>NC_140625.1:31854040-31879040 GCF_057382275.1 Copadichromis virginalis
CGCTGTGAGTTCAGGGCGATCGTGGCTCAAAGAGTTGGCAGTTTGTCTTGTAGTCGGAAGGTTGCCGGTTCGAGCCCCGGCTTGGACAGTCTCGGTCGTTGTGTCCTTGGGCAAGACGCTTCACCTACTGCCTACTGGTGTTGGCCAGAGGCGCGATATGGCAGCCTCGCCTCTGTCAGTCTGCCCCAGGGCAGCTGTGGCTGCAACTGTAGCTGCCTCCACCAGTGTGTGAGAGTGAATGAATAGTGGCATTGTAAAGTGCTTTGAGGTTCTCGAAAAGCACTATATAAATGCAATCATTATTATTTTAATTAAAAGAGGAAATAAATAGAGACCATGAGCTCTGTCACACCTGAGGTCATACATACAGCAAACATAACTGTTAATCATGCAGTTGTTCCAAACTTCAGATTTAATTTGCATCCTTTTAAAAGAGGCTCTGAGGTGGGGAACATCTCATTTAGTCCACCACCTGCTGCCTCCACTCCTCTCTTCTTCTGCCTCTTCCTCAGCTCCTTCATTTGCATCTCTTGTGGGTGAAGCCAAGACACGAGTAACGAACTCGTTTTGAGAAATGACAACAGGAGGAGGAACACCGCTGAGTTACAGACAATCTCAAAGGAGAGAAAAAGACAGGAAGTAGCAGCAGCTGAAACACAGCTGATGTGTCTAATGTCCAATTTGTTCTCTAATGTTTTCTATTTTTTTTGTATACATTCATCTGGTTTGTATGTATTTCAGCTGTTTGTTCAACAGTTCTGTTGTACATGTACAATGACAATAAAGGCTATTCTATTCTATTCTATTCTATTCTATTCTGATAAAACAGGAAATGGTTAAAGCAGAGATATGGGATGAGAAAGGTCAGGGAAAGGGAGGCGAAAACTACAAAACTGAAAAGAACCAAAAGTAACTGAACCTCCGAACCATAACAGCAGGTTATAGACGGCACCGGTGGGACTGTTGGCTTGTAATTGACGTGCTCTTCAGTTCCAGCTGCTTTCCTTGTGTTCCTCTCAGGTAAATATTTCAGATTTACACTGATGGATGTCAGCGGAGTTCTGTCAAGGGAAGCCGGGCAATGCCTGTCTGTGAAATCTACCAGTCACGGCTGTTTGCATCCATCTTTCACATAACTGCCATCTTGTGGCCACAGCTGGTCCTTGTCTCTGGAAGCAGAATTAACTCCACCTCTGGCTGGGCCTTGGGGCCTTGGGTCCTGGTTATTGTGTCGCCAGGGTTGTGGGTGGGTGCATGGGGCTCAGCCCTGGTGCGGGGGACCTCTAGTGCATTGGCCCAACTGGAGGGCTCTCTAACTGGTGGGGAGGCTGTTACATCTTTTCAGGAGGTCTCCTCTCTCCAGGAGCTCACTCTGCAGGTGGGGGAGAGGTGGAGAATGAACTCAACCCTGCGAGTCTGGGAGAAGATTGGATGATGGGGTGGGTGCAGTTTTTTATCTGCGGTGGGGTCGGGTGGCCACTTGCCCCTCCCTTGACGACCACATTACTCATACTCTCATAACACATACAGTGGGGCAAAAAAGTATTTAGTCAGCCACCGATTGTGCAAGTTCCCCCACCTAAAATGATGACAGAGGTCAGTAATTTGCACCAGAGGTACACTTCAACTGTGAGAGACAGAATGTGAAGAAAACAAATCCATGAATCCACATGGTAGGATTTGTAAAGAATTTATTCGTAAATCAGGGTGGAAAATAAGTATTTGGTCAATAACAAAAATACAACTCAATACTTTGTAACATAACCTTTGTTGGCAATAACAGAGGTCAAACGTTTACTATAGGTCTTTACCAGGTTTGCACACACAGTAGCTGGTATTTTGGCCCATTCCTCCATGCAGATCTTCTCGAGAGCAGTGATGTTTTGGGGCTGTCGCCGAGCAACACGGACTTTCAACTCCCGCCACAGATTTTCTATGGGGTTGAGGTCTGGAGACTGGCTAGGCCACTCCAGGACTTTCAAATGCTTCTTACGGAGCCACTCCTTTGTTGCCCGGGCGGTGTGTTTTGGATCATTGTCATGTTGGAAGACCCAGCCTCGTTTCATCTTCAAAGTTCTCACTGATGGAAGGAGGTTTTGGCTCAAAATCTCACGATACATGGCCCCATTCATTCTGTCCTTAACACGGATCAGTCGTCCTGTCCCCTTGGCAGAAAAACAGCCCCATAGCATGATGTTTCCACCCCCATGCTTCACAGTAGGTATGGTGTTCTTGGGATGCAACTCAGTATTCTTCTTCCTCCAAACACGACGAGTTGAGTTTATACCAAAAAGTTCTACTTTGGTTTCATCTGACCACATGACATTCTCCCAATCCTCTGCTGTATCATCCATGTGCTCTCTGGCAAACTTCAGACGGGCCTGGACATGCACTGGCTTCAGCAGCGGAACACGTCTGGCACTGCGGGATTTGATTCCCTGCCGTTGTAGTGTGTTACTGATGGTGACCTTTGTTACTTTGGTCCCAGCTCTCTGCAGGTCATTCACCAGGTCCCCCCGTGTGGTTCTGGGATCTTTGCTCACCGTTCTCATGATCATTTTGACCCCACGGGATGAGATCTTGCGTGGAGCCCCAGATCGAGGGAGATTATCAGTGGTCTTGTATGTCTTCCATTTTCTGATGATTGCTCCCACAGTTGATTTTTTCACGCCAAGCTGCTTGCCTATTGTAGATTCACTCTTCCCAGTCTGGTGCAGGTCTACAATACTTTTCCTGGTGTCCTTCGAAAGCTCTTTGGTCTTGGCCATGGCGGAGTTTGGAGTCTGACTGTTTGAGGCTGTGGACAGGTGTCTTTTATACAGATGATGAGTTCAAACAGGTGCCATTCATACAGGTAACGAGTGGGGGACAGAAAAGCTTCTTACAGAAGACGTTACAGGTCTGTGAGAGCCAGAGATTTTCCTTGTTTGAGGTGACCAAATACTTATTTTCCACCCTGATTTACGAATAAATTCTTTACAAATCCTACCATGTGAATTCATGGATTTTTTTTTCACATTCTGTCTCTCACAGTTGAAGTGTACCTCTGGTGCAAATTACTGACCTCTGTCATCATTTTAAGTGGGGGAACTTGCACAATCGGTGGCTGACTAAATATTTTTTTGCCCCACTGTATAGGGCGTTGGGGGTGGGCACGTCATACCGCGTCCAGAGGACGGTCTGTGTATTCAAACCCACCTCTGGCGCTGGTGCCCAGCCCTCAATTTTAAATGCATATACACACTGAGGGTTTTCGGGAGAAGCCGTGCTGCTCTCTGGCAGGAAGCACCATGCCCTCCTGTGTTTTAGATGCACTTGAGAACAGCACGCAGCAACACTACATATGAGCGGGCGGAGGGAGGTTTGGGGTCTTCACTCACCCCGGTTCTGTTAACCGTCAGACTGGGATGCGGGGCCTCCCTGCTACTGCAGATAAGGAGGCGGTCCGCTTTCCTCCACCCCAGAGAGAAGGGTTACACCTCCTGGGTCCAGGTACGGTTTGCCCCTCTGGGGGCGGGGTACCTGCACATGGAATATACGGTATGTTTGGGGAGTGCGACTGTGTGCACAGTGTCTGTTTGTGTCTGTCTACACGTTGGGTGAGTGCCGAGTGTTTGTTTGTGCATATGGGGTGGGAATGCACGTTTGTGTCCGCGTGCGCCTGTTCGTCTGTGTCTATATGTCAGGTTGGGTCTTAGACTCAACCTCTCTGGGAACATCTCAGGCCATCCAAAGTACGGAGGCCGATCTCCCCTCACCACACTCCCTGCCGGTGGCTGATGCCCTCAGATGTTGGTGTGTTGGTGGTCCTTGTCGACTGGGGCTGGGCGCTCATGTATGTATGTTTCTTCCCCCCTTTCTCACCGTCTCTTCTCCCCTCTCTTTCTTTCATTCTGTCTCCCAGTCATGTCTGTCCCGTTTGTAACAACTGAAAACAAAATAAAATAAATACATAATTATAATAATGTTCAATCAAATGGACCAACATGGCAAGGCCATGATGATCCACTTGGTAAAGTAAATCCGCTCGGCCTTTCTTGGCCTTTCTTGGCCTTCAGACAACAATTCTGATGCTAAAGATCCAAACGGGACAGACAAAAAAGAAAAAAAGAAAAAAGAATGAACTCCACCTGATTATGGAGCCGCTGAACTCCGTGTGGGGTTCATGTCATCGTGGTTGTGTCTGTGTCCTGTTAATCGGACAACACTAAGCTTGTCAAGCATCGTGTTTGCACATGTGCATTTTTGATGAACCTCTGGACTTTGATGGGAGGCTGATGGAAGATTAGCGTGTAGCTAATCTGTCGCTAAGCTCTGCTTTCACTGCTCTGACATCAGTAAGATCTGCACTTTGTGTGGAAACACAGCCAGCGTTAGCAGGTAAACAATCACTTTCATTTATCATGTGAACCACCTCAGCCAAATAATGAGCTAATTCATTTAGCACCTTAGTACTGAAAGCTTTAATTATGGGGGGGGGGGGGGGGGGGGGTACTTTCATGTACTAATTTCATGACAGAAAGAAAGTGTGAAATCATTTGTCCCAGACGGGGCTCCGGCTTCTTTGTCTGTAAGTTCCTGTTAATCATCTCCACCACTGGGAATAAAAATCCCCCAAACTGCAGTCAAACTGTTTAACACCTGTGTGCTCATTTAAAAATCAGCACTTTGTGTTTGTTTTTTCTCTTTGAGCTCATTTTATGGAAGAAAAGAAAAGAAAAGAGCTTCATATGCTGCGCTGTGTGTGTAGTTAGCTGTGAGGCCCAGCAGGGGGCAGCAGGAGCTTCACTCTGCAGCTCCACTCTGTGTGTTTAAACAGTCAGACACAAAGTGAGGGCGCTGTGAAGGAGGAAAAACGGCCGACAGGTTCACCTGCTCAGGTGACACACGAGCGCCACCGCAGCACGCACAGGTGAGTTTGAGTGAACAAAATGTAACGACTCACTCTCTGTCGATGACCAGGCAGGTGACCGGCTCCGTGGCAACCACGTTGGCTGTTCTGACATCCTCCCTGTGGACCACGCGCGCACACACACACACACACACACACACACACACACACACACACGTTATGCTGAGGTAAAAGGCTGATTGCACAGCAGTGGCTCCGAGACTGCACCAGTGTAATGAAATATGAATGAAGTGCTGTTTTCCTGTACGAGCACTGCTTTCATTTCGACTCACAGATCCTTTAGAGGCATCTGTCATGGAGGAGACCTCGCTCTGCTCCCAGGTTTGTCGGACGGTGGGAATCGTGAGAGCGTGACAGTTCAGCATTCAATACAATCCACCCCTCACAACTCATCAGGAAACTGACAGACCTGGGTATCAGTTCCCTCATCTGCAAATGGTTACTGGACTTCCTGACCAACTGCCCCCAACATGTCCGGCTGGATAACCGCTGCTCATCTACCATCACAATGAACACCGGTGTACCACAAGGCTGTGTGATGAGCCCTTTCCTCTACTCCCTCTTCACCCACGACTGCAGACCTGCTGATGGTTCCAACACCATCATTAAGTTTGCAGATGACACCACGGTGATTGGCCTCATCAGTGACAACGATGAGGCCGCCTACAGGGAGGAGGTGGATCGTCTGGCTGAGTGGTGCGACAGAAACAACCTGCTGCTTAACACCGAGAAGACCAAGGAGCTCATCGTGGACTACAGGAGGAATGCTGACCCACATCCACCCATCCACATTAAGGGGACGGCTGTGGAGCGTGTGAGCAGCTTCAAGTTCCTGGGAGTCCACATCTCCGAGGATCTCACCTGGACGACCAACTGCTCCAAGCTGGTCAAGAAGGCTCACCAGCGCCTCTTCTTCTTGAGGACTCTGAGGAAGAACCACCTGTCCTCAGACATCCTGGTGAACTTCTATCGCTGCACCATCGAGAGCATCCTGACCAACTGTATAACAGTCTGGTACGGGAACTGCTCTGCCTCGGACCGGAAGGCGTTGCAGAGGGTCGTGAAAACTGCCCAGCGCATCGCCGGAGCACCACTTCCTGCCATAAAAGACATCTACAGGAAGCGGTGTCTGAAAAGGGCTGGGAAAATCATCAGAGACCCCAGTCACCCATCACATGGACTCTTCACCCTCCTGCCCTCTGGGAGGCGCTACAGGAGCCTCCGGACTAAGACCACCAGGTACCGGAACAGCTTCTTCCCCACAGCTGTCAGACTCCTGAACTCTGCCTCCTGACATCTGACCCACGTTAACTCATGGACTGAACATACACACACCCACAATGGACAACTGTACCCTCAAACACACAATAATAACATGGACTGAACCACCACTCACAACCACTAGCACTTTATATAGCCTCTGTAGAAACTATCTACACCCTCACTTATCTTAACTGCACTACTGTATAGCTCTGTGTAAATAATCATTCTGTACATTCGATAATCTTTAATCCTACAACTGTTTACAACTTGCATAGTTCCCATTTCTGTATAACTGTATATCTCAGATTCTGTAAAGTTATTTATTTCATATTCTGTATAGTTTTTCATATTTATATCCTGTTCATATCCTGTACATAGCTTGTACTCACTACAGCCTGTACATACTTATAGTTATAGAATATTCACAACATACTTCATACCGTGTACATTGTAACATACCATAATAGACCCATTTCTGTAATATACTCACATATCTATATTATTGCTAATATATATTGTAATATATCTATATCACTAAAGCACTTCTGGATGGATGCAAACTGCATTTCGTTGCCCTGTACCTGTGCATGTGCAATGACAATAAAGTTGAATTCTATTCTATTCTATTCTATTCAAGGCTCGAGGCTAACGAGGGGGAAACGGATGGATTGGTCATGCAGAGCAGACCCTGACAGACCGAGTAAGAAGCTTTTATCGCGGCTCGGGCTGCTTCATACTGCTGCTGGACTCCTGACTGCAGCTCACACTTTAACAGCCTTCCCTCACGTTCAGCAGCTGGAGGGGCTTCCCCCTGAACATCCATCAGGCCAGACAGCTTCATGTCCTGCTGCTCGCTGAGGTCAGTCGACCGGCAGGTGCTGGTGCTTCCTGATTGGTTCTGGGATGGCCGCCCGCTCCCTAACAGGGTTCAGGTCAAGAAGGAAAACACACCTGTTCTTGTTCATGTTTCACTTGAGCTTCAAGTTTGGTTCACGTGTTAATTTGGAAACAAACTCAGAAACCAAACCATTGTTTTCCTGCTCACTGAACATCTGAACACTTTCAGCTCACCTCCATCTTTAAACCTTCCCTTTCACTCATGTTGCTCTCCCTCTGACCTCTGACACTTGTCTCCACCCACTCCACCCTGCAGCACTTCTTTGACCCCTGGTACTTAAACCCATCCAGCTCCACCACCTCTCATCTGTCTTTTTCTGAATTTTTATGAAATTTGTTGCTTGTGGAATTTTGAATTATGTCTTTCAGGGTTCAGCGTGCAGCTCAAAGACGCTTCAACGCAAAGGGAATCAAACCGACGACCTCGGGCCACAAATACCCAACAGATGAGAAAGCTTGCACCTTTAATTCTTTTGATTTTAAAAAGGTGACGCTTGCGCTGTGTTGGGTTGGTCCACATGACGGAGCGATGCAGGTGAGTCCTCCGAGGTTGAACGTGGACTTTGGCCTGCGGTGAAGCTGCAGCGTGGCCTTCAGCCTCCTGCTGTCTGAATAAATGAGTCAGTGTGAGCTCCTTCCAGCTCTTTACAGAAAAGCTCTGAGACCGAGGCGCTCACACTGATACCGACACTCGCAGATGGGCCGGTGTGTGAACGGCGCTCCGCGGGGAAACAGAGAAACACTTCAAACCAATTAGCAGCAGCTGCGATGATGGCAGGAGGTTAGCAAAGCGCACACATGTTCCGACTTCACATGTGCGGACTCCGACACGCCTCAACTCGCTCCACCTCGAAGCTTCTGAGCCGCCAACGCCAGATTCTCCTCCAGGTGTTTTAGCTGAGATGAAATCTATTTGGACAGGACGTCCACATGCTGCAGCCGGTCCTCACAAAGATGGGAAACAAGCGTCCCATTAAAGTGCTCCCGGTGACCTCATTTCCTGTCAAACTCACTCAGAGACGGCGTTATGAGGAGCTGAAGTATGTCCACCCTGAATGACCTTTCACCTGTATACCTACAGGGTGTGTGTGTGTGTGTGTGTGTGTGTGAAGGTGCAGCCCACAGAATCCTAAACATGTCGGTGACATCATCATCCTCCCTGCAGCGCCACCATCTGGACACTGATTCTGCTCCTTCCCACCTCCCATCTCACGTCACCCTCAGTCTAAAACCAAACGTTTTAGACCCTCCCCCCTTTTCTGACTGCCTGCCCCTGACAAACAGAAGGTTTGATGAACTGTCAAAAACATTTTGTTTTGTCTGTGTGAGCTGACGTCTTTCAGGGCCGTCAGAGTGAACTGAGCCGCACCTTCTGTTCTTCAGAGCGAATTTTAAACCAGCCTAACGTAATAAAATAACATATTTGGGTCACGTGACCTTACCCCTGTAGTGCTCTCTCTCCAAACCAGTCTCCCTTGACGAGCTCCCTGAGGTGTACAGGCTGCTGGGTGGCTGAATCCCCCTGGGTCACATTCACCTGTGAGGATGTATTGGATGAGGATGAGCGGGCAGATCAGTCACTAGGAAACGAATGAGAGGAAGACGAAGAGGAGGATGGACTGACCTTCCCTTTGCTGATGATGAAGAAGGTGTCTCCTCGGGCTCCCTGTCTGATGATGTACTCTCCATCCGAATAATGAGTCTAAACCCAGAAGACAGCATCTGATTGGAGTATTTACAGGCCCACTCCCACAGAAGAAGACGAGGGGGCGGGTACAAACTCACCTCCTCCATGACATCCGCCAGTTTGCTGAGAGTTTCCTCAGGAAGACTCTGGAAGGTGGGAACGCTGCAGACACAGACAGGAATGATTCAAACTCAAAAGTTGGAGTTTGTTGTGAAAAGATAATAAATACGAGATGAATGGAGCCATGTTCCTCATCACGGAGTCTGTTTGTCTGACCAGAGGACCAATAATGCAACTCTGAGTAACCACTGTGGAGGGATGGTGAGTATTTGTGACATATACAAAAAGCACAGACTTTTAATCTTCAGCTGAGCTTCTGATCGCTCCGCTGATTCAAACAAACCGCTACAAAAATACTTAAAGTCTGTAAAACAGAAGAGCCGACGACAGCGAAGACGAGAATACGATCACGTTATGAGACTCTTTCTATTTCTCACTGATGTTATAGTATATATTTATATTATCACATTTATATTATTCATAATGTGAATATTATTACAACCTGAATTGTTCTGGTAAATACATCAACATATTTATTCCATTTTAGTTTTGAAATGTTCTCATTTATAATGAATGAATGTATTTCTCACAGGAAACTGGACTCTTGGTTGGTGTCCTTCCTTAAGACACATCTGTGGACAGCTGTGTTGAAGTTTACCTACATGTGCTTTACTTTCACCGACTAACAGACTAATAAATAATAAATACAATTAATAAACAAAATAAGCTTTGTAAGCCTGAGAAGGTTTCTGGGTTTACTTGTAAAACTTTTCCTAAACTCTGGCATTGTTGACTCTGTCATCGACTTTTAATGGCAGTTTCTCACCTCTTCAGGAAGTCCATGTACTCGGCGTGTTTGATGAGTCCGGTTCTCATCATGATGGTCTGGAAGCACTGCCGGTCGATGGCCCACAGCTTCACATGGGTCAGAGCTACAAAACACACATTTAGCATCATGAGCGCATCGACAGCTCCGCGTCACTTTGACTCAGTTAAAGGAAACATCCTGAAAGGATGCAGAGGGAAGGATCTGTGGCTGCTGTGGAAACACACACTCCAGTGTGTACAGCCAGTGATGGTGTGTGTGGTCTGAAAATGACACACACACATGTGATGAAAGTTTTGTGTCAAACACTCTGCACAGAAATTTCTTCATAAGAATTTTCTTCCAGAAATCCCTGAGGCAAAGTTGTTGCTTAGTAACATGAACCATTACAGCTGCTTAAAGTCCAGCTTGTTAACAGCAGCGTGCGCATTAACAGCAGCGTGCGCATTAACAGCAGCGTGCGCATTAACAGCAGCGTGCGCATTAACAGTGCCATACACATTAATAGCAGGTGGCTGTTAACAGTGGCGCGCTCATCTACAGTGAAGCGCACATTAGCAGTGGTGTGCTTGTTAACAGTGGCTTGTGCATTACCAGCACTGTGCATGCTCATTTACAGCACCATGCTTGTTAACGGGAGCACGCTCATTAATAGCAGCGTGCTTGTTAGCAGCGGCGTGCTCATTAACAGCGGCGTGCTCGTTAACAGCGGCGTGCTCGTTAGCAGCAGCGTGCTCGTTAGCAGCAGCGTGCTCGTTAACAGCGGCGTGCTCGTTAACAGTGGCGTGCTCGTTAGCAGCGGCGTGCTCATTAACAGCGGTGTGCTCGTTAGCAGCAGCGTGCTCGTTAACAGTGGCGTGCTCGTTAACAGCGGCGCGCTTCATTTGGTTAACAGATTTCAGCTCTTTAAAAGTCACATCTCTGACTCATGTTTTAACAGGAAGTCTTTGAGCTCATTAAACACAGTTTGTCTGCTCGTTACCAGCAGAGCGTTTCAGAGTGCATCTCACGTCCTCGACTCCAATTAGTCGTGATTCGATCCATTAATACTGAATATCTAATAGATCTAATGCAGCCTGAAGGAAGTGTTTGTGCCAGAGATGCTCGGTGCTGATAGTAAAAACGATTACACCTGGAGACGACGACAAACGGCTCATAAATGTGATGCCGTTTATTTTTCAGGGACTGCTGGATCAGATTGACTTATGCTCATTATAAAGGTTTACTCTGAGTTACAGAGAGCAGAGGACAATACCAGAGAGAGCACAGTCATTTCAAACAGACCAATCACTGTGTAGGACTGGGTCCTTTTTCTCTGGAGTCTCAAATCTGCGTGCTGACATCAAGATGACGCAGGTTTGATTCCCCAGACAGTCGTAATGTTGAGCCAATGAGAGGAGGACAGAAATGAGGCAGTAAGCGATACTCTGATATCAGAATTAAATCAAACTTCAGAAAGAGAGGAACCCGCTGGCTGTGATCAGTGTCTGAGCGAGGACCAGGAGCTGCCAGGTTTTACTACCTCTGCACACAGCTCACGCACCTGATCTGGTGTATTTGGTGCATTTGGTACGTGGTGGTGGGTCGGTATGAGTGTTCAGGTTCAGGTTACTTTAGGGGTCGTGGGAGCTCACGCTGTCAGTGTGGATCAGGACGCTTTCAACATGTAATCTGTTAGCCATCCCATAAACTCCAGCACTGATGCTGAGACTGAGGCGGTTGCCATGGGTACAAGTCATCCACCTGAAGTTGCTGGCAGTTACCGTGGCGATGCAGAGACTTGCTCAAACTTCCTTCAGTTTAATGAGCGGAGGTGTGAGGAAACACGAGCACACATGGATGGATTTTCTGTATACAGAAAAGTCTCACTCTTACTCCCACACTACTCCGCTCTGCTTTCCACCTTTAAATACTATCTTTCTGAGACTAACAGATAAATTATATATTTAAATAGTAAACATACAATCTTTGTTTCTGTAAGTTTGTAATTAATAGTCTAATCGTTTACATGGTTTCTGGAATTAAGAAGCTTTAGCTTTGTGGCTCCTGGACGCTCTGTTGCCACAGTGACCTCACAGCAGCCATATTATTGGTCACATGATGTCATTAAAAATGCTCCAAAAGGCTCCAGCAGCACAAACACGGTCCAGAGGTCCAGTGCAGCCCAGCAGACAGCTAGCTGCTACAGCCACCTGTATCACCTGTCAATCAAAGAGGCCACGCCCCTTAAAAAGCAGACAGCTGAGTTAAAAAAAATCAGGTGTTATAAAGGATTAAATGATCCATAGAGACCAAACATTTTGTGCATCAGGCTGTAAACAGGTTTATTTTAACATGGGACTCCACTGACTCACTGCTGCCCCTGCTGGATGTCGGAGGAACTGCAGGTTGTGTTGCTTCAGCGCTGACTTCATGTTTCAGCTGCAGAACCTGTAACTCAGACTGATGATGACTCTGACCTGGTGCATTACACCACATTACCTTCTCTGTGGTGGTGTCTCAGTTGCTGTTTGGCCATTACTCTTTATTACTTTTTCCACTGCTTTATGACCTGCTGCCTGTTGCTATGGAGATACCAAGTGTTTCTGTAACCACGGAAACAACGGGAGACCCTCAGAGCGGCAGATACAACGGTCTGAGCAGAGTTTACAGTGCGAGTGTGATTCAGGGGGGCGGACGGACCGTTATTAACATCTATTTATAACTAACCAGAGTGAACATCAGAATCTCTACAGTGCGTGTGCTGTAAAGGTCAAAGGTCAGAGTTATTCATATTCAGAAGCATCTTCAGTCAGGTCAGAACCACAAACAGCAACAGAAACACAGGCTGTTTGTTCTCAAAGGGCCGGAGTCTCTGTGTGATTCCAGGGTGGTGTGATTCCAGGGTGGTGTGATTCCAGGGGCCCATGTGATTCCAGGGTGGTGTGATTCCAGGGGCCCATGTGATTCCAGGGGCCCGTGTGATTCCAGGGGCCCGTGTGATTCCAGGGGCCCATGTGATTCCAGGGGCCCATGTGATTCCAGGGTGGTGTGATTCCAGGGGCCCATGTGATTCCAGGGTGGTGTGATTCCAGGGTGGTGTGATTCCAGGGTGGTGTGATTCCAGGGGCCCGTGTGATTCCAGGGTGGTGTGATTCCAGGGGCCCGTGTGATTCCAGGGTGGTGTGATTCCAGGGGCCTGCTCTCTTGACACCTGACTGATTTACCTTACGTTTCTGACCCACCTGAGTCCGATAATAGGAAGCAGGCTCAACTACAACTCTGAGTTTGTTGACCCTGAGCTGAGGGAAGCTCAGGTTTGCTGTCCCAGGAGCAGCGTTAACGTCAACTCTGAATCAGTTACCGTGGAAACGTACTCTGCGGACTTAACCTGCCTCCATTTATTTCCTCAGCAATGACGTTGCTGTCAGAGTGAATTCCTCTGCAGAGGCTTCTCCAAACCCGCTGTTTACAGTTCAGTTTCAGTGTAAGGACAGAGGCAGCCAGTCCACCACTGACGTGTTATCACTGGTGCTGTAAGAGTGACTTTCTGTCTGCTCCTTTGATACTGTAGAATCACTGTGAAATCAAACTGACGTGTCTAATACACTAATCACATGACCAAAGCTCACCTGTCACAGGTGAGTATCTGAGAGGAGGCGAGACTTTAAAACTGAAGCAAATGTGATTAAAGTGAGTTTTTAAAAGCAGCTGCAGTCTGACTGTAATCTGATTTCATGTTCACATGTGTTCACACATCTGGATCAGAGTCTGAAAATCACCTAACCCCCTCTCATTTAGTCTACTCAGAACTGAAACTCCAGCAGGTCCAAAACAGATCCGGATCAGTGTGTGTGCGTGTGTGCGTGTGTGTGCGTGTGTGTGTGAGTGTGTCTGTTGTGTGTGTGTGTGTGTGTGTCTGTTGTGTGTGTGTGTGCGTGTGTGTGTGAGTGTGTCTGTTGTGTGTGTGTGTGTGTGTGTGTGTGTGTGCGTGTGTGTGTGCGTGTGTGTCTGTTGTGTGTGTGAGTGTGTCTGTTGTGTGTGTCTGTTGTGTGTGTGTGTGTGTGTGTGTGTGTGTGTGAGTGTGTCTGTTGTGTGTGTGTGTGTGCGTGTGCGTGTGTGTGTGTGTGTGTGAGTGTGTCTGTGTGTGTGTGTGTGTGTGTGTGCGTGTGTGTGTGTGTGTGTGTGTGCGTGTGTGTGAGTGTGTCTGTGTGTGTGTGTGTGTGTGTGTGTGTGTGTGAGTGTGTCTGTTGTGTGTGTGTGTGTGCGTGTGTGTGAGTGTGTCTGTGTGTGTGTGTGTGTGTGCGTGTGTGTGTCTGTGTGTGTGCGTGTGTGTGGACCTCCAACTTTTTGTCGGGCCTTCCTGGTAGACCGCTTGCTGAGCAGCAGTTGCCAGGCAACACCATCCGGTCAGGCAGTGAGCTAAGTTTTGGCATCCGTGTCTCTTGGCAACAATGTTGGGTTCGAGGGGATTCGTTTCCGTTTGCAGAAGCTTTCTGCTCGTTATCTTCACGCTCACACGGAGCTGCAGCTGCAGTTTATCTGCTTTTACACCACACGTCAGCACGCTCTGCAGCTGTGCTTCAATTATTCACAGCACTTTATTACACAACACAAAACAGTCGGCTCTAATGAAGACGCTTCAGCGAGAAGGTAAGCCAAACTGACATCAAATGTGCTGCTAAAAGGAAGTTCAGTGCTTCCTACATGAGGAAGAAATCCTCAAGGGTTCGCTTGGAAATCTTAAAAGAAAACGATTCCAGAAACTCTGAAGATAAAAAGTGCTCGGATAAAGTTTGGAAAGCCAACACGCACAGCCAGCGTCTCTGTGCATCAGCAGGTTTACAACCATCTGCGTAACAGAGTTAGCTCCAGCTGTCAAACAGCTCCCGTGGTCTCCACAGGTGATGGTCCGAGTGGTGTCTGACAGCGAAAAGTTCCCAGCAGCAGCGACCGTTTCAGAGTCTTTGCACAAACACCACAGGCTTTTACAAAAGTCGAAAACACAAAGCAAACATCTTTGATCCATCAGCTGGATGTGAGAGCGTGCCCTGTTTTTATTTGAAGCTGCTCCACAGCCACACAGACCGAGTACAACCGAGAGACATTCAGAGCACTGTTAGCGAACACGGAGAGGTAAGAAACAAAGATCCCCCGAGAGCGAGGGAGTCTGAGAGGTCCCAAAGAAACCCAGAGGAATCTGTCAGCGGCTGACGGCCTCGCTCTCGTCAGCACTCAGCTTCAAGGATACTGGAAGGTTAGTGGTTCGAGTCCCGGCTGCTCCAGTCCGCATGCCAAAGTATCCATGTTCATGAGAGTGCACGTGTTAGATGTGTGAATGAATGAATTTCTTCTTGTTTTAAGTTGAGACACGAAATATGAAAAGTTTCTGATGTGATGGTTGTTGATCACCGTGATCAGTGTGTGTGGTGAAAGTGTTTTCCTGTGGATGATGTGAGGAGGCCACCAACATGAAACAGACGGATCCAGCTCCCATCAGATATGACATCATTCTGACTAATGAAAACTAGACCATGGATAATATTTGATTCATCTGGGTGTACAGGTCAGAGGTCAGAGTTCACCTGCTCTGTGTCTTTGCACTGAACTGACCTGAGGTCAGGTATGAAGACCAACATCAGGCTGTCAGTACTCACTCTGCACCGTCGCCGTCCTGGTGCAGTTGTAGAGGATGGCGAGCTCTCCGAACACTTTGCCCGGTCCCATCGTGCACAGCTTCATCCCCTCCTTCGTCACCTCCACCTTCCCCTCTGGGCGAGAGACAGTCACACACAGCAGGACAGAGAGAGAGAGAGAGAACAAAGACCGTCAGTCTCAGCTTGTGTTCTTGTTTTCTGACTCAGAGTTTTGGCTGATACAGAAACAGCCTCGCGAAGGACAGGTGCACTGTGGGAAATGTAGGCTCTTTAATAGGCTGTGTTCTAACCTGCCTGACTCTGCAGACTCACACAGCTGCTGCTCAGCTGTTAGGGCCCTGTAGTATTATGATGTCACTGGCGGCACGGAACACCGCCTTTGCCTCCGCGAACACATCGGACTACAAACACGCACATTACCAACTCCGGAAGACGATCAAAGCAGCCAAACGTGAGTACAGGGACAGGGTGGAGCAACAGTTTGACAACCCTCGGAGTATGTGGCAGGGACTAAACACGATCACAGACTTTAGAGGGAAAACCAGCACACCGCAGACCACGGCCTCTCTGTGTGAGGAACGTATTCTACGCTAGATTCGACACAGCGAACACCATGAGACCGGACAGTGTGCGCACCGCGGATGACGTCAGTGCGCACACTGTGTCTGAGGAGGATGTGCGGAAGTGCTTCAGGAAGGTGAACGCACGCAAAGCTACTGGTCCGGACGGGATTCCCGGCCGCGTCCTCAGGTCATGCGCGGCTCAGCTGGCTGGAGTGTTCACGCACATCTTCAACCTTTCCCTCTCTCTGTCTGTAGTCCCAGCCTGCTTCAAAATGGCCACCATCGTCCCTGTACCCAAATCCTCCACCATCTCCTCATTGAACGACTGGCAACCTGTAGCCCTGACCCCCATCGTAAGCAAATGCTTCGAGAAGCTGGTCAGGGACTTCATCCGCTCTGCACTACCCGACTCACTGGACCCTCTACAGTTTGCATACCGCCACAACAGGTCCACTGATGATGCCATAGCCCTGACACTACACACTGCCCTGTCACACCTGGAGAAGAGAGACACGTATGTGAGGATGCTGTTTGTAGATTACAGCTCAGCATTCAATACCATCGTTCCCTCGAAGCTGGACAGGAAACTGCAGGATCTAGGACTGAGCAGCTCCCTCTGCAGCTGGATCCTTAGCTTCCTGTCTGACAGACGCCAAGTGGTCAGACTGGGCAGCATCACCTCATCCCCCATCACACTGAACACTGGTGCTCCACAGGGGTGTGTACTGAGCCCTCTCCTGTACTCACTCTACACCTACGACTGCACGGCCACTAACAGCTCCAACATCATTGTGAAGTTTGCGGACGACACTACAGTGGTGGGTCTTATCACCAACGGTGATGAGACGGCTTACAGGGAGGAGGTCAGCGCCCTGACCCACTGGTGTCAAGACAACCATCTCACCCTCAACGTCGCAAAGACAAAGGAGTTGATAGTGGACTTCCGGAGGTGCAGAGAAGTACACACCCCCATCACCATCAACGGCGCTGCTGTGGAGAGAGTGAGCAGCTTCCGGTTCCTTGGTGTACATCTGGCTGAGGATCTTACGTGGTCAGTACACACAAACAAAACAGTGAAGAAGGCCCAGCAGCGCCTCTTCTTTCTCAGGAGACTGAAAAGATTCGGCATGAGCCCCCGCATCCTCAGGACCTTCTATCACTGTGCCATTGAGAGCATCCTCACTGGATGCATCACCACCTGGTATGGCAACAGCACCGCCTACAACTGCAAAGCTCTCCAGCGAGTAGTGCGGTGCTCTGAACGGATAATTGGAGGTGAGCTTCCCTCCCTCCAAGACATCTACAGGAAGCGCTGCCTGAGGAAAGCGGGGAGGATCATCAAGGACTCCAGTCACCCCAGCCATAAACTGTTCAGACTGCTTCCATCAGGAAGGAGGTTCTGCAGCATCCGGTCCCGTACCAGCAGACTGAGAGACAGCTTCTTCCACCAGGCCATCAGACTGCTGAACACGTCATAGACACCTCAGCTTCACTACTGGAACTTCAACATTATGCACTACATACTGTATATAAATGCCACTTGTTTTGCACATATTCAACTCTGTATATTTTATATATTTTATTATTATTATTATTATTATTATTATTATTATTTATTTATTTATTTTATTTTTTTTACTATTTAATTTGTAAAAATGTGCATACACACACACACACACACACACACACACACACACACACGTAGGAAAATATTTAGTATACACATCCAGAAATGCATACACTATTATATATTGTACATATATTTATTAGTTTCAGGTTGGCCATTCTTGTATTTTGCTCGTTTGTGTTGTTGTGTTTGCACATCTCTGTTGCTTGTGGGGCTCACACACAAGAATTTCACTTGCATGTGCTGTGCCAGTGTGCCTGCACATGTGATGTGACAATAAAAGTGATTTGATTTGATTTGATTTGATGTCATCAGACGACGTCTGAGTAATCATGAAAGGAAGGCGAAAGACTCAAACGCAAGGCTTTGATGGACACACCCCCTGAATTATAGGAGCCGTCTCCCGGTCAGCTTCACGCCATGCAGGGATTTTAACCACCAACCAAAACCTCGCGTAAACAGTTCAGCGTGACCGAATATCTGGGTTCCTCCTAGATCGATTTTTAACCACCTCTGCCTCGGCTCCTCGCCACAGAACAAAACATGAAATGTTGGAAGAGCTCTGTAAGTGAGGGACTCCTCAGCATCGTGTTTCTGCTTCTAACAGATCTGAATCCAAACTCAAACGACTCCAGGGCATCTGAAGACACTGAGACGTGGTCTCGTCTCCTCCTCTGCCGCTCATCCATCACGCACACTGACTGCCACCTGAAAACTTCAGCCAATCGGGATTCAGCTGAAGAAGAGAAACACACAATGGTCTGGGATCATCCACGGGTCAGTGTGTGTGTTTTTAGTTGTGTAAAATAGAAAAAGTGCTTTGTTTAGCTGCAGTGACACACTGGAAACAGAATATGAGTGGACACACACACACACACAGACACACACAAAGATGGAGTATGAATCAGTGCTCAGTAACATCCAAACAAAACCCTGAATTTCTTCTTCTTGGTCTGTTTGACCTCACAGCAGCCATGTTATTGGTCACATGATGTCATGTTAGCAAACAGCAAGCAGCTGGAGAAGCTGCATTCAGCTTTTATGCTCCTTATATCTGCAACAAACTCCCAGAAAGCCTCAGATCAGCTGAAACACTCAGTTTGTTTAAATCCAGGTTGAAGACTCACCTGTTCTCAGCTGCATTTGAATAAAGCACCAAATCTGCACTGTTTTACTTTTAAGGTTAAAATTTAAATTATGCTTTTTATTTGTTTCTGTTCTTTAATGTCTCTGTAAAGCACTTTGAATCACCTTGCTGTTGAATTGTGCTATATAAATAAACTCGCCTTGCCTTACAGCCACCTGTCAGACAAGGAGGCCACGCCCATAATGATGCATACAGGTGACATATACAAACATTCTCCCCTCGTACAGCTGTCATGAAGGTGAAATTATCTGCAGAGGCCAGAACAGTTTGTGAGGCTTCCACGTCAGTTTGTGTCCCTCCGTCTGCTACAGCAACAATAATAACTGAAGACAGAGACGCTTTGCAGTGTTTACATGCTCAGAATTCGTTCCTCGGTCTTTGTGGAAGCTTCTGTCATCTGCACAGCTTGTGACTCCATGGCGGGTTTAACATGTTACACGGGGTCATGTGCTCACTCGTAATGGCTGCCCTCTCTGTTTCCATCACAGCCGTTGAATCAAAGCCAGAGTGGAAAACAAAGTTTGCCCTGCAGTGCTGACATTTGAACATGAGACCAACCCGAGCGTGGGACAGAGGAGACGTCTGTTCACGCCGCTACGTCTCGCAGACACATGACAGTCAGCTGCTGATACGCACGGATTCTGCATTTCAGTCAAATACTGCCACAGTACATACATATTACTTATTAATGCAATTTACACTTCGCTCTTACCGAACGTCGGTGTTTTTGACTAACTTCATTTGTACTTCTCTTTGTTTTTTCTTTGACTTCAGAGCGGTTGCCATGGTGATTTTACTGTAGAAACCTGAACAGGTAGAAACAGGCCGCATCATCATCATCATCATCATCATCATCACCACAGGCTGTGTAAGCTCAGGCTCTGGCTGCTGGGCTGGAGTCTGCTTGGCTAGCTTAGTGTTAGCAAGCTGTCTGTGCAGATGTTAGCAGTATAAAGCAGCTTTTTCTGTTCTGAGGCCGTTTGCACTTTACTATCTCGCTCTTCTCCGTCTGCACAATACAAACAACGCTAATGTCCACCCTTCTAAAGCTGTAACACTCTTCATTCTTCATACACATGAACTGAAATCAGCTGATTGTAGCAGGAAGAAAAGAATTTCTGTGTCTATCGACCCAGCGTGCAGATAACCAAAGAACTTTTATAATGCAAGTAACTACATAATTGTAACTATATCACGTTACTGAAAAATGTAATGTGGTTACAGTAATGCGTTGCACCCAGCACTGCTGGTAACATTACAGCCCCTCTGAGGGAAGCACAGTAACAGAGAGCTGGAAGTCCCAGCGAAGCTCAGAGAGCCGACGGTTCTGAGTGATTTCTGATGTCAGACACTGTTTGGCATTTAAACACTGACATTTTAAATCAATATAGATGAAGACAGATTAATGGGAACTGTAAATGTCAGAGTGATCAGTGTCAACAACACAAACTCGTGTCATCATCATGTATGATGAAGAGTCTCCCGTCTCTTCAGGAGTGCAACATGTGAGTATGAAGTGAGCTCAGAGACTCAGAGGGCTTTCATGAAGGGCTGGTTCATTTTGAGCGGATTATCTGGAGATTCAGCGACTCTGTTTCTGAGCAGCTCGGAGCAAACCTCCACCAACATATTTAATAAAAACACGAATATTCTTCTACTGATTTAGGAGAACTGAACTCCAGTTTCCTCTTACTGATATAAACAGCACCTCTGACACCAGCTGAGCTTCACAGGTGACTGACAAGCTGATCGTGGCCAAAACCAATACTGCGTGACATTAAACAAAGGTTAGCATCATCGATTAGCTGCTGAAGTCATCTGTGAGTTATTAGCAATAATGCTAAGTTAGCTGTAAGTTAGCTACACGCATGAATCTGAGAATGTGAGGATGTAACATTAGCTGATGAAGTCATTTTGCTGTGTGAGGTTTTTGTCCTCATGACATGTGATGTGAGTCGTGCGATGCTAATGACTAACAGCCACTATGCCTCCACCCGCTTTTAGAAGTGAACGAACTTTCAGATGAAAAGTGAAACGTCTTCAGGAAATCTGCCTTTCAGATGAGTTATGGTGCTGTTTGTTCAGGTTGCACCAATAAAAAGAGTTTTCAGATTAAAGCTTCAGTGTTGATGCTAGAAATGACACTGCTGTCTGATTTTAGAGGGATTTTAGTCATCTGTGATCCCCCACCATTCTGACCGCAGGTGGATTTTAGAGGATTTTATTAAATCAGGAGGCTACAGTCGCAGATCTTTGATGATTATCACTGAGCATCAGTTCGTGACTGTAAAATCATCACTACACATCAGCTCAGAGGGCGACATGTCACTGAGAACCTTCAGCATGTTAAACAGCAGATTAATTGTTTACTTAAAGTTGTGAGGACCGCCTTAATGTCCCTGCAACGCACAAACGTCCCCATAACAGCTTGGAATGATATGTGTCCACACAGGGACAGAAAGACACACACACACACACACACACACACACACACACACACACACACACACACACACACCAGATGGTGGTGATTATTATGTTGAATGGTGAGATAAACACACACACAGGAACTGAGGCTGTAATTGCAAATTATAATGATCATTAGGCTAATCTCTCTCTCACACACACACACACACACACACACACTCACACACACACACACACACACACACACACACACACACACACACACACACACTGTCGTCACGTCTTTCATTCGTCCATCAGTTTGGATGAAACGTGAACCATGTCTCTGTCCGTGGTGCTGAAGACAGTTAATCATTTATCTATTTTCGTTATGCCATCAAATATACTTTGTAGAGAAAAATGATTAACTAAGATTCATTATAGCTTATACTGAATAATTATTCAAGAAATTCATATAGTGTGGACAATGTTCATGAACAAAAATCAACTGTTATGCAGTGTTAAGCACATAAACATGCCGCTGCTGCTTTCAGGGAGTCTCAGAGCTCCAGAGCATCAAACAGCAGAGACGTGAGCCCACGGTGTGCTCATTAGAGCAGGAATCACAGGTCGGGGCAGAGAAAAATGTTTTTACCATGTTGGTGGACAGAGAGTGACAGAACAACAGAAAGAAGTGCGTGGGTGAGCGACTACCGCAGAGACAAAGAGAGAGAGAGCTTTTTAAAAGTGATGAAAAGGACTGGCAGGTTTGTGAGTCTCACACAGCACAGTTCAGAGAAGACTCACACGAGACCAGGAGACAAAATACAGCAAATACCAGGAAGAACTGCACACACAGCAGGTTTAACGGCACTGTGTGAAGTAACACGAGCTCTCACAGGTGGGGTCAAAAAATTTGATACTTTATTAATATTCACATTATGTAGCTGATGCAAATGTGCACTTTTATGCAGACGACACTGTTGTTTGAATGCAGAGATTTACTTATGAGCCACACCGAGCAGCAGTGAGGGGCTCTGCTTTATACAACCAGATCAACAAACCAGCACAGCTCAGTTTGTACTTCATCACCATCTGCCTGAAACATCTTCTGAAACATTATGTACATCAAATAAAAGTTTGAGGTTTTCATAAATATAAATATTTTCACACTTCTTTACTTTAAGCACTGTTTCTTTTTTACACTGATGGTTCAGAGTGTAGGCTTGGCTAATTACAAGGCAGACGGATACTGTATGATAATCTCTAAAGGTTTGTGCTATAATCCTTACAGTTTACTCATGAACAACGCTGAAACACACCAACCTGCTCTTAATTCTTTTACTTCTTCTACACAATTTCATTTATGAAAAATATCAGAATCTAAACACAAATCTAAATTTGTGTTGTTTTGTTTGAATTGTTGTTATGTCATTGATTATACTTAGTAAGTTATTGCTTCATACAGTGGGTTTAAACCAATGTGCTTTACAGCTAAATAAATCAATGAATCCAAGATGTTTACTGAAGATTCCCGCAGGATAAAATGACACGACAGGAACCCGTCCTCCATCCAAGACTTACACTTAAAGACACAGCACAAGAGTGTACAACAAATCTACAGGTGTAAACCATTTAAGGGCTTAAATGAACTGTATACTGAAGTCTGCAGTGCACATAGAGCCGCTGATAACTCTGCACCTTTCCAGATCTGGTTGTTTTAGAAAGGACTTGAAAAGAACTCGTCTGGACCAAAACATTCATTTGTTTGGCAAATTTCAGGTTTGTGTCAAAGATTATCCCAAAGTGTGAACCTTAGTTAAAACTGTAAGAACCTGAAGGACAGGCAGTTCTTTTTATAACCAGCTATCACAGTTGTCAGTCATCTAGAGATGCTTGATGGATCATTTGGCCTTTAGGGTTCATGTAGAAGGAAAGAAGAACAGACTCTGTGACAGACCTCTGTGGAACTGCAGTTCTGAGCTTAACATAATATTTAGATCTTAAACCCTCGACTCCTGCTGGTGTTTCATTAGCACAGTGAGTCCAGCAGAACTAAGACAGAATCATCAGTTTCAAAAGCACCGACTCAGAACTGTTGAAGGGCCTAAAACCTGACTGAAAGCTCTCACAGATGCTGTTTTTGTCTAGAAACGATCATTTGAAAACTTTTAGCCAAAAATGTCAGTTTGATATTACGTTTTGATAGACAGAGAAAGAAGACAAACACGTTAACTCTAACTTGTACAATGGCTGTATCCCAATTCAGGGTCTGCAGCCTTAAAGTACGCAGCCTCAACGATCCTCAAGGGCCGCGTACTCAAAGACCGCTAAGGCCGGAAGTGCGAGGCTTGTGAAATGGGACGGTGTAGCCTCCGTTGCCCAGGTTGCCTAGCAACCATGATACTAACAGCTGGAAACGTGTCATACAGCTGTTTGACAGAAATGAAGGAGAAAATCTTTTGTTCATTTGTTTGTTTGTTTCTACATGAGCTTTGATCATTCTCTGTGAGATGAAGCTCAGCTATTGAACGTCGTATATTTTAAAGTAAAGGCTTTAAAACCAAGTTAGTACAAACGTCACTAATGTCACATAACTTTGCCGACATGTGGCCAACAGTAATGTTTAATGTTCTTCGTTATTAAACATTTGCACATAAATAAGTGACATAATATCCAGGACTTACTTTTCACAGTTTACTCTTCGGCCGCTCCGCTTCTGCCGTCTGCGGCAGAATTCTCCACACCGACTGCCGCGCTATGAATTGTGGGATATATGGGACCACGAAGTCTACACTGCCACAGCCTTAAAATTCAGAGAAATGAAGGACGCATTTCAGGGCCGCATTTCGAGCAGCCTTTGAATTGGGACAGCCTTCGGCGCGCCGCTGTGACGTAATCGGCCTTGAAATGCGGCCTTTAAGGCTGCAGACCCTGGATTGGGATGCAGCCAATTTCTCCTACCAGGACAAGAAACCATGTAAAGAATCTCCACCTCAGCCTCACAGAGGACAGCGCCTCCTTGTGGAGCTCAGACGTTAATCAGAGTCAGAAGAATCATCCGGAGGAGACCGTGAATGTCTGGACCACCTTCCATCGTGATTCTTGCAACAACATCTGAGACTTTTCAGTCTGAAGGTAAAAACACTTGAGGTGGAAACATGAGAACAGAAAGCAATGATCATAGCAGTGGGCGGTGGAGCTTTCAGAGCCAAAGCTTCCCCTCAGAGAAGAAAGAGCCACAGAAGCAAACTGTTTCCAAACCGGTGCACTGGGAGCACTGGGTTAATTTGAATCTGTAATATGGACAAACAACACAGAGTGCACGAGACCTCCTTTAGTTTCTCTGATTTGTGCCTTCGTTCCTGCAAACAGCAAATAATCTGCATCCACCCGACTGGCTGATGTTGAGTTGTGCTTTTAGAAACTCGTTAAAACAGCGGGAGAGTGGCGAGGAGGAGGAGGGCATCATGAAACGCTGCTAAACGAGCAGAAAGCTCTGAGCACACATGGATTCATTACAGAAGCTGCTTCTCATTAGTCAGAGTGAAAACTGAGCTTTTGTCAGAGGTACAAGCAGCCGGCTGCACGCAGAAACAGGTCTTTGTTAAAGTCGAACAAAAAGGAAGCAAAGTCTGAGGAAGCTTCAGATTTCCACAAAGAGGCTGTGAGAGCAGCCTGCTTTGGTGTTCCTCCAGAGCGCAGCAGCTTCTTCTGATCTCACAGCTAGCTGTTCAGAAACGTGACGCTTGCACTGTGAAAATCTGAGATCCAGCGATTAGGGCCAAGCTGGGACTGCTTCAAGCCTCAAGACGTTTATTTATTAGCAATTTTCCAATCTCCATCCATTTATCTTAAAGTTACAGTGTGATGTCAATAAAGTCAGCTCTGTTTTCTTACCCGCCCAATTCAAGTCCTAATCAAGACTGGCTGCTACAGAACAAACATGTTTTAATCATCCAAGAGATACAGTAGA
>NC_140625.1:31884040-31886540 GCF_057382275.1 Copadichromis virginalis
GCGAGGAAGAAAAAGCTATGACATCATCCAGGCAGCGTCTTTTTTTTCTCATCAAAATGGCCAAAAGTAAGGTCTCTGCTCTCCTTTCCCCTCATTTCCTCCCTTATCATGTCTTCTTCCTTCTTCCTCCTCTTTATTTTCCTTACTTCCTTTTTTAGTTTTTCTTCCCCCTTACCCTCTTACATCCATCCTTTGTCTTCCTCTGCCTCACACCTTTATTCTTTCTCTTCTATTTTTTCCTTTTCCTTTCTCCTTCTCTTTATTTTCTCCAGCTTCACACTTTCGTCCTTTCACTCCTCCACCTATTCGTCCTTATTTTCCTCTCTGCTATTCTTCTTCCATCTCACCTCCCTCGTCTCTCACGTGCTTCCTTCCATCACCTTCTGCTCCCTGCTCGCTCCCTTTTCTCCTCCTCTCCTCCTTCATTTTCTCATCCTTTCTTATGTTTTTTTCCATCTTCCCTTTTTTTAGAAAGAAAAAACACAGATTTGAAATTTCCAAACTGTGAAAATATTTAAATGCCAAAAATTGCATCCAACACGTTGCCATGACAACCACATCACCAGAGAAGTGTGTGTGTGCATGCGTGCGTGCGTGTGTGTATAAAGTCTTTCAGTCTTTGTGTGGACACATTTTTGTATCAAACCATCACAGTGAGGACATTTCTGCAAAGGTCCAGACGTGGTCTCAGAGTCCAGCTTGAATGGATGAGGAAGGGACCATCTGTGCTGAGGGTCTTCACAGAGATAGAAACACAAGTCTGTGTGTGTGTGTGTGTGTGTGTGTGTTTTACATAATGAGACAAAGCTGCTGCATCTGTTTCCTCCTCCAAACACAGAATTAATGAGCAGCATGTTTATGACACACACACACACACACACACACACACACACACACACACACAGGGTGGTGTTTCCATCTCAGTGACTCCAACCTCAAACCAAACTTCAAAAGAAATAAAAAGCTGCTGTTTTGCTATTTATTTTTGTTCTGCAAAGTGAAGCAAACTGTGACAGATTTATGTCCCTAAATGTCCCCAAAACATGAGCAACACACAGACACACACACACACACACACACACACACACACACACACACTATCAGCCTTTGTCGTGGTCTGTTTTTAGGGATGACTTCCTCTTCCTGTGACAGTTATCGGTATATTTAGCCACCATCTGTGCCCCCGCCCCCTCGTCCCGCCCCCGCAACACACTCTGACGTTTGTATATCTATGTTTGTGAGGACCCTCATTGATATAATGCATGCATGAGCTCAGCAGCGTAACCCTTACAGAAGAGCAACGTTAACTCTTACATGCGCCGCTCTTATGTAAGCTCAAACACAGCAGGCGAATTCATGCTGCATTTTCACAGCGCAGGATTAACAAAACAAACACCTGAAAATGTGTTTATCATATTTATGAAACGTTGCACTCGTTTCTCAGGACACTGTTGGCTCTGATGAATCTCCGTCAGGTCCGTCTGATATAATATATATATCTTTTTACTGTCGATGTTGCAGCTGGTTGTTGCTGCGTCACACGCTGCTCTGTCGAGCGTGGACGACGAAGAGTTTTTTAGATGATTCTGATAAATAAAAGTCGCGGCTCTGCTTTCCTCTTCTTGTATTTGGGAGGCTGAAATTTTCCAGGAGAGTTTCTGAGATTTTCCACATTTATATACTTGAAATATTTCCTGAACACTACCTGAGTATGAGAGTTTACCCGCAGTTTGAGGTGTTAAAGTCAGAGATATTCAGTTGAGTTTTATTGATATAGTGCCAAATCATAACAACAGTGCCTAAAGATGCTTTGGGTTTTGTGGCTTCATTGGATGGGTACAGTGACGACTGACAGGAAAGCAGAGGGAGGGCGAGGGGAAAGGGCCGCGAGTCAGATTCAAACCTGGGCCCATCGCTCTCAGCCTTACGGGCGCCTGCTCATCCTACTGAGCTAAATCCGCCACCACACAATCATCCTCCAACCGCACACACCCATATTTTGTTTTCAAACTTCATTGCAGTTTATTTCACACCTCAAACCTTTAGTAAACAATTAAACAAATAAAAGTAAACTGCAATAAATTACAGGTTGCAATAAAAAAAAACACTAAACAAACCATCTTCATGGTGTAATTATTTTATTGTAGTTATTTGTTTGTTTTTTTGTAATAACATTCAACATTGCTATCAATGCGTTTTAAAAAAAAGTCTCTCTGTGCAAAATCAGTTTAAAAACATAAACGGCTGTGGGAGACTGTTTGGAGAGCCCAGCGCTGCTCCCGACGCAGGGGAACTAATTCTGTCAGAAAGACCGGCCTCGGCACTCGTGCAGGTGAAGCCAAAGGCAAGATATGCTTCATCATATGTTCTTGTCTTTGCTTGGAACAGTGTTGGTTTAATATAAATAATAGGGCCGCCACAAACGATTATTTTGATAGTCGACTAATCAGATCATCATCCATTGGACGTAAAACTACAGCTTATTGCACCGGCAGCATCT
>NC_140625.1:31891540-31971540 GCF_057382275.1 Copadichromis virginalis
TGAAGTCCTCTGTAGGTGACAGCTCCATCTCGTCAAGTGATGACCTCATGGCGGTCTAATGTTACATGCGATGCCATGCTTCAGTGACGTTTCAGTTTCTTGTGGAAATCCATGATTTTTGGAAACAGCTGATGGTGATGAAGGCGGAGCGTCCTGTTCAGTGAAAAACACGAGGGAGACTCTGAACATTGTCTGCAGTCACTTTATTTCCTGTCCTGTCGTTTTCCAGCAGTTGATTCACAGGTTAGTTAGTTAGTTAGTTAGTTACTTAGTTACTTAGTTAGTTAGTTATAGTTGGTGATGTGGCTGTAGTGTCACAGTTCTTGTGAGCAGTGAACTCGTGCCGACACGTTCCCATCATTCTTCGTTCCTCTCTTTCTTTTCTGCCGTTTGCTCACTGATTGGCTGTTCAGACACACTGTCATTCATCTTTGTGACCGCACTAAGTTACTTTTTACCTACAGGACGATTTTTGTGATTTTTTTTTCCACAAGCAGAAAAATGTTGTGTTTGAGTTCTCCTCTTCCTCACAGCAGCAGAAGTAGTGTGTGGTGTGAAGGCAGCAGGGAAACCAGCAGCAGAGTGGAGGTGAAAGCCTTCAGGCGCTCTGACACGTTACGCAATGCCGCGCTGCTCTGACATGTTCCCGGCGGCCGAGCAAAGTACATCCTGAAGGTCGAACGGCGCTCTGGGAAACTTCAGGCGGAAATGTCACGGAACTCTGAGATACCGCTTGTTAAGGAGTTTCCATGTCGCTACACTTCATGAATTCACCGCCACACAGAAGACCTGTGAAATTATTCACTCCTCAGCTCATTGGAGGAAATGTAGTCATTAAAGAATAAATGAGTTCCATAATTATTTATTTCAAGAAGCTGAAAGCTGGAATCCTATTTCTCGTGTAGTGATAAACGATTTCCTCACGAGCCGCCGTAATGAACTTTTTCATGTTTCTGTGTCTCCAAAGGTTTGGCTCAGTGTTCTCGTCTTCAAACCTCTTTACAAACTTTCATTCACCCACCGATGGTCTCAGAGGCACAATGGCAGGTTTAGTTTGGAGAAACACGATCGTTAAAGCAAACCTGAAGGGTCGGCTTCTTCTAGAGATGAGATTTGTATTATCTAATGTGAGACAGTTCCTTTAAAAAAAGCTTCGGAGTGAGGAGAGGTGCTGTCTGTCACCAACCACACATTCAAAGATGCTCACAATGAGCATTGCACTACAACTACAGCTCAAAATGCACAGTTTTTATTCGTTCAAGGAAAAACATCAAGTTCTTTAAGAACCAGCAAAAAAGAAACATCTGATAAACTCTCAGGACAAAAAAAATGACACAGGAAAGTCTAACAACCAGAACAGACCTGAGTGGCAACAAGCTGCACGGCCTGGTTCAAAAGTCCCCTCACCTCAGATCAAAAGTAGTTTTTCACCCAGAATTTCCCCCAAATTCCCCAAACCTGAAAAGTTCTTGAAAAGAGAAATTTCTGCCAGAAATACCTCGCTTTAAAAATAACTGCTGACAGAGAAATAAATAAATAGATCCTGAAGAGTGACAGAAAACCAAACCGTGGGTTCCTCACCTTCCATCACAAACACCAGCGAGCCCACGTCACCCTCTTTAATGATGCACGAGTCCTTCCCATAATCCACCGGGTACATGCAGTCCACGATCTCCTGAATCTGAGACAGCTCCAGGTTCTTCATGAAGTCATTGTCCAAGATGGCCTCCTTTATCAGCTCCTTCGATCTGAGAGGAGGAGAGAGGACAACAGGTCAGTAAGTAAGTCCTTATTCTACTTTCACGAGTATACCTTTATCCTACACGCCTCCTCATTATCAGGGGAAATGTATCTGCGCCGCTATGTTTGGAGGATAAGAGCAAACACCTGTGCGTCTCAAAGTCGGTATCACCTGCATGCACACCTCTCTGGACGGGATAGAGGTCTCAATCTTTATGTGCAAAATAAACTGCCTGTGCGCTGATGTCCTACCAAGTTTTTCTCATTTTTCATGCAGAAATACAGAGTTAGAATACAGAAGCACCACAGGGCTTAAATTAGTCTCCGAACCGCTGCGATTATCGAAGGCTTAAGTATGAATCATGCAAATATTATGGTTGAACCTCACGGTTGTTTCACTTATGACTCATCTGATGATTATTTGATTCAAAAGTTGCTTTAAAAACCAGTGGCCTTGTCACTTGGTGTTCGCTCGCTCAAACACAGTGGTGTTTCTGAGTAGCTTATCTGCTTAGCAATTTAATTAAGAACTGTTAGAAACAGTCTTTTTTCATATTACAATCTTCACGTGCTTATCAGAAGCACACTTTCTGTGTACTCACTACCTAATTTATAGCCAAAGTATTCACTCTCTGTCTCTGTACTGTTTCGCTAGCTTAGCTTAGCTCGTAGCCGACTCGTTAGCACCATGGCTACTTCACCTGTCCCTCCTGCACTTTCTTGCTCCTTGTGTCAGATGTTTAGTTACTCCTCGGCCTCCTTTAGCAGTAAAGGTACCTGTAATAAATGTAGCATATTTGCAGCTCTGGAGGCCAGGATTACTGAATTGGAGAATCTGCTTCGCACCCTTCATTCACCCGTAGCTAGCCAGGCCCCTGTAGCTGGTGCAGCCGAAGATAGCGTAGGCCCCGCTAGCTGTTCCCCGGCAGACCCCAAGCAGCTGGGGAAAGAGGGCAGCTGGGTCACGGTGAGGAGGAAGCATAGTCCTAAACAGAAGCCCCAGGTACACCACCAACCCGTTCATGTGTCTAACCGTTTTTCCCCACTCAGCGACACACCTGCCGGGGGTCAAACTCTGGTAATTGGTGATTCTGTTCTCAGACATGTGAAGCTAGAGACACCGGCAACCATAGTCAATTGTCTTCCAGGGGCCAGAGCAGGCGACATTGAAGGAAATTTAAAACTGCTGGCTAAGGTTAAATGTATGTAAATAAGGGTAAAATTCACGTCGGCAGTAATGACACCCAGTTACGCCAATCGCAGGTCACTAAAATCAATATTGAATCGGTGTGCAACTTTGCCAAAACAATGTGGGACTCTGTAGTTTTCTCTGGTCCCCTCCCCAATCAGACCAGGAGTGACATGTTTAGCCGCATGTTCTCCTTAAATTGCTGGCTGTCTGAGAGGTGTCCCAGAAACGATGTGGGCTTCATAGATAATTGGCAAACCTTCTGGAGGAAACCTGGTCTTGTTAGGAGAGATGGCATCCATCCCACTTTGGATGGAGCAGCTCTCATTTCTAGAAATATGGACAAATTTATTAAACCCCCCAAAATATGACTATCCAGAGTTGGGACCACAAAGCAGAGTTGCAGTCTTACACGCCTCTCTGCAGCTTCTCTCCTCCTGCTACCCCCAAAAACCCATCTCCATAGAGACTGTGTCAGCTTCCAAACAGACAGAAAACAAACTAAAAACCAGCAACAAACAACTTAAACATAAACAATTACAAAGAAAGAACAATACAGTATCCACATCTGAACCAAAGAGTAAAACAGTGAAATGTGGATTATTAAATATTAGGTCTCTCTCCTCCAAGTCTCTGTTAGTACATGACTTAATAATTGATCAACAAATCGATTTACTCTGCCTTACAGAAACCTGGTTGCAGCAGGATGATTATGTTTAGTTTAAATGAATCAACACCCCAGTTTTCAGGCCCCTCTTCTGTGGAACCAGCTTCCAGTTTGGATTCAGGAGACAGACACTATCTCTACTTTTAAGATCAGGCTTCAAACTTTTCTTTTTGCTAAAGCATATAGTTAGGGCTGGACCAGGTGATCCTGGATCCTCACACCGAACACGATAGACATGAGCGAAAACGCCCCAGACGCCCCCAATTTGACGTGTGCACATTCGCACCTCGTCGCGTGTCCAACACAAATCAATCGCGCCTCAAAATTGCATATTTTGACATGCGTGAACCGGAAATGTGGGAGGAAGTTGTGCCTGACGGTATCTTTGCAAGATGGCAGCTGTCGAGCTAGCGTTTGAAGAGAGAGTCTCCCTTCTGTATTTACTGTGGAGAGCAGAGCAGCAGCGTTAAGGCCGTCCTCGCCGTACCTGGGTCCATCAGGTCCTGCAGACGCGCGAGCAGTTTGGTGAGTTTCACCACTTGCTCCAGGATCTGCACCTGGATGACGGCCGATTTCAGCGATACCACCGTCTTTCACTCGGCCAGTTTGAGGACCTGCTGTCCCGCGTTGGTCCCAGAATCGCCCGCCTAGATACCAACTAAAGGCGCTCAATCCCACCTGCAGAGCACCTGTCTGTCTGCCTGAGGTTAGTAAAAGTGTTTAATACGGTAGTCCTTTATTGAAACCTGTGGTAATATATGCTAAACTATCGTTTATACACTGCTAACATGGATATGCTATGCTATCAATGAATGCCGTCAGTGTTTACTGATAGCAAACTGTGGTATGAGGACCACTGTGAGTTAACCTTTGTAGTGATACTCCTTTTTATTTAGACCTGGTTTAATTCTGGGATAGTTGAATATTTGTTATATAATCACCACAGACTGTTTTACATTATATCTAATATATATCATGTAATTATCCTTATAATTACAAAATGTTTTATGTAAGATTTATGTTTTGTAATTTAAATCTGACATCACAAAAGTATTTTGGAATTGAAATAATGTATTTGTAACTGCAGTACACATAATACTAATTCTAAACAATTTTGTCCAGGTTCCTTGTCACCGGGGACTCCTTCAGGACCATCGCATTCAGTTTTCGAGTTGGTGTGTCCATGGTGAGCCAGATCATCCCCCAGGTAGCGACGGCCATCTGGTACTGTCTAGTGGACGATTTCATGGCTGCGCCTTCAACTGCAGACTGGCGGTCCATTCCAGGAGCGCTGGAACTTCCCTCTCTGCTGTGGAGCTCTGGATGGGAAGCACGTCCAGACGAAGGTACCCCCCAACTCAGGATCCATGTTCCACAACTACAAGGGAACTTTCTCCATTGTTCTCCTTGCGGTTGTGGATGAAAGGTATCGCTTCCGCGTTATTGATGTTGGGGGATACGGGAGGACCAGCGACGGTGGTATTCTGGCCAACTCCACCTTTGGTCAGGCTCTTCGGGCTGGGACTCTCCATCTGCCTCCTGACCAGCCTCTACCTGGTGGAGAACACCGTGGAGCTCAGCCCCATGTCTTTGTGGCTGATGAAGCGTTCCCGCTGTGGCGTGAGCTCATGAGGCCTTTCCCTGGACGCCTCCTCCCTTTAAAGAAGAGGATCTTTAACTATCGCCTTTCCAGGGCCCGGATGATAGTGGAGGGTGCCTTCGGTGTCCTCTCCTCACAGTGGAGGTTGTATTGGCGCTCCATGGAGCTCCGCCCTGAAATTGTGGAGAAGTGTGTGAAGGCAACTTGTGTTCTCCACAATTTTCTGCGCTGTGTGGACGAGAGAGGGGCACCTGCTATGAGGGGTGTTGCACCTGCTGTGAGGGGTGTGGCACCTGCTGTGAGGGGTGTGGCACCTGCTGTGGTGGAGCCGTTGCAAGGCCTGGGTCATGTAGCAGCAAACAACTCCTCCAGAGAGGCTGTCCTGGTGAGGGAGAAATTCATGGCCCACTTCTCGGCGGAGGGAGCTGTGTCTTGGCAACCAAAGGAGTAGCCTGTTTGAAGTCCGAGTGACTTCCCCACAACGGCTCTTTTAAGAGCCACCCACAAACCTCTAACGAGTGTTCCTGTCTTTTTAAAATTTTCTTAATAAATGGAGCTCTACTCCAAAATAAACTAACCTCTCTTTACTCTCTTAAATAACTTGTCTTCACTATGTTCCTATATACAGTGTGATGCAAAAGTTTGGGCAACCTTATTAATAGTCATTAGTTTCCTGTATGAATCGCTGTTACAGTAAAAAATGTCACTTGCATATATCATATAGGAGACACACACATTGATATACACTAAATATTCATTTCATTTCTCTTTTTTTGTGTTGCCAATTTATGCACCTGCTTGATTTAGTTTAAACAGTTATTGCACACTTTCTGTAAATCCAGTGAACTTCATTTCACTTCTCAAGTATCACTGTGTGTGTCTCCTATATGATATATGCAAGTGACATTTTTTACTGTAACAGCAATTCATACAGGAAAATAATGACTTTTCACAAGGTTGCCCAAACTTTTGCATCCCACTGTATTAGTATATATTGTCATTAGTATAATATGAAATAAATTCTACTTGTGTCAAGTCGGGTGCCAACATTTGCTGTGTAGTAGAACAGAAACATGAGTCATTACAAATGTTTATTGGAAAAAATATATAAATTCACTAACAAAAACATTAAACATAAATATATAAAATTCAACTATTTACAGAGAGACAGGAATAAAAAGGACCCAGCTTGGAGTGGAAGAGCTTCAGGGAGAAGGAGAAAAATCAGAACATTGTTTCTGCCCTGGAGAGCTGCTGCCTCATCAGAAAACTACTGATCATTAGGGTCCAATGTTTCCAAATTTAACACAGCTGTGCTGTTTCCACAAACTAATTTATACATTTGAAATGTCACGAATTCTCGTGTCTGAGGCAGCATGCTCTCCAGAGCAGGAACAAGGCTGAGGAGGATATGCTCCATTGGAGACGGGCGTGGCCACTTCAGGGACTCCAGGATGGCCAGCTCCACTGCCTATGGACCATCCTGGGACCCGTGCCTCGACCGCCTTTGAGCCGTCCTCCTCTGTGGGCCTGTAAAACAGCACAAAACAACACAAATTAATAAGAAGGCTGCTACTAGATTTTCATTTTCAAAATTGAAAAAAAAAACAGGATATAATCAGATTGGTTGTAGATATTTAGTAAAGGTGATTACAAGGGAATCTCACTGAGTAAAAAGCTATCAGTGCTGCTGAACATACCTGTGGGTGCAGCAGCAGGAGCTCAGGGACTGGGGAGCCAGGAGAAGCAACAGGGGATGCTCTGCTGCAGCATCAGTTGACTCTATCAAGACAATAAATGTTAACAGGTTGAAGACAATAGTCATAGAGAAAGTATATACAGTGGTCTCTCATTTATTGCAGCAACAGTAGTCGCAGTTCTCACAAGTTGATTCTCAAAGTGCAAACCTTTGTCGATTTTAAAACGTAAAAGTATTATGCCGCGCTTTTTCTCCGTCTGCGGCGCCACTTTCGTGCGCCTTTTTCCCTCGCGGTGCAGGTGTGTATTTCCGAATGAGGGTCATAGTTAAGAGTGTTTTTGTGCTGTTTTTTTGTATTGGACATGATGGTTATCAAAACCAAACATGATAAATTTGGCAAGCGCAGGAGACACGACACGGAGCAGATTTGTCAATCAGGCTGCAGAATGCAATGCTGTACTGTAATAAAAAAACCAGCGAAAAAGCGAAGCAGTGACGGATGAACAGCAGGACCACTGTGTGCTGTTTATTAATAAACAAAATATATTCCTATATGACAACACGCATAAATTAACTGCCTACATTAACTCAATGTAAACATACCTTCTGACTGACACTCCCCTGCTGCCTCTCCGGGCTGTCCCTGGTCCTCGGGGGGGAAGTTCTCCACGGTCCGCACCATATTGCTGCTTGTCTCCCGCGGGGTGAGGAAGGGGTCCAGAAACCCCATGACCGCGAAGAACTTCCATCTCTTCCCCAATCCTGCTGCAGACCCACTCCTCTTCTCCTTCTCTGTCCTCTTCTCCTTATTATATGTGTCCCTGAGGCTCTTCCACTTTCTCCTGCAGAGGTCCTCTGAATAAACGCATTATCTTGTTAGCGGAAAGGTATTTGAACATCAGTGGGAAAATAGTGGGACAGTAGGCGGGCTAGGTCCTTTTTATTCCTGTCTCGGCAGAAGTAGCAGCTAGCATCATACAGCTCTGGATGATTAGCCACGGCACTGATGAGCTTTTCCTCCATACTGAATGAAGAATGAAGGGCTTTGGCTGGATCTGCCCCTTTGACCAAGGTCAGAGCCACGTCACCAGGCTCCTGATTGGTTGTGGCGGCACGAATTGACGCTGGAGTTCAGATTTTTCCAACTCGAGTAGTAGATGCGAAACGCACGTATGCAGAAAAAAGGAAAACAAAAACTGACGCGCGTGGTTTTATTCGCGAGCCAAATCTGCTTCCGAATTTTCGCGGGACCCGCAATCGCGTGTCATCGCGCTTCTACATTGACTTTACATGTAAACCTGACGCTCTGGCCGCGTTCGGTGGAACTTACACACCGTAAGTTATGCTGCAATAGACGCAGGCTGCTGGGGATTCCCATGATGCACTGGGTGTTTCTTCTTCACTCACTATGTATTAACAGACCTCTCTGCATTGAATCATATCTGTTATTAATCTCTGTCTCTCTTCCACAGCATGTCTTTATCCTGTCTTCCTTCTCTCACCCCAACCAATCACAGCAGATGGCCCCGCCCCTCCCTGAGCCTGGTTCTGCTGGAGGTTTCTTCCTGTTAAAAGGGAGTTTTTCCTTCCCACTGTCGCCAAAGTGCTGCTCATAGGGGGTCATATGATTGTTGGGTTTTTCTCTGTATGTATTATTGTAGGATCTACTGTGCAATATAAAGCACCTTGAGGCGACTTTTGTTGTGATTTGGCGCTGTATAAATAAAATTGAATTGAGCTAAAACTCTTCATATGTATTTTTCTTTTGTCTAATCATGAGTGAAAAACTCAGTCGTTAAAACAGAGTTGAACAGAAGGTCATCACAGCGGAGCAGCTGAAACCAAACAAGCCTGACATTTGTTTCCTACAATGACCTCTTTACATAAAATATCATCTGCAAAGCAGTTACTACATTAGTGAAACATCTCCTGTGGTGGTTTGAGGGCAGCGGCTGCAGAATGAGCCGATTCCCATGTTTCTCTCAGAAGCTGCGAGGAGTTGTAATGAGGATTGTACCTGCAGTGATCAGAAACACATCAAACCAGCAATTCTGCCCTCAGGTCTGCTGAGCACTGAACAAACCCCACCTGCTCTCTGTGACAGATTCAGCAGAAGACCTCTAAAGCTTATATTTGCCTTCCTTTGAAAGCTTATTTTAGTGCTCTGCTTTGATTGTGAAAGTGTCTGAAACGCCACAGATCTGTCTGAGCTGCAGCTCCTCTGCCAGTCTAATCGCAGCATACGGACGCTTACTGAAGCAGCTGATGAAAAGGTTTCACAGTCTTTGGCTTCACAAAGACTCTCGTGTTTAAAACCGAAGCCCATTCACAGCTGATGGGCTGTTTGCAAAAACCCAGACGACAAACTGCTGTTCAGCAGCCGTAACTTTAAATCAAGTGTTTAAAGCCACACGTTACTGTCTGAATAGAACAAATAACATCTGCATTAAAAAGACTGCTATGAAAAAAGCAAAGGTAGAACAAAAAGTAAAGCCAGCTTTAAAAAGTACCAATAGCATGAAAATTCAATTTTAGTAAGTAAGCAATAAAAGTTGATATTAAACTGTGAAACTGCAGCATGCATGCAAAGGAAGACAAATATTTAGCAGACATCCTGATGACAGTGATGGAAGCTCAGACTCACCAAACCATGCAGGAAATAATGAAATGAATCCTCTCCCATGACTTTGGCCCTGCTGCAAACACTGGTCTGTAAAAGCTGATTAATCATTCTGATCCCGAACATGAGCTCACAGCTTTTATTCATAATGTTTCCAACAGCAGCAGCGTCCATATGACAGACCCCAAGTACTATATGGAAAAACTGCAATTCAGTCTCAAAAGTAATTGCACAAACTAACAGCTGCTACTGTGGATCTCTGCCTTCAGAACTGAAAAGACGTCTCTTGATTGCAGACCTTCAAAGTGATACACCTGCCCCTTCCAGGTGCTCCTGACCTTTTTAGATGTTATAAAGTTTAGTTTGACTACAGCTGGTTTGACCACTCCTGAAGTTTTCTCTCTCTCCGATTGGTTTATGTTCATTTTTCATTCAAATGATGGCCTCACCTTCAGACTTCCTGTGCATGTTTCAACATCAAAAGCATGTGTGTGTGTTATCTGGCTTCATGGACAGATAGAGCTGGGTGTCATCTGCATAGCAGTGTAAATGTATGCTATGTCTTCTAATAAGGGAAGCATGTATAATGTAAACAGAATTGGTCCTAGCACTGAACCCTGTGGAACTCCATAATTAACCTCAGTGTGTGAAGAGGACTCTCCATTTACATGCACAAACTGGAGTCTATTAGATAGATATGATACAAACCACTGCAGCACAGTACCTGTAATACCTACAGCATGTTCTAATCGCTCTAATAGGATATTATGGTCGACAGTATCGAACGCTGCACTGAGCCATTCCTCTGCAGATGAAACAGAGATGGGTTGATCATATTCAGGAAACACTGTTAAATGTTCAGTTTCTATGCCATATGTTAAAACAAGATCTAGAGTGTGATTAAAGTGGTGGGTGGGTTCTTTTACAGTTTGAGAGAAACCAATTGAGTCTAATAACAGATTAAATGCCATGTTGAGGCTGTCATTTTTAGCATCTACATGGATGTTAAAATCACCCACAATAATTATTTTATCTGAGCTCAGAACTAAATCAGATAGAAGTCTGAGAAATCAGAGAGAAACTCTGTGTAAGGCCCAGGTGGACGATAGATGATAACAAGTAAGACTGGTTTTGATTGCTGCCACATCCCCTCCTCAGCCTGTGCTTTTCTGGTAGTTAGAATGACTCGTTGATTCATTTAAACTAACATAATCATCCTGCTGCAACCAGGTTTCTGTAATTCAATTTTTGATCAATTATTAGTTTATGTACTAAAAGGGACTTAGAAGAGACTTTGAATGCATCTCAATACAATTCATGAAAAAAGATAAAATAACTAAAAATAATTAACAGGCATATAAAAGCAGATTGCAGTGAGGAAACCATCAAAATTAAAAATCAAGCATGTACATTTTAAAGATAATTTATGAATCAGGATTTATAGATAACTGCGCACTTCCTGTTTAGTTTGCTCTGGTCCCTATTTACCAAACAGATCCATTTTCATTAAGACAAATAAATCCCAGATTAAATGTGAATTAAGATAGTCTCTTCCAATGTAAGTGAAGCTAATTCTCAACTATCAAATCATAATTACAGGTTTTCCAAGCAGCTGGTGCCACACACGAACTCTGCTGTCAGATACGGTGTATTCGTCAGGAGAGGAGCTCCATCCTCCTTCACAGTGCCGTCACAAAGAAAACCCATGAATCAGCCCAAAGAGACAGAGGGAGGGAGAGCATATTAAAGCAAAGCCAAAGGTTTCCTTCCTGTCAAAGCTCATTTAAAGTGAAACAAACTGAAAGAGACAGACAGTGGAAAAAGATGGAAAACAGGAGAAAAACCAACACTCCCAGCTGTCAGCCGGCTCACAGCTCAGGCTCCCACAAGCTCAGAAAAAGGCTGCTGATGTGTAAACTGCTGGGAGCTGAAAACACCTGCAGCTCACTCAGACTGATGTAACAGCATCCAAACCCTCATCAGATCTGTTGGGGAAGTAATTCAGTTTAATTTGTGAAGCTCATTTATGACTAGAAAAAGTTGCATTTCTAACGAAAATGCAGTGTGAATGCCGTGTAGTGGAATCTGAAAACAGCAGAAGAAGGAGAACTATCTGCTGAAAACACTGTGTACAAGCTGAACTGTTTGCTGAATACTGCTTTATTTGAAAGACTACACTGAAGAGTGTCAAGAAAGCAGGGAGAGTGCAAGGAGGGAAGATGTGCAGCAAATGTCACATGTAGGATTTGAACCTTTGCCACCGGATCTCACGGCGCTGAAAACAGGTGAATCAGCGAAATCTGTGCTGAAAAGAGGCTGAAGTTTGTGCTGAAAACAGCTGAAGAAGCTGGAATTTGTGCTGAAAAGTAGTGAAAAACTGAAAGTTTTGCTAAAAAGAGGTGAAAAAGCTGAAATTTGTGTGGGAAAGAGTTTAAACAGTTGAAGTGTTAACTGAAGAAAATGTTGCCATAAGCAGGATTTGAACCCGCACCTCCTGCTCTGAGAACAGCTGCTCATCTCACTGAGCTAAAACATGGCTTGGAAACTATTCTGGTGTCAAAATGTCAAAGAGGATAATGTCCAGCTGTCCGCAGTGAGAACAGTCGGCTGAATGAATGTTAAAGAGAGCAGCATTTTAATTCACAGTGCTTAATTCAAGGCAATGATTTACTGGATGTTAGAGGGTTTGGAGGAAGGTTTAACGTGGCACAAGCTGAGGATGATGATAACTTAAAAAGCAGAACTGTTTCAGAAGAGTCTTCAGTAGCTTCACTTCCTCTTACTTTATGCTCTGAACTCAAATTGTGGCATCCCACAGGGCTCCGTGTGAGGACCTCTGACTTTGTTTGTCTCACAGTTGCTGGTTTGTGCATGAATTAAAGGTAAATGTCATTTTCTATGCAGATGATTGATGCTAAACCCTGCTCACTGCTTCTATGTGACTCTAATGGACCAACATTTCCAATATGAACTAGAGATGGCACGCTACCACTTTTTTATGTCCGATACCGATACCGATATCATAAATTTGGATATCTGCCGATACCGATATGAATCCGATATAGTGTTTTTTAATCAACAAAACTGTTTTTTTAATATCTTGCTGCATTTTGTATAAGTTCATACTCAAGTTTAAAACAACAACTACACTAAAGCTATTCTGTTATACCTGTATGCAAAAAAAATGTTTCATAGTTCAGCAATACTGATCAATCTAATAAACTTAAACCTGCACCATCCTCCCTATTCTGGTATTTTAAAGAGTACTTAGCGTAAATATTAAGCAACCTAACTAATAGGGTTCCAACTCCCAGCAACAACAAAAATAAATAAATAAAAATAGGGAACCACCCCTCACGCTCCACCTCATGATGCTTAATCGACGTAATCAACCTTAATTTGATGCAGTGTGAAAAAAAATGCACAGAAATCAATTATTTTTCAAGAAATATTAAATAGATTCAACATCTTTCTTCAACAAAATTGCAGACTGCACAGATGGTACCTTCCCAAAGGAAAAAGTACTATAGCTTACTAGGGTATATATATTAGACTTAATAGTCACTATATACAGTAATTGACTTCTATTCATTTTACATCAAATTAAAACTTTGGCTGTCAGATAATTATTTATTAAAAGCTCGACATTTTAAATGAGAATAAGAAAGAAAAGTATGTCTTTGTGCCCCCTTTTCCCTGTTAATGCCCTATCGGCCCCCCTGGCTAAACTTTGCTAGATCCGCCCCTGCACAGTTACCAGCGTCAGCTACGTAGAAAAAGATCCTGGTGTAGAAAGTAATATTAAATACATTCTAACAACAGCTTATCAAGCTTAAACGTGCTGCTGTTGTTCAGCCGCTGGTTTCCTCTTTCTGGTGCAAAGTGGGCCAAAAGCAAACTAGAGAGACGGACTCGCGACAGAAAAGCCGATCAGCTGATCGTTAAGCAGTTTCATGATTGAAGTAGCAGCAGGAGAGGCAGTCGCTCCATATATCGTTTGTTAAGCTTAACGCAGGAATGCTTTACAAACATTCAGAGATGGACTTACACACTTGCTTTACTTCTCTCGGGGATAACTTTGTCGGAGATGAAATGCCGGGTTGCTAGCGAAGCTCCACATGCTATCCAGACCACCGACAGGTCCCGCATGCCACAGCCGCGCTATCACGTGATGCATACTGCTCTGACGTGCTAACGTTCTGAGGTGAGTTACGCGTGTTGCAAGTTTTGTGAGGTGCTTTCGTGATATTTAATGGATCGGATTACATTTTTTATTTTTCTCCGATATCCGATCCAGTCATTTAGGTCAGTATCGGACCGATACCGATACGTAATATCGGATCGGTCCATCTCTAATATGAACTTCATGTTTCATTCAGTCAGACCTCAAACCAGTGACTGAGACCAGGGAGAACTTCACTGAGCTCAGATCAGACTTTTCCTCGTAGAGCTGCACCCTGCTCAACATCAGAGAGAACACAGGCTGAAGGAGCTTGGCATCACTTTCAGCCATGGAAGATATGCCCCTCTTTTATGAGCAAACCGTTTCGCTTGTATGGATGAAAACACACATTTTATAGATGATACATGCATCAGAGAAATGACTGAAAATCAAATAAAGAAAGTCAAACCAAAATCAGGTTTCTCAGAACTGAAGCGGTCATAAAATCTAGTGGATCTTTGAGGAACTGCAGGTGTAAAATCTACAATTTCACCTCAGCTGTTTGAGATTAATGCGGCAGCTCGGTCAAAATCAAATTCAGTGCAGGCAGCCAACGTTTCCGAGACTGTAAAACATTCATGTATGCAAGATAACTGTATTACAGAGGAAAAAATACACCTGAAGGTCTACTTAACGTTAGACTGACAGTTTTATTTTGTCCAGGCAGTCAAACGAGCACAGAGAGGATCCATTAGCTGGGTTTTATTTTGGTGAATCTGCAAAGGAAGAAATATGAGTGGCCAGCTGCTGCATGCAAATTGGACTCAGGAGGAAAGCAATGAAAGAGCGCTGTGAGTGGATGGAGGGGGTGATGAAGCAGACATTATTACTGCGTGAGTCGGAGTGAGGAGGAAAATAAAAGGAAAAGCAGAACAAGTGACGAGATAGGAACCAAACTACTGTTTACATAAAAGAATTAAAGAACAAAAATTAATCAGCAGGATGTGAGGAAATGTATTTCAAAGAAAAAAAAGAAAAACTTAATTGAACACAGACAATAAACACAGAGCCGAGCAAACGAAAGAGGTGCCAGAGGGGGCGAAAGCATCACAGGAAGAGTCGGGAGGAAACACGGAGACTTTCATATCCTGATGGAGATCCGTCTGAGGAAAGGGAAGCCTGACGCTCCACGCGACACCCACTGATGCAGCACGGAGATACCAGGCTACAGCCGGTGCATGACTGCAGGCCTCAGCATCCCCGAGGAAAGAAAAACTCGTCTGTAACTGTGGAAACAACAGGGCTGAAGCATCTTCAAGGCAACTAAAACCAAAAAAAGTTTAATTTGGAGCGAAAAATCAGAGAGGCTGAGACGGTCTGAGCGTGTGCAGAGAAGGGAGAGTGGATGATGAAGATGGAGCTGCAGACAGCAGGAGAGGAGGAAGACCTCAGAGGAGGTTCGTGGATGTGAGAGGAGGACAAGGAGAACATGCAGAGGGCTAGGAGGATGTTGGGATAGGAATAGCTGCAGCAGATGATCAGCTCTGCAGATCCCTAAAGGGGGTGACTGGAAAAAGAAGAAGAAGAAGAAGAAGAAGAAGAAGAAGAATAGAAAGGGCAGAATAAAGAAGTTTTATCAGAAAACATACCAAACACAAAGAGCGAGCGAGGGTGAGTAAAGCCCGAGGACACACGCAGACTCAAACACACCAGCTAACAAAGCTGGTTTTCTTTGTGTTAGCTGGCTAGCACAGGCTTCCTGCTGCAGGCTCTGAGCATGCTCACATAAAAGGATGCGTCATGTGACCCTACACACAACATCAAATGAGCATGTGACAGTGAAATGCAGCACTGCGCTGCATGCAAGTCCTGCACAAGGAGATCATCTGGAAACACAGACAGCAGCATTACTGAGTGCAAATCTGCACATTATGACGTGAGAGCACCGATTGGCTGACTGGGAACAGGTAACACACAGGTGACTCTAAAGAGGCGATCACTACGACGATTACGTGAGGAGGAAGCGAAACTGAGAGTGAGGAAATGACCTGAAATACAAGCCCAGAGAAGGATCAGGGCGCTGAGGAGCGCAGGAAGTACAAAGAAAGAACACCACAAAGGACCCTTCTTTCAAAATAAAACCGAAGTAAACTGAAAGAAGGACCAAACTCAGAGAGTGCTCACAGAGCCTGAGATGAGATGCAGAGAGGAAAGAAAACGGAGAAGACCTGAGGACTGCAGCAATAATCTTATAATCATTATTCACAAACACAAAGGACGAGAAAACGAAACATCACATCAGGAAACGCAGGTGACACAAAAACATCCAACTGTCAGCAGAAACGTGTGGAGCAGGAGGAAAAGAGCCGCCAATGAAAACGACCTCATCAAACACAGCAACGAGGAACAAACAGGACGAGCCTGCCTGACACACAACTTTCAAAATAAAAGTCCAGTGTCAGCAGCAGATCTGTTACAGGCGAGTCTCAGCTCATCATTAACTCGTCTGCCTCTGGAGCCTCGCTGCAGACAGCAGGAGAGCTGGTGGGCGCTCGCAGCCCACACACTCTCCACCGTGACACTGCTCTACAACAACACACAGAGACAAACACTCAGGCAGGCGCTGACAGCGAGAGGTGGTGGGATGTAAATGAAACCCTGTCAGGTGTGTGTGTGTGTGTGTGTGTGTGTGTGTGTGTGTGTGTGTGTGTGTGTGTGTGTGCTGCAAACACCAACTTTAGTGGGAACCACCCACAACCTGTAAATAAAGACGGCAGCAGCTTCCAGGTCTGAAAAGTGGAACTGATGCCAAAGTGCAGCTTCTCTCAAACAGCCAGCAGGGGGCGACACCATCTGATCCATATATATGTATACGTACACAAAAGTAAGCCACATCTCGCACAAGCAGTGTGAGAGCGAAGTGCTCTAATAGGGTGATATGGTACTACAAGGTCATTAAGATAAGATGGGGCCTGATTATTTAAGAGCTTGTATGTGAGGAGCAGGATTTTGAATTCTGGATTTAACAGGAAGCCAAAACAGGAGAAATCTGCTCTCTTTCTAGTCCCTGTCAGGACTCTTGCTGCAGCATTTTGGATTAGCTGAAGGCTTTTCAGGGAGTTTTTAGGACTTCCTGAAAAGATAATGTGATGTTTCCATTTGTAGAGATGTTGCACAAAGGGAAGAAAGCAGTCCTGCATATTTGTTTATGACCTTTGTAACCAATCATAAAGGTCCAAAAGTAAAACTGGGCAGCAGCTCTGAGTAAAACCTTGTTTCCAGAAAAAGCTTCACTCAGAGTTAAAAGTAGAACAAACGTGACTCCAGCACAAACTGAGTGAGTGCAGGAAACTGTCAGGAGCAAACACTGAGTCATTACAGGTACAAATGTCTACACTCGCACAGGAAGTGCAGCATCAGGTGGTTCTCTGGCGGAAAGCTGAGCCGACACACAGACGTGTGAGCGGCAGAGGCGCATCAGGGAGCCGAAGGTTACTGCAGTGTGACGTGTCCTGGAAACTGAAGAACTGAGGCTGAGCATCTGATTACTCACAGCGCCTTCAAACGCTGCTGCTGGTCGGACCATCTTTGATTCAGAAAATCCATCTGCTTCCACTTCCTGCACACCAGAACCCGGCAGACTTTACAGCCAACCATTCACCTCAGTTATGTTTCCAATAAGATTTTGAGCTTATGAATATAATAGTTCTGTGTATGTTACTTAAACACAGCATTTTAATCTATTTAGCTGAACCATGAGTGGCTGCAGTCAGAGACATCCTGATCACACACGAGCAGATAAACTAAACTAGCAGGTTGGATTCCCGAACCGCGTCGAGTGTTTGGTGTTGGAGGCCTCTGAGGTGGAGTGGCCAGCCTGCGCGAGGCTGACGAGGCCCTGCAGTGCTGCAGGCACCAAAAAAACTCTGAGTCCAAACTGGTCGTCTACGCGCTGCCCACCGTTAACAGGAGAAAACAGCCAATCGTCACTCATCATACGTGTGTCCACGACAACATGAAGACTAACACGTGCAAACGAATCATGTGATGTGAAAGCCGTCGACGTGTTTCGTGGCGACTTCATCCGTGGAAGGAAAAGCTGGTGAACACACTGCATCACTTATGAATGCTTCATGCTTCCTCACTGCTGAAGAGGCAAATGTGGAAAATGACAAAGGAAAGATCAGGGAGGAGAATGAATCTGCACGCCGTCCTCTGCTTCCACCTGTGCAGGTGAAGCGACCCGTGCTGCCGGCTCCACACGTCTACTCGTTTGTAATCAGACCTTCACTGAAGCAGCAGAGATGCTGTGCATCCTGGTCCCAGACAACAATGACAACATGAGCTAACGTGTGGCGGCTTCATGCAGGAAGCATCATTCAAAATAACAACATGCACCTAGCTCATGTCAGACCGCAAAATTAAAAGTCCACAGAAGTATGGCCCAAAACAGCCGCCCACACTTCGTGCATGACCTGGTCCCGTTTGGAATCTCCCTTCACACTGACCTGCTCACATCTTTGTGTTTTTACTCATTCTTATTAAATTCTGCTTTTTAAAAAAAGCTACAGCGACGACTCGCTCTGTGCCAGTCTGTGACAGCTGCAGGAGTTTCCCAGATTAGTCCCAACTTATTTCCAAAATACAGAGTGATGAAAATACAGAATGATGCCTGACTTCATAAAAAATTGTTTTATTTAAACACCTAAGTTGTAATCTAGCAGTAAAATCTGTCTGTGGTAGAGCAGGTCATGTGTTAATCGGAGGGTTGGTGGTGCTGTGAAGCACCAGCAGCGCCATATTAAAAAGCCTCATGAACGCACGCAGAGACTTTGTACCTGGATTTATTTCTAAATATGAAACCCATGCAGAGCAGTGAAGTCCAGGTCTTCCTAAAGCTGTGAGCCTAACACCAGGACACGCAGCAGGAGGACAGAGCCTGAAGGGTCTGGTATCCTGGATCAGCCCCTGTACAGGCTTCAGGAGGCAGGAGCTCCTCTCACCTTTCTCCTCAAAGAAACCACGACACGGCGCTCTGACCGCGCAGCGTCACAGCTGCTGTGTGGCTGATACGTCACCTTAGACATGACGGACCTGAAGCTGTGGTGTTACCCACAAACTGTCTAAGCTTCCAGCTTTAATCACACCCAACGAAGCTGCAGCCTTCAGTCTGTAAAACAACTCACTGTTGTTGCACCTTCAGCCCATCAGTCACGAGAACAGAGTTAAATCTGATTGGTTCTCAGGACGTCTGCGTGGCTGATGAACAGCTGCTCATAATTCAGATGTGAGCCAGGTGTTTGCAGCTGGAGCGTTTAGCAAAAACTCAATTAATCTGTTATGGATGTTTGCGTTCCTCGCTCAAGAATCGCAGCAGACATGAACCTCAGCTCCAAACAGCATAATCACATCAAACGACTGGAAATGACCCTTTATGTGTCTGAGGGTAAAGGTGCAGCGGTCTGTCTCATCACATCAGCTCTACTCATGTCACTGACTACAATAAAGAAACCTCTAACAGTCCTGCAGCGCTGCCCTCATTCAGAGCCACAGATCTGCAGGAGGACGAGCTAACCCTTTAAGGTGCAGGTAGCTTACGTACTCTGGGCTCTTGGGGTAGAAGGGCAGGGTCACATGGCACAGGTCGCTGATGTCACAGGCGGTGGGTTCAGCGGAGATGGCCTGCCGCTTGCTGCGGTGCTGGTCCGGCTGCAGGACGAGGTTCTGCTGCTGCGCCTGGACCTGCTGGGCAGTGGCGGGCCGGATCACCGAGCGGTACTTGTCCAGCTCATTCTGCAGCCTCTGGATCAGCTCGTCCTTCTGGTCCAGCTCCAGCTCCAGCTCGTCTATCAGGGCGTCGCGTTGCCGAAGTTCCTCGATCTTCTCCTGCAGGGCATACTGGAGGTCCCGCAAGGTCCCCATCTGTCCTTCAGGGGATCCACAAGGAGTTCTTTTGAACTATCTGGGGTACGCCCCCAGGTTCCACTGGAATACCTTCTTCTCCTAAAGAACTCGACTCTTCGAATCCTCTGGGGTGTTTGAGGATTTTGAGCACCTAAAAGTTTTGACTTCCAAAAGTCATGTTCCTGCACAGCACCTCCTCCTCAGAGTTTCCTGTTTTTATGGATGTTCAGGATCCTTGAAGTGCTCATCCTGATTGGTCAAAGTGTTAGTCTATGACCAGTTACAGCAACTCTTAAATATTCTTACACCCAGGATCTTTGGTACACCCGCACTTACTTTGTTTCTTCTGCCACATTCAGCATTTCTCGGGGGTCACGTAAAAAATTAGAAAGACTTTCAGGAAGCTTCAGATTCAGACTTTCAGCGTCTTCAGAAGCCTCCTGGGATGTCATGTAGTTCCTGTGGTTTCAGCTCAGTGTCTGAGAAGCTCTCTTCACATCCCTCCCTCAAAACCGTTGAGTCTGGCAACTCACTGAGGTTTGTCTGAGGTAATGCTGCAGGTTCTTCCAGGAGGATAATTCAGGTGTGTCGTTAGTTTCACTCACTTTCTTCTCAGTATGTACTGAAGAACATCCAGGGTCTCCCTGAATTCCTCAGATGGGGTTCACCAGAGAGCAAACACCTAGTTCTGGTTTTAGGATAGTTTCCTTCTTTGTGGCAGTTTCGGGTTTTTCCCATTGAAGTCTTTAAAGTTCTCTGAGTTCCTCGGTCCACCAAGGAAAACAAAATTCCTGATGATGCAACTGGAGAAACGTTTGGTCCTCAGGGTGTGACCTCACATCCTCCCTGTTTCATCTGAGCAGATGTGGAGATGAGTGAGAGGAAACCTGAGCAGACACTCACCAGCTCTCAGCGTCCTGCCTGCAGAAGCAGCTGTAGCTCCAGGAAACATCTGATCAATGAGAGACGACCAGAGAGACGACAGCGTGGAACAAAGTTTAAGTGAAGAATCCACAGGTCCTCGCGTGAAGTCCGGAGGAAGGCTGGGTCAGCACAGCGGCGTCCGCAGAAGCGAATCCACGCAAACACACGGCGTGAAACATCAGCCTTGCTCTCCCCCCGCTCCTCCTGCTGCAGGCTGAGCGTCACTCAGGTGCACACGAGCTGTTTTCAAACCGATAAGCGAAAAAAACGCAAAGAGAAACGTGCGGGAGGAAGGAGACGCTCTCACTCCGCTCTCCTGTCTCTGCCGCGCACCGGAGGACGGAAACGTTGCCGCTTCATCCCGGCGGCACTTCAGCGAGTTACCGGAGCTGAGGCTGAACGACACGAGCCACGAAAAGTTGGTCTGCCTCAGCTCCTCCTCCTCCTCCTCCTCACTCACTCAGAAACACTTGAAGCTTCAGGGTTTAAAACCTGAACATTTACGGCTGGTGTCAGAGCCGGAGTTATGTTTAAGAAGCCCAGGGGCAACCTCCAACCCCCCAACGCTCACACACACACCTTTATTTCCCATCAGGGAGACGCACACTGAGACCAGCTTCATCAGCAGGAAATTGGGGTGGATAACATCTTTAATTCAGTCTCTGTGACCTCTGAGGCAAAGAGGGCGGAGCCTAAACAACATCCAGGATCTCCTCGAACACGCATCATAAAGGAACCTCCACCTTCACCTGTAAATGTCATGTTTGAACTTCGCCTTCACACTGCTCCGCTCTCTTTATATTTCTCTCACTTTTCACCGTCGCGCTCATTTCCTCAGACCACAGACTCCAGCGGACGCTGAGACCTCTCAGGGTGGAGTTCAGGTGGGAACACGAGTCCAGTCCTGGACCCGGGCTGAGTCGGAATCAGAAGCTGGTGGAGGCGACAGGTGTGGTTCTGATGGATGTTGCTGGAGCACTGTGTGCAGGCCTGCAGCTTCCTGAGTGAATGTGGTGATGTGTCCTGTGCACACGGCGTGCTGCAGGTCCACGGTTCGATTCCCCCTGTGGCACCTTTGCTGCCGCGCTGTGGTCTCTCTGCACGCTGCAGGGGTCGCTTCATGTCAGTCGGTCTGTTTTGTTGTTTGTGGAAATAAAGTTCTAGTAATTGGAGCAGAGCAGGCTCATAAAATCAGCCACTTCCTTCAAAACCACATTTTTATGGACGTGCTTTTATGTGATGTTGTCTTCTATAGTCTTCCTTTATGATCCTTTATCAGCTCATCATCTTTAATGGGCTTTGTAAAGTTATTCGTTTTTTTATTTTTAAGTATTTCTCTGCAATAATTGTCTCGTAGCTGAATTTTTTATTACCTTTTAGCAGTGAAGAAAAAACATTTCATAGAAAAACAAAGAGCGTTCGTGTCTTTTATAAATAAAGTTACTAAAGAGCAGGTAGAGCGGCTGAAGGCCAGCTCAGGACTCCTGCTGTCACGTGGTGCCCTCTGCTGGACGATCACTGTCATTACAACAAGCTGCTGACAAACTGTGGAACCAGCTTCCAGTTTGGATTCAGGAGACAGACACTATCTCTACTTTAAGATTAGGCTTCAAACTTTCCTTTTTGCTAAAGCATATAGTTAGGGCTGGACCAGGTGACCCTGAATCCTCCCTTAGTTATGCTGCAATAGGTGTAGGCTGCTGGGGATTCCCATGATGCACTGGGTGTTTCTCCTTCACTCACTATGTATTAACAGACCTCTCTGCATTGAATCATATCTGTTATTAACCTCTGTCTCTCTTCCACAGCATGTCTTTATCCTGTCTTCCTTCTCTCACCCCAACCAATCACAGCAGATGGTTGGTTGAGCCTGGTTCTGCTGGAGGTTTCTTCCTGTTAAAAGGGAGTTTTTCCTTCCCACTGTCGCCAAAGTGTTTGCTCATACGGGGTCATATGATTGTCAGTTTGGAGTTTTCGCTGTATTAATGTGGGGTCTTTATCTTACTATAAAAAGCACCTTGATGTTGTGAATCAGAATATTTTATTAATCCCAGAAGAATCGATGTGAGTCAGAGTCACTCCAACACAATAACAGTAACAGCGATGGTTAAACGTGAGCGCTGAGAAATAAAAACATCTAAATATGGATCTGTGACGCGTCAGTATCCAGATTACTCTTCACCTCATTGACCTCATTAACTGTGGAGCTCTCATTCACACACACCAATCAATATAATAATTTAACGAAGCACAAAAAATTTAAATATATGGCTGGTTTTCAGAATAAAAGCGCAGGTGTTGATGTGAATCAGCTGTTCTTCAAACTTCTCTGACAGGTTTGTTGTTGTGTATCAGTGACATCACTCTCAGGTGTGTGAGCTCACCTCTGGGTTTTGTTGAATCTCTGTAGCTCTGCCTCCTACTCACACTTGTGCACCTTCCTCCTCAGGAAGCTCCTCCTCCTGCAGCCTGCGCTTCACCTCCCCGACCTGCTCAGCGTTCAGCTGCCACCCCACATCCACCTCCAGCCCACTCATCTCACCGGAGATGCAGCTGGGTCAGAGAAGTCCCCCCCCCCACCGCAAATTGCTCAAACTACAGGTGAAGCAGAGTGGAGGTCCCAGTAGAGCTGGGACTGTGCCCTTCAAAGTAAAATTTTTGACTGTTTAGACTGCAGATCCAGACAGGAAGCAGAAAATGAATAGATGACAACTTATAATAAAGATCAAACATACATTAAAGATTTCACCTCTAAATAAAACTTTAAAAACTCGACATTTTGTTTTTTTAGATTTGGGAACCACGGGGAACATCTGGCCACACGTGTTGAAGAACAGAAGTTAATTTAAACCTTTAAAAGCACCTAAAGATCAGAACCACAGCTATGTGGACCCCACAGTTCATCTGAACTCAAAGGTCAGGTCGGATGGTTTTATCTCTTTACCAAACCTAACGCCGACTGCTGGGAGCGTCGATCAGCTGAATCCTCAGACACGTTTGTTTTCAGTCAGAAGGTTTCCTCATGGACTCAACTTTTTCAGACTGAAAGGTTACAGAGACATTTCTGACGTTTCACCTTTGAAAAACAAATTAGCTCAGTCGTACAGCGGTCCTTCTTCAAACTGAGGCTTTTATCTAAGGTGATCATTTTTATCTTTTAAAAACTTTGAACGAGCGATTCATGCTTTTATTATATCCCAGCTGGACTATTGTAACTCCTTATATGCTGGAGTCAGCCAGACCTGCCTGGCAAGGCTGCAGTTGGTCCAGAATGCTGCAGCTCGTCTTCTGACACGTACTAAAGGATGTGAACACATTTCCCCGGTGCTCGCCTCTCTCCATTGGCTCCCTGTCCGCTTCGGAATTAACTTTAACATTTTTGTTGACCTACAAAGCCCTGAATGGACAGGCTCCCGGGTATTTGTCTGAGCTCTTGCAGACTTATACCCCCTTAGATCTCTTAGATCAAGTGATCTTTTGCTTTTAGCCGTACCAAGGTCGAGGCTGGTTCATAGTGATCGAGCATTTGCAGTCGCAGCACCTAAGCTGTGGAGTAATTTGCCCCTACACATCAGACAGGCTTTCACTGTCAATCCTTTTAAATCTTATCTTAAAACACATTTTTATTTACTGGCTTTTAATACAGCATGAGAGTTATTTGTTAATTCATATTTGGTGTTTGCTATCAATACTCTAAGTTGTTTTATTATGTATGTTGTATTCTTGTACAGCACTTTGGTCAACGCTCCTGTTGTAATTAAATGTGCTATATAAATAATTAAACTTTAACTTTTAACTTTAACTTTGGGACTCCAGTAAACCTCAGTGAGAACCGTTATCCACACATGGAGAAAACCTGGAACGGTGCCGAACCTTCCCAGGAGCGACCGGCTGGCCAAAATTATCCAGGAGGTCACAGAAGACCCTAAAACAACATCCAAAGACCTGCAGGCCTCATGCAGCTCAGTTAAAGTCAGAGGTCACGATGAACAATAAAAAAGAGGCTGGGCAAAAATGGCCTCCATGGGAGACTCCAAGGAGAAAACCAACGCTGACCAACAAGATCACAAAACAAGTTAGAATGCTTTCCTTTATTGTGGCGGGCAATCGGCGTAAGATCTCACAGGAATCCTTCGTTATTCTGAGGATTACGTTTCCACTTGCAGTGTGCCCATATAGTGGTAAAATTATACAAACAAAATAGAAGAACCTCAACACAATTAATCTCCATCTTAAATTTCCCAAATGAAAGGAATACAGAAATATATTTCAGAACTGTGCATAAAACAATGTGTACTCTAAACAGTGTGGCACAGTCACATACCTGCATTCACAACAAAAAGGCAACAAGTTAGAATGCTTTCTTTTATTGTCGTGGACAATCAGCGTAAGATCTAAATGGAAAGGCAACAACAGAGTTAGCTAACTGTGCTCCCATTTTTTTCCTCTCTTCCCAAAAAAGAAATCTCACATAAACGTGCATTCAATTCAACATAAGCACATGAGAAATGACCCGCAACAAATGATGTTTAAACAACAAAAATAATCGGGTCAGCTTGTATTACCGTTACAACCAGCGATATGATTTTTCTTCCCCACGACATTTGCGCATTCCTTACCTCGCAGGAATCCTCCATTATTCTCAGGATTACCCAGAATCCCTTGCCCTTTGTGAATGTTGCAGGGTGACAACAGTAGGTTGGTGCCAATGTCCCATTTAGGGGGATTTAACTTCGACTCTATTTAACTATGTTACACAAGCACTTTGGCGACAGTGGGAAGGAAAAACTCCCTTTTCACAGGAAGAAACCTCCAACAGAAACAGGCTCAGGGAGGGGCGGGGCCATCTGCTGTGACCAGGCTAGTGGGAGCCATGCTAGTGTTAGCTATTCTAGTGTTAGCTATGCTAGTGTTAGCTATGCTAGCGTGGCTAACACTAGCATTCCTCACCTTTATCAGGTGAATCAGATGCACACTTGGAGAATGGGGCCTCCGTTTCACTGCAGAGTGCCTTCATGTTCGTCATATATCCATGCTGGACATTTTAAGACAGGGAACGTCGAGGTAAATGTGCAAATGTCCAAACAGTTCTCAAACTGTTGCTGTAAGGACATAACGACTTACCGAAAGCTAAATGAAGAAGCTAGTCCAGTAGCTGCTAGTTCAAGGAGTACAATGAGCATTTTAAATGTCAAAAGACAAAACAATTTATGTTCCATGTTAAATTTTTATGTCTATTTACTTATTTTTATTACATTAAAAAAAAAATTTAAAAAATAAACAAACAGATTTTGAAAATGATTTTGGATTTTTTTTTTAAAAATGTAGTTATTTAATAATCATTGTGTGACTCTCCTGCTCCTCCATAGTTTTTAACATGTTTAGTGTTTAGTAGAGGCAGCGTTGGGCCTCTAGTGGACGTCAGAAGAACTGCAGGGTTCAGGCCTGCAGCCGAGGTCTGAGTCAGAACCAGGACCAGGTTTTAGGCCCTGGGTTAAAAACCTGACCACATGTTTGTGTGCTGTGAAGAGACATTTGCAGGACACTCCACAAGTATGTGTGTGTGTGTCTATATTTGCATGCATGTGTGTGTGTCTCCACAGATAGCAGCGGGTTAAACATTAACGCTGGGCAGCTTGTAAAGCCAACACGAAGACAGTGAACCTTTGGAGTTTGATATGATGTGATCACACAGACACACACACACACACACACACACACACACACACACACACACACACACACACAGAGGCCCCTGATGACACGTGAACACACACTCGGCGCTCAGAATGACACAGCTCTGATCGGAGGGAGGTGATCTCTGAAATTGCTCAGGTGAGTTTTTGTCTCTCTTTCATGCAAATAAAGTTTTTTAGGTTTGAATTTTATATTTTAAATATACACAGAGAGAGAGAAAGTGTGAACAGGTAAAGTGAGGGTCGTTCTTCCTCTCTTCTTCGCTGGTGTCTGGTGAACAGTAGCTGTCACAGAGGCTAAAAGCAGCTAGCTGAGCAAACAGGCCGGCCGGGGTTAATGGGTGTTTTAATGGAGAGAGCGAGAGTGCTAAGTAAATGTCTCCCTACCGCTGTGTGAAAAAAGAGAGAATGTGAGCGAGTGTCTCTCGACCCATAAAAACATCAGAAATAAACACAAACAAGCACAAAGTCGAGTTTCTGTCTGCTTTGGGTTTCAAGGTTAAAAAGAAAAGACTCCTGCTCCGTGAAGTCCCACATTTATACAGAAAAAGCTTAAAGTAACATATTTACTACTCAGTTTAATCCAAACAGAAGCTGAACTGTATCTTAGTATTATCATAATCCAGTAATTAATCAGGAGCTAGAGCCACATTTAGCCAGAGTTTAAATTTTTTGTATTGTAATTGACTGTGTATAAAGATGGAAACTGCTATAGCGCATTAAACCTGCATTGCTCCTAATGCCCAGCAGGGGGCGACTCCTCTAAACTCTGACTGTATAGAAGTCTATGAGAAAATGAGCGTCCTTCTCGGCTGATCTGGGTTCAGTCACTACTTTCAGGTCAGACTGAAGAAAACAGGAAGTGTATTTTAGAGTATTTTTCGATTTTGGTCCCGTCAGAGTCTGAGAGGAACAGGAAGGAGGAGGAGGGCGGGGCTACCTGTGACCGGTAGATCCACCTGTCACTCATCAACTCCTCCAGTTTCAAAACAGGAAAATACTCCGTCTGTAAAGTCAGCCACCGTGAATCAGCAGCGAGTAGTTATTCATTTCACTTTGAAGGTCACCAGGACATTAAAAAGATCTGAGTGGAAACGAGCGAGGTGCTCATCAGGATCCAATCAGGACGTAGTGCTGGCGTCTAAACTTCTGTTTACTTAAATGTGATCTTTAAGACCAGAGTAGGAATATTTTATGTGATTATTACCTTTGAAATCGATTTTTATCCACAGATTAAATTCAGTTATTGTTCACAAAGTCAGAACATTTGACCTCTGACGTCACACATCACTGAAATGTTTACATTAAAATGACGCCTACCTTCATAAACTCAGTGCAGTGCTTCACCCAGGTCACTGCTCGGACTTTTAATTTGAAGACAGGCAGGAAACACAGTCTAAGAGCGAGCTGCGGCGTTTAACAGGACAGGAAGTAGTTTGTTTTCATCCAGTGCTGCGGTCAGCTGGAAAAAAACATCTTATGTTCCTGGTGTTTATCACAGCTGCAGCTGTGTGACCCACACTGGAGTTAGGGTCAAAGGTCAACTTTTCAGAACAGAGCATAAACACTGCAGCTTGTTTGCTGCCTCAAACACACACCGTGGCCTTCAACGGGTCACCTGTGCAGATGTGACTGCGCAGATGTGACTGTGCAGTTGTGACTGTGCAGATGTGCAGACGCAGATTTGCAGATGTGACTATGCAGATGTGACTGTGCAGATGTGCAGACACAGATTTGCAGATGTGACTGTGCAGATGTGACTGTGCAGTTGTGACTGTGCAGATGTGCAGACGCAGATTTGCAGATGTGACTATGCAGATGTGACTGTGCAGACGTGGCTGTAGTGGTTGAAACGTGGGGAAAGGTTAACCAGTGCAGCAGCAGAGATTACTCTGAGAGCGAGCTGCAGCTCACACAGGCTGATAAGGCAGATTTGCTGAAAGGCATGCTGGGATTTGTAGGAGAAGATGGAGGTCATGACTGTGGGGCTGTAAGTCTTTCATTTATTCTTTCATCATTTTGAACAACATTACATTTTAATTGAGGTTAATTTTTTTTACCTTTAACTGATACTTTGTTGGTATTTATATTAATATGTCATATTTTTGCACAGTTGTTATAAATGTATACACATATTTAATTATAGGTTACATTATATTTTAAGACAATTTAGTTGTATCGTTTTTTTTATTGAATCCATGTATTTTGACATTATTTTGATCTTCTACCCTGAAATTTGAACTTCCACATGAATGTTGAACGATTTCAATATAAAATGTTTTGATATCATATCACAGAACGCATGCTCGTGTTATTTTTTGTCTCATTCTGTCAGGATGTATTTATAAAGATGCAACACACCAGCTTACCTAAACATGACTGCGATGCATCGTGTAACTCATTCTGACTGGCTGAAGTTTTAAGTAATGAAGGTTTTATGGAGCCTGTCATTAAGTTCTGGGCGCTGATGGGCTTCCATACTCACAGCTGTGGCCTCTGCTCTCTCTGTGTCTGACTGGATAAAAATTCAAACGTGTTTTTTGATTGAAAAACTGAAAATGTCAACAGATTCATGACCAGCTGAAGAAACGCAGATCTCTTTAGGCATCAGCTCTGTTTGCCAGCCAAACGCCCCTCTGTCAGCCGTGCTGATTGGTGGATCTCAGCAGCAGGTGACTGAGTCCAGCTGATGTTTTTCCACGCGCTGACTCTCAGCTCACCCTAAACTTCCTTGTGTGTTCACAGAGCTCCCAGACACAATCGGACGAACACTGAGCGTGACTCCCACCAACAGCTGATGTCCAGTACGAGTTGTTCTGTGCTTAAAGAGCTTTGATTTTCAGGAGTTTGGGACCCAGAGCTGGGGAGCGCTCTGAGGTCACAGCCCCCGTCAAAGATCAGAGCACACACAGGCAACGCCCAAACTGGAGGGCAGTTTGATAAAGGCCGAGGACAGAGCCACCCCTCCTGCAGAGGAGAGGGCGTCTCTGTGCTCGTGTCTGTCTCTCCTTTTTTTAATGAAACAATTTTGTGCTCAGCTTTTTATCACCATTATTCTGATGCAGCGTGAGACTTTGAGCTGTCGTAGAAACAAGAGAACACAAATATTTTAGAAATTTGTCTTACACTGTGGCCTCTGTCAGTGCACCCGGGGCAGCTGTGGCTACAGTGTACCTGCCATCACGGTGTGTGAATGGGTGGATGACTGAATGTAGTGTAACACGCTTTGGGGTCCATAGGGACTAAGTGCTATACAAATACAGGCCATTTACCATTTGTCAAAAACCTGTTAAAAACGTACATTTATATTAACGGGCAAACAGGACTTTGACCACAAAAACTAAAACTGCGATTCTGAATAAAAATAATAACAACAATGATCATATGTTACTATTGAAAATATCACAGTGATTAAAGCGCACACTCGAGGATTCACTGTAATAATTCATGAACCTGACACTGGTGTCATAAATGTACTGAGCGCTGTAGCTGCAGCAGCCGAGGATCAGGACTTTAACAGCGACCTGACCTCTGACCCCTGCTGTGGACCGATCACCCCAGACATTCTCTTTTTGGTGGCTTCTTGCTGTCATGTGATGGCGATTGTCTCAATGTGAACTTTCATTGGGGACAGTTTAACCCTGGTCCTCCATCTTTCTGTGCTCATGTGTTTACATCTCCACCTGTCAGCTAGCCTAGCTTCACTAACCCTCCAACCTCGCTGCTGTTTAGTTTTCAGTCTGTGTTTCTGTCCCAGGTTCTTCAGTCAGAACGTGGAGTATCACCTTTACATGGAAACTAGCAAGCTAACTTCCTGCTAACTGCTAACTGAGCTATATTGTTTTTGTCTGGACGTTAAACCTTATTGCACCACCTGCGAGAACATCCTCTCTGCACTTTGGACTCTCAGTGATGCTTCTGGGTTTATTTGATCGTGAACTTAAAGAGGATCAGAATCTGGAGGTGGTTAAGGAAGTCCGACTTATCATGTAGCTGGCTCACGAGGTCCACATGCTTGACAGTGCAGCTGTGCAATCATGAGATGCCCGCGAGCATGAGCGTGTCAGATTGAACCGATGGCGGCGCACTGTAACGCGCTGGTTCAAACATCGTTTTGAACCTAAACTCCAAACGCTCTCATTGTTCCCATATTTCCACGACAGCGACAGATGTTCTTGTGCTTGGAAATATCTAAATGACATGTAGTCATTACTGATGAGTGGCTGAACGTTCTAGGTCTTCATAGTAAAGGGGCATTCTTCCTCCCTGCTGTCGCCAAGCACTGCTAACAGATGATGGTTTGTTCGCTGTGTAATGCTTTATAAATAGAGATATTTATAATTCAATCATTTAAATAACTGACCCTTAAAATTGTGTCAGTACATTCATCATAAACCCAGCAGCATCAGCCAAAGTCCACAAGGTTGTTCTCTGTCTCTACATCATCGGCTGACTGTGTGCTGTCCTGTGGTTCCTGTAAATAAAGAGACAGATACACAGAACAACTGTTTGTTTTTGCCTTCGTCTCATTCCCAAACTGGGAGGACTGGGACCATTTTCTGGCCCAGGCTGTGGTTAGAGGGTTCAGGTTTTGAGGTTCGTTAGAGAGGAGTGTGTGATTCATTCATGAAACACAGGATTTATAAATGTGCTGGCTTCACATTTGAAGCCTCGCATGTTTCCTCTCAGTGTTACAGTGAGACGGGCTTCCAGCCTGCAGCTTTCCACAGTCTCTGTCAATGATTACCGAGCAGACCTTGACCTCGCTGCAGCGCTCTTCAAAACACGACTCGTGTATGCCGTTCAGACCAGCAGGTCCTCCTCGACTGCTGTTCGACCACGTCAGTGACAAAAGCTGCTGAAACCACCCAGCGTTTCCCCCGTCAGCGTCCGCACGTAAATGGATCTAAAGCAGCTTCGTATAGATGTGCAGAGGTCCAGCTCAGGGACTCAGTGAGTCCGGTCACTTTGAGTGTGCAATAAAACCATCAGCACGACATCAAATGAACATTTAACGTCCCTCAAACATGTTACGGTCTGAAGCTTGCAGTGATTTGCATTCAAACAGGTGTGACTGTATTCTGTGCAATACTCTGGCACATTATTGGATGACACGTGCAGGCGGACAGGTTCACAGCTGTTTGCACTCATAATAACACCTTTGCTGTTATTGTCTTCCAGTGAGCACCGCTAATTTCCCTGATTTACATATCGCTGTCAATCACACCCAATGGATTCCAATCAGAAAGCAAGCGGGGACGGACTGGCGGGGACGCAGAAGGAGGCGGCGCTTCGTTCACTCATGCAGCGAACCGGATACCAGCTGCGCCAGGTACGTGGCCCCTCAGACCCAGGAGACAGCAGCACGTGTCTGTTACTGCTCCTGAATGCTTTTCATGTTTTCCTGCTGGCGCTTCAGGAGAACGGTCAGCGGCGGTACGGCGGCCCGCCTCCAGGCTGGGACGGCCCCCCACCGGAGAGGGGCAGCGAGATCTTTGTGGGGAAATTGCCGAGAGATCTGTTTGAAGATGAGCTGGTTCCGCTGTGTGAGAAGGTCAGGGAACCACGGTTAAGGATGCGGTCACTGTGATCTATCTGGGGGTGTTGTTTCATCTGTGAGTGCTTCCCTCTCCATCTCTTCAGTTTGGAAAGATCTACGAGGTGAGGATGATGATGGACTTCAACGGGAACAACAGAGGATACGCCTTTGTCACCTTCAGCAACAAACAGGAGGCCAGGGCTGCCATGAAGCAGCTCAACAACTATGAGATTAGGTGATCCCTCTCTTATCTTCATTTGTACTGAATAATGACAGGATAACTGAGCTCTCAGAAACACATCAGCAGGCTTCAGGTCTACTTTCTTTCAGTCACTGTCAAAGAAATGTTAGAGTTATTTTTCTAGTAACAGTTCACAACTGCAAACATAATGGAGCAGCAAACTAAGAAGCACTGAGTACCCAAACAACCTGACCAGCAGGCATCTTTAATTCAATTCAATTTTATTTATATAGCGCCAAATCACAACAAAAGTCGCCTCAAGGCGCTTCATAGATACAGAGAAAAACCCAACAATCATATGACCCCCTATGAGCAAGCACTTTGGCGACAGTGGGAAGGAAAAACTCCCTTTTAACAGGAAGAAACCTCCGGCAGAACCAGGCTCAGGGAGGGGCGGGGCCATCTGCTGTGATTGGTTGGGGTGAGAGAAGGAAGACAGGATAAAAGACATGCTGTGGAAAAGAGACAGAGGTTAATAACAGATATGATTCAGTGCAGAGAGGTCTGTTAATACATAGTGAGTGAGAAAGGTGACTGGAAAGGAAAAACTCAATGCATCATGGGAATCCCCCGGCAGCCTACGTCTATTGCAGCATAACTAAGGGAGGACTCAGGGTCACCTGGTCCAGCCCTAACTATATGCTTTAGCAAAAAGGAAAGTTTGAAGCCTAATCTTAAAAGTAGAGATAGTGTCTGTCTCCTGAATCCAAACTGGAAGCTGGTTCCACAGAAGAGGGGCCTGAAAACTGAAGGCTCTGCCTCCCATTCTACTTTTAAATACTCTAGGAACAACAAGTAGGCCTGCAGAGCGAGAGCAAAGTGCTCTAATAGGGTGATATGGTACTACAAGGTCATTAAGATAAGATGGGGCCTGATTATTTAAGACCTTGTATGTGAGGAGCAGGATTTTGAATTCTGGATTTAACAGGAAGCCAAAACAGGAGAAATATGCTCTCTCTTTCTAGTCCCTGTCAGGACTCTTGCTGCAGCATTTTGGATCAGCTGAAGGCTTTTCAGCGAGTTTTTAGGACTTCCTGATAATAATGAGTTACAGTCGTCCAGCCTGGAAGTAATAAATGCATGAACTAGTGTTTCAGCGTCACTCTGAGACAGGATATTTCTAACTTTAGAGATGTTGCACAAATTGGAAGAACGCAGTCTTACATATTTGTTTAATATGTGCGTTGAAGGACATGTCCTGGTCAAAAATGACTCCAAGGTTCCTCACAGTGTTACTGGAGGCCAAGGTAATGCCATCTTTAATGTGAGCACCTTCTCCTGAATGTGGAGCACAGGTGGTTCAAGAGTCATGCCTCACCTGACTTCAGCTCATATAAGTCTTTAGTTACAACAGCCAGAGTCAAACCAGTCAGGCGACTAGTCAAACCTGGGAGTCCAGCCTGGTTCTGATTCCTCATTGGTGACTGCCTTGTTGAGAGAATCATTAATTAACATCGGTACAGACTAGAGATGGCACGATACCACTTTTTTATGTCCGATACCGATACCGATATCATAAATTTGGATATCTGCCGATACCGATATGAATCCGATATAGTGTTTTTTAATCAACAAAACTGTTTTTTAAATATCTTGCTGCATTTTGTATAAGTTCATACTCAAGTTTAAAACAACAACTACACTAAAGCTATTCTGTTATACCTGTATACAAAAAAAATATTTCATAGTTCAGCAATACTGATCAATCTAATAAACTTAGACCTACACCATCCTCCCTATTCTGGTATTTTAAAGAGTACTTAGCGTAAATATTAAGCAACCTAACTAATAGGGTTCCAACTCCCAGCAACAACAAAAATAAATAAATAAAAAATAGGGAACCACCCCTCACGCGCCACCTCATGATGCTTAATCGACGTAATCAACCTTAATTTGATGCAGTGTGAAAAAAAAATGCACAGAAATCAATTATTTTTCAAGAAATATTAAATAGATTCAACATCTTTCTTCAACAAAATTGCAGACTGCACAGATGGTACCTTCCCAAAGGAAAAAGTACTATAGCTTACTAGGGTATATATATTAGACTTAATAGTTACTATATACAGTAATGGACTTCTATTCATTTTACATCAGATTAAAACTTTGTGTGTCAGATAATTATTTATTAAAAGCTCGACATTTTAAATGAGAATAAGAAAGAAAAGTATGTCTTTGTGCCCCCTTTTCCCTGTTCATGCCCTATCGGCCCCCCTGGCTAAACTTTGCTAGATCCGCCCCTGCACAGTTACCAGCGTCAGCTACGTAGAAAAAGATCCTGGAGTAGAAAGTAATATTAAATACATTCTAACAACAGCTGATCAAGCTTAAACGTGCTGCTGTTGTTCAGCCGCTGGTTTCCTCTTTCTGGTGCAAAGTGGGCCAAAAACAAACAAGACAGACGATCAGCTGATCATTTAAGCAGTTTCATGATTGAAGTAGCAGCCGGAGAGCGAGAGGCAGTCGCTCGTTAAGCTTAACGCAGGAATGCTTTACAAACATTCAGAGATGGACTTACACACTTGCTTTACTTCTCTCGGGATAACTTTGTCGGAGATGAAATGCCGGGTTGCTAGCGAAGCTCCACATGCTCTCCAGACCACCGGTCCCGCATGCCACAGTCGCTCTATCACGTGATGCATACTGCTCCGACGTGCTAACGTTCTGAGGTGAGTTACGGCGTGTTGCAAGTTTTGTGAGGTGCTTTCGTGATATTTAATGGATCGGATTACATTTTTTTATTTTTCTCCGATATCGATCCAGTCATTTAGGTCAGTATCGGACCGATACCGATACGTAATATCGGATCGGTCCATCTCTAGTACAGACTAGCAGTACCCACCTACCATCACTCTACCAGCCGGCCATCCCCCTACAGCAAGGGTGGGGAACCCCAAGGGTTGGTGTCCTGCCAGTTTTAGATCTCACCCTGGGTCAACAGACCTGAATCACATGATTAGTTCATTACCAGGCCTCTGGAGAACTTCAAGACATGTTGAGGAGGTCATTTAGACATTTAAATCTGCTGTGTTGGATCAAGGACACATCTAAAACCTGCAGGACCCTGGCCCTTAAGGCCGGAGTTCCCCACCCCTGACCTGCAGCCTATCAACTGACCAACTAACCTTCTATGACCCACTAACCAAACACCCAACCCTACGACCTTTAACCCTGCCAGTGACGTAACGCAAATTATTCTACCAATCTACCAGAAACACCCAAACTACGTAATGGTCCAGAGGAGAGGAAACCAGAGCAGATACAAGTCCAAAATTCAAATGTTCATGACAAGTCAGCCGATACAGTGAACAGGCAGGAAGCAGGAGAGCAAGGAGAGCTTCTTTATCTCAAAATAGACTGGGAGCATTACACCGGGGAAACAGATGGTGCAGGTACTCGAGTGCTTTTAACACAAAAAAAACCCCTTAACAAATAAACCCAAAGTCCTGGGTTGTGGTCACAGTCCAGTACAAACATAGAAACACCCAAGTGCCAATCAGCAAAGACCTAACAAAGCAACCTTAGCCAGCTGGGTTCCCGTTTGAGCTTGAACCAAATCTTTCTCTGGCCCACAGGAACGGACGCCTCCTCGGCGTTTGTGCCAGCGTCGATAACTGCCGCCTCTTTGTTGGCGGGATTCCCAAAACCAAGAAGCGAGAGGAGATCCTGTCAGAGATGAAGAAGGTCACAGACGGCGTCGTCGATGTCATCGTGTACCCCAGCGCCGCCGACAAATCCAAGAACAGAGGCTTTGCTTTTGTCGAGTATGAGAGCCACCGAGCAGCTGCCATGGCCCGTCGCAAACTGCTGCCAGGTACCAAACCAAACTCAAACTTAGCTAATGTACAGTTATAATTCCCGCTCTGACTTCAGGAACGATTCACTGAAGAACAAAAATAAGATGTTTTCAAAGGATCTGTTAAAACGGGTTCAGTTATCCCCTAAAACTCGAAGGCTCTGATGATCAGCTGGTGCCAACTTCCTGTGGTGCTGGAGACACTGAGCAGCTGCAGCTGCAGTGGTTTAGCTAACAAATCCTTGACACCGGCATTGGGCAGTTAATTTTCCTTAGGCGGCCACATGAGGGCCTCATGAATAAATTTATAATTTATAGTTCAGCTGTAGCTCTCCACCCGGCTTCACACTGTCTAATACCTCGTAAAGTAAACCTAACATAATAAAAAATGACAAAGTCTCTTTTTGGCTGGCTGTAAGGCTGCATCATCACTGGCCAATCACAGCCTGTGACACAATGTCCAATAGAAGAAGAGCTTGGATGGGCTTAATGATAAGATAACTGCTGTATGAGTAATGTGAATGTGAGTTTCAGATAGACCCATAAATATACCCAAAGCTGTTGGTTTGTTACACTATCTGATTCTCAGAATCAGAATCAGAAAGGGTTTTATTGCCAAATGTTGAGCGGGTTTACAACATTAGGAAATTGCTGCGGTGCTTCAGTGCAAACATACTGTCATAAATACTGTTATAAATTAAGCTTAAATAGACATGAAAATAAAAATGAGAATAAGAATTAAAAGTGCTAAGTAGATAGATATATACATGATATATACATGAGTGCAGGTGGTGATCAGTGCCAAACATGGAATGATGCAGTGACACAGCATAGGGTCATGTGTTAGTGCTGGGAACAGTCATATGGTTATTGTTCATGTGTCCAACAGCAGAGGGGTAGAAACTGTTCTTGTGGCGAGAGGTTCTGGTGCGAATGGACCGGAGCCTCCTGCCTGAGGGGAGCAGGTCAAACAGACTGTGTCCAGGGTGAGAAGGGTCAGCTGAGATCCGAGCTGCACGCCCCAGTGTCCTGGAGGTGTACAGGTCCTTCAGAGATGGGAGTCTGCAACCAATCACCTTCTCAGCAGAGCGCACAACACGCTGCAGTCTCTGTTTGTCCCTGACAGTGGCTCCAGCGTACCACACGGTGATGGAGGAGGTGAGGATGGACTCGATGATTGCAGTGTAGAATTGCAGCATCGTCCGTGTTGGCAGGTTGAATTTCTTCAGCTGCCTCAGGAAGTACATCCTCTGCTGGGCTTTCTTGATGACGGAGGTGATGGTGGGCTCCCACTTCAGGTCCTGGGTGATGGTGGTACCCAGGAAGCGGAATGAGTCCACAGAGGTGATGGGGGTGTCAGTCAGGATGATGGGGGGGGGCTGTGTGCTTCCTGAAGTCCACAATAATCTCCACTGTCTTCTGGGCATTCAGCACCAGGTTGTTGTGGCTGCACCAGGACACCAGACGTTCAACCTCCCTCCTGTAGGCAGACTCGTCCCCGTCCGAGATGAGCCCAATGACGGTGGTGTCATCTGCAAACTTGATTAGCTTGACAGACTGGTGGGTGGAGGTGCAGCAGTTGGTGTACAGGGAGAAGAGCAGAGGAGAAAGAACACAGCCCTGAGGGGAGCCGGTGCTGATGGTCCGGGAGTCCGAGACATTCTTTCCCAGCCTCACATGCTGCTTCCTGTCCGTCAGGAAGTCAGTGATCCACTGGCAGATGGGATCAGGCACATTCATCTGGGAAAGCTTGTCTCGGAGATGGTCTGGAAGGATGGTGTTGAAGGCAGAGCTGAAGTCCACAAACAGGATCCTGGCGTAGGTTCCTGGGGAGTCCAGATGCTGCAGGATGAAGTGTAGGGCCATGTTGATGGCGTCGTCTACAGACCTGTTGGCTCTATATGCAAACTGCAGGGGGTCCAGGAGGGGGGCCGTGAGGGTCTTGAGATAGGAGAGAACCAGGCGCTCAAAAGACTTCATGACCACAGATGTCCGAGCCACGGGTCTGTAGTCATTTAGTCCAGTGATCCTAGGTTTCTTGGGGACAGGGATTATGGTGGAGGACTTGAAGCAGGCAGGCACATGACATGCCTGCAGTGAGGAGTTGAAGATGCCAGAAAACACTGGGGCCAGCTCGTTTGCACAGTGTCTGAGGGTGGCAGGAGACACGCCGTCTGGGCCGGGAGCTTTCCGAGCATTCAGATTCTTAAACTGCTTCCTCACATCTGCTTCATGAATATGAAGAGTTGTGGTGGGAGGAGGTGGTGTGAAATCCTCTTTTGTGTGGGGTGAGGAGGGGGGTGTTGTAGGTGAACGGTTTGAAGGTGGTGATGGCTCTATGGAGGGGGGAGAGGTGGGGGAATTAGTGTCCAAAGTGTCTCTATTGTTGGGGTCGTTGGAGGTGTGAAGGCTGCCTGATGGCTCGTCAAAACGACAGTAGAAGTCGTTAAGGGTGTTGGCTAAGAGCAAGTCATCAGTGGAGTGGGGGGTTTTAGGCTTGTAGTTGGTGATATTCCTAAAACCTTTCCACACAGAGGCCGAGTCATTCTCTGAGATCTGCTGCTGCATCTTCTCAGAGTGCTGATGTTTAGCAATGTCCACTTCTTTAGTGAACCTGTACTTGGCCTCTCTGTAGCAGTCCCTGTCTCCGCTTCTGAACGCCTTTCTCTTTTCCAGCCACAGCTTTTTGAGTTTAGGAGTAAACCAGGGTTTGTCATTGTTATAACTCACCCTGGTGCGTGATGGCACAATGCTGTCCTCACAGAAGTGGATATAGGAGGTGACAGTGTCCGTAAACTCGTCCAAGCTGTTAGAAGCAGCCTTCATTGTGTCCCAGTCTGTGGTCTCCAAACACGTGCGAAGCTCCTCCACAGCCTCGTTGCTCCACAGTTTTTTGGTCCTCACGACAGGTTTGGAGACCTTCAGCCTCTGTCTGTACGCGGGGATCAGGTGGATCATGACGTGGTCAGAAAGTCCGAGTGAAGCGCGCGGCACCGCGCGATAGGCCCCGCTGATCGTGCTGTAACAGTGGTCTAATGTCCTCTCCTCTCTGGTCGGGCATTTAATATACTGCTTGTATTTTGGAAGCTCATGGCTCAGATTGGCTTTGTTAAAGTCCCCAAGAGCAATGATGAGAGAGTCCGGGAATGTCCGCTCCATGTGCAGTATCTGCTCCGCGAGTGCGCACTGAGCTACCTGCGCATCCGCATCTGGCGGGATGTAAACAGCGGCCAGGATGAATGAAGCAAACTCCCGCGGAAAATAAAACGGTTTGCAGTGAATAAAAAGGTATTCCAGAGAGGAAGAGCAGTGCTGAGCAATCACTGTTACATCTGTGCACCAGCCACTATTAATGTAGAAGCAGACACCTCCACCTGTGGTCTTACCAGAGAGAGAGGCCTGCCGGTCCGCGCGCAGCAGATGAAAGCCCTCCAGCTTGAGCGCGCAGTCCGGGATGTTCTCACTGAGCCACGACTCCGTAAAACATAAGACACAGGAGGAGGCAACGTCTCTGTTCATGCTTCTCATCAGGGCCAGTTCGTCTATTTTATTCCTGAGTGAGCGTACATTAGAAAGGAAGATCCCAGGAAGAGCAGTTCGCAGTCCACGTCTCCTCAGACGCACGAGTACGCCGGCTCGCTTCCCTCTCTTTCGGCGTCTCACTTTCCTGATCAGAGTCTGCAGTAAATCTGCCGCAGATGCGACAAATATTGGAAGTAAATCCACAGGTGTTGTAGTCCTGTAGTTAAGAAGCTCTTCTCTGGTGTAAGAATATCCAGAGGAGTGCCCAGACACAGAAGTTATGCACAAAAACAAAACAGAAGTAACGCACTGAAGCACCAGGGCATCCATACGCGGCGCCATCTTGGATCACAACAGTGATCACAACATCTGATTCTCCTGGAGTCTAAAGCTGAAAGTGTCAGAGATAAGATACAGAAACAGCTTTACTGCTTCTCCACAGGAAGATCAGGCTCATTGTGCAGCATTAAGTCTGATCATGCGGGTGGAAAGCCACGACACCGTGCCTCTGAAATCTGGCCTCCAATAGCGTCCAATCATCACTGAGTCCTGCTGAAGTTAAAGAGCGTCTGCCTCGTTAGCATCTTACTTGGTTTCTGACCCTGAACCCAACACCACAAACCATCCAGAGGACAATTACACGCTCTAGTAATTTTAGAAAAATAAAGCCAGCATGTTCCTCTGACGTCCAGCAGAGGCAGCAGGGAGTCAGTCCCATAGACTCTCATGTTAAACCTTTACAGCAGAAATAAATGTGTTTACAACCTGTTTGGTCTTTATAGATAATTTCCCATTCATAACGTCTGTTTACATAACTCATCTATTTAAATTGCATTAAGGCTTAAACTTTACCTTTTAGGGGCGTGGCCTCTTTGAGTGACAGATGGATGGTTACACAGGTGGCTATAGCTGCTAGCTGTCTGCCAGCTTCACCTGAACTGCTCCTCTGGACTGTGTTTGTGCTGTTGGAGCCCTCTGGAGCATTTTCATTGACACCATGTGACCAATAACATGGCTGCTGTGAGGTCACTGTACTGTCCAAGATGTCTGAGCTCAGTTTGAGAGGATTTATTTGGATGTTACTGATCAGCAGTAATTAACAGGTATAGCAGTAATTAGCTCCTCCTTCTCAGCTGAGGGGGAGTGGCTTCAGACCAGCAGTTTACAAGTCGAGGATCACAAAGAGAACGATCCCTGCCAGACTTGATCACGAGTTTCCGTCTCCTCTATTAGGTCGTATCCAGCTGTGGGGTCACGCCATCGCTGTGGACTGGGCGGAGCCTGAGGTGGAGGTTGACGAGGATACCATGGCAACAGTGAAGATTCTGTATGTGAGGAACCTGATGCTGCAGACGACAGAGGAGACCATCGAGAAGGAGTTCAACAGCCTGAAGCCAGGTTCGATCAAAGCTCTGATTGTCCCTGAATGCGTCTTGTTGTTGCTCGTTTTGTAACTGAACTGCAGATTTTGAAAGACAAACGTTTAAAAGTAATATTTGAAGTATTTTATATTTGAGGACACGTGTCTGCAGAAAGAAATTTGGTTTTAGAAAAGTACTTTTTGTATTTGTGCTGCAGGCGCAGTGGAGCGAGTGAAGAAGATCAGAGACTACGCCTTCGTCCATTTCACTCAGAGAGAGGACGCCATCAACGCCATGAAAGCGCTCGACGGAAAGGTCAGCAAGGCCCAACATTTAGTTCTTCCTCTGTTTTCACTAATCAAAATCCGTTTTGATTACGCTTGTTATGCTGTAATCAGTGGACACCTGTGTGTTAACCGTGAGGAGAAGGTTTCTGAAAGCCTCAAAGACTGACCAGGATCTCCTGCAGATGGTGGACGGCTCTCCCATCGAGGTGACGCTGGCCAAGCCGGTGGACAAAGACAGCTACGTTCGCTACACCAGAGGGACGGGAGGCCGAGGAGGCTCTCTGCTACAGACCGACTACACCTCCTACACGCTGGGACAGGTGAGTTATTGACGAATGTCATGTGACACAATGTTTGACCAACAGGAAGCCAACAGGCACTCTGAGTTATTCCTCCTTTCAGGGCAGCTTTCAATGATCCACAGCTCAAAATAATCCTTCTGTAGCTGATACTGAGCCTCGGTGCAGCCCCTCACTTCATTTGCTGTCTGAAACAAGCTATTTTAGCTCCTCCCCCTTTAAGACAATTTCCTTCTGACTGGCTGTCACTCACAAACAGAATGGTTGAACAGCAGGTGGGTGTGGCTTCCGTGTTCCTGAGATGACCGAACATCTAAGAGTGCTTAGATCAGGGTTACTGAACACAGACTGAGCTCATTATTAGCAGCTTGATGTTTATCGTGAACGACAGCAGATGTGACAGGAAACACTGAAACTGTGAGTGTAGACCTCGTTCTGGTGCTCCAGGAAACTCGTATCTGCTTCCTGTTAAAATGTACAAATACACATCTTTCTCTCTCCTCCTATAGATGTACGACCCTTCGGCGGCGTACCTCGGTGCGCCGGTGTTTTACGCCCCCCAGGCCTACACAGCCATACCAGCTCAGTTCCGCTTCCCAGCGGCCAAAGCTAACGTTGGAGGTCGAGGGCTGATCCGGACGCCGTCGGTCCGAGGTGAGGATGCCCTTAGAGCATGTGTGATCTCTGAATGCCTGCAAAGACAGCTCGCACTCACCTACAGAATAAAAGCACTCTGAGACTGAAGGAGCAGGTAGGCCCTCTGTCAGAACACCTGAACAGCTGCGCTGGGGACAGACTAATGCTTGGTTAACCACAGAGAACACACATGTGAGACACAGAGCTGACTCATAGAAACAAACAAGTCCACATTATTTCTAATGGCGAGCAAGGGGCGACTCTAAAAGGGAAATGAGTCTACTGAGTCCCACTACCATACCCCGCGCTCACCGTGTCACATGACCCCACCTACATCTTTTATACACAGTCTACGAGCTGGAGAGGGTTCATTTCTGAGGAAAAAGCAGAATCCTCCTTGTCAGAGATTAGATGGCTCCACAGATTTACTTTAAAATCTTTGTGTTTCTCTGAGTAAAAGCCTCCAGGGCTCAGCTTTGAACCTGCTCTGCCTCTGATAGGCTGCTGCGTTTCAGTGCTTCTGTGTGAGTCTGAGCTCGCTCTGCATCCATCAGCACTTTCAGATTTTAGTTTTATGCTGCAGCGCTTTAAACATAAAAGAAAGCTCCAAATCAAACAGACTTCTGATGGTGAACTGAGAGTTTGTGAAGCCCCGCCCCTGAACGCTGACTGTCCAATCACAGATCAGTCAGAGTGAGTCGTCTCAGTGGGCCTGCACAACTTTAAAGAGTCTCAGAGGTAACCCTGCCGCTGTGCAGAGGCTGGAGGCGGGGCCTCAGAAACCATCATTTCACCTGTGTCATGAAGCGGTTCAGCTGAATCACAAACACGTGATGATGTGTGAATGTTTTTCTGAAGCAGGAATCAAAAACAGATCCACGAATCACGAGAAGTTTCTGTCAATTCAGGCTTGAATGAATTTAAATACCTGAAACTCAATCAGGCAGGAAACGGTAATCGTCAACGAGCATCAGAAGAAGAAGGGCAGGAGTACTGTTACCGTGGTTACCACCGTACCTGTTCACTCTGATCAGATAATTGTCTGGCTGTGTGATTCTTCTTACGGCTGATTTCCGGTGATTTGATTGATTTCACTGCCTTTTCGATTTCCTGTAGAAATTTACATGACTGTACCTGTAGGGGCTGCGGGGGTGCGGGGACTGGGTGGGCGGGGCTACCTGGCCTACGCTGCTGGGGGTGGAGCCATGGGGAGAGGCGGTGGTGGCGGTGGTGCCTCCTACGGGCTGAAGGCAGACAAGCAGCAAGAGGAGAAGTTGTATGATCTTCTGCCGGGAATGGAGCTGACCCCAATGACCCCGAACCTGAAGGCCACCGCTGTCAAGCCTGCACCACAGGTAACAGGACACACCTGACCGAGAGGCCTTTAATTGTTGGTGTGGCACAAAAATCCAGAGCACACAACTCATAAAATGCATTTGGTTTTATTTATATATTTATCATAGTGTAAGTATAGACTCGACAGTTATACAGAAAAAACAATCAGGCCTGGCGACAGTGACAAGGAAAAACTCCTTTTTAATAGGATGAAACCTCTCAGAGGGGCGGGGCCATCTGAGAGACTGATTTGGGGGTAGGAGACAGAGCACAGACTGGGGTCTCAACTGGTCCCGGCCTGATGTGTCAAATAACCTCACTTGGGCCAGGGTTACCCAGGCCTAAGCACCTGGGCTGAGTGAAAACGAGGCGGGCCTCCTGCAGGGTCACCTCGGTGCTTCCGATAGGCTCCTTGTCCATTAGTTCCCAATTGGATCAACTTGACTCCGATCGACTGGTTTTCCATTACTTTCGAGTACTACCTAATGTACATTGTTGTCATTATACCAACGGGGCCGAACGTCCTGTGGCATAATTGGTATGTGACACGAACGCCACAACAAGGTGGACGTCAAGGCGATGATGTAGCTGCTGCTCGGTCTGAGGCTTTTTCTCACACTCGGGGACCACAGCCTTGTTTTTGGAGACATTTCCCTCATTGCTGGGTTTCAAAAATGGCGGTTTAGATTTTTGTGAACAAGATGCTCTCATGACTCATCAAGTGATGCCACTGACCAGCCAATCGGTGGCATGCAGTCTGACGAGCTCACATTTTAGTGACTGCTTGGAACCCCAGCTGAGCAGCTACTACTTTAGTACTATGACCTAATGGAAAAAACCTGAAAACTGTGGTGAGTCGATCAAAGTTGATGGAAAAGTGTCCATGCAGTCGGGCTGACCTCAGCCCACAGCTCAGGGTCTGGAGGCAGCGTCCTGTCTGTGGACATCTGGCTTCATCAGGTGCACTGGGTGATCCACAGCTGGAGGAGAAGCCTGAGGCCACAGAGCGCCCACTGGAATCTAAGAATTTCACTCCCCCAAAATAACCCACTGCAGTCAGGTAACTGCATGAAGGGGAAAACTCAGTCAGTCATGTGACCTACAGCAGTGAACATGGGCCGCATGATGCCTTCATGGGAGTGCAGTAAATATCACACCTGATGAGAACCTCTGACAGTGAACAGCTGAAACAGCAACCAGGGACGAGGCTCCACCTGGTGGCGATATTCCACATTTACGTTTTCTTTTGTATTCAGTTTTTATTCAGATGGATTGTCAGTGAGGGAGACTAGGATACATCAGATCAAATTAGATTTGATGTATTCATCTGCAGGAAACACTAAACCCAGATCAGTCTGACGATACTGAAGCTGTCAGGGTTTATTAAATGCTGCTCATTTAAAACGAAAGGAAGAACAAACCTTTCAAATTAAAACACTAAAATGTACAAAATATATTTTTATATTTGGTCAAACAGACTCTCCTCGTACTTTTATACTTTTAGCTCTCACGCACCATTACTGTGAGTAAATACTGCAGTCTGTCTGTCCTCCTGTCTGTCCTCCTGCCTCTCTGTCCACCTGCCTGCCTGTCCTCCTGTCTGTCCTCCTGTCTGTCCTCCTGTCTCTCTGTCCTCCTGCCTGTCCTTCTGTCTGTCCTCCTGCCTGTCCTCCTGCCTGTCCTCCTGTCTCTCTGTCCTCCTGTCTGTCTGTCCTCCTGTCTCTCTGTCCTCCTGCCTGCCTGTCCTTCTGCCTGTCCTCCTGTCTGCCTGTCCTCCTGCCTGTCCTCCTGTCTGTCCTCCTGCCTGCCTGTCCTCCTGTCTCTCTGTCCTCCTGTCTCTCTGTCCTCCTGTCTGTCTGTCCTCCTGCCTGCCTGTCCTCCTGTCTCTCTGTCCTCTTGTCTCTCTGTCCTCCTGCCTGCCTGTCCTCCTGTCTGTCTGTCCTCCTGCCTGCCTGTCCTCCTGTCTCTCTGTCCTCCTGTCTCTCTGTCCTCCTGCCTGCCTGTCCTCCTGTCTGTCTGTCCTCCTGCCTGCCTGTCCTCCTGTCTCTCTGTCCTCCTGTCTCTCTGTCCTCCTGCCTGCCTGTCCTCCTGTCTGTCTGTCCTCCTGTCTGTCTGTCCTCCTGTCTCTCTGTCCTCCTGCCTGCCTGTCCTCCTGTCTGTCCTCCTGCCTGCCTGTCCTCCTGTCTCTCTGTCCTCCTGTCTGTCAGGTCCTGGAGGAGCTCTGTCAGAAGAATAACTGGGGTCAGCCGGTCTATCAGCTGCACTCTGCCATCGGTCCAGACCAGAGACAGCTCTTCCTCTACAAGATCACCATCCCAGCGCTGGCTACTCAGTACCCCAACGTGTAAGCACGTCTCACCTGTCTGATCACCTGCCTGCTGTTCAGCTGGACGCAGCGCTGACTGTCCACCTGTTCACGTATCTCTCGGCAGCCATCCCTTCACCCCTGCTAAGCTGTGCGCGGGCGTAGAAGAGGCTAAAATTCACGCGGCCGAACACACCCTGCAGACGCTCGGCGTGCAGACGGAGGGCGCCACCGATGCCAGCTGTGCGACTGCGGCTGCCGTGGCAGCAGTAGCCTTCCCAGGTATGTGAAGGTCCGTACCCAAAGCCGACTAACGCTTCACTCAACTAACCGCTGACAGACGCTCACCTGCAGGCCCAAACACCACAGACTGTATATAAAAGATGGACATGGCTTCAAAGCCTGCCAGATGGCGCGAGTGCTGATGACCAGCAGGGGGCACCTGCTGTGTGATTGTAAGTGAACTCTCTCCTGATGACTTGCAATTTTTCAAAATAAAACATTCCTCCTCCTGCAGAGGACGAGAGACTTCACTAACCAGGAGGTGACATCACAGCGGCTACGTCCATCTTTTATATACAGCCTATAAAAATGCTGCAGCTAAAAGGCTTCGATGGGACCAGAACAGCTAAAGTTTTGTGCTGCCGTCCTGAAACAGGCGGTGCTGAGCTTGCATTGTGTGTCCCCGCAGGATACACGCTGGCGGGCCCGGCGTCGACGGCGGTCGCCTCCCAGCTGAAGCAGGCCGTGTCTCTGGGTCAGGACCTGACTGCCTACACCACCTACGATGGCTACCCCGCCTTCGCTGTGGCGGCTCGCCACACTGACGGATACGGTGTTTTCTAGAGCAGCGGTTTCAGAAGAAGAACGCCCACAGGATGCTTTGATGCTCTTTTCAAACTTCCTGAAAGTACAACATGAAATCTGATTGGCTCGTTATAGATACCAACGCTCAGTCAAACCCAAACAAAAGGAATCGAATGCGCCTTCACGCTGAGGTCCAAACTCTCCAGAACTCGGCGGTTTGAGTCTCGCAGGAAGCCGCGGCCAGAAAACGTCTCAGACTCGTCAGCATCTTCTTCTTTCTCCACGCGTCGCTCTCTGCTCTCCAGCTTCCTGAAATCCGAATCATGGCCGTGGTTTCCACGGTTTCGTCATTGATTAGGCAGCCCGTGATTGGCTGTGATTGGTCGGTTTGAATTCACGTTTGGATCGGTTTTTTTCCTCGTAGCGTGTTTACAGCATTGAAGTGTAGCTCAGTCATTTTATCGCCATCGCCTTCGTGTCGCTCGGTTTTTTACTGAAAACTTTTGTTTTAAAAATCTGAGACCAGTATTTAAGTTCCTGTTTCAGTTAGGTTCAGCCGACATTTTTAAAAAGCTGTGATATGATGCACTTACAATACTGCTGTACTGCTGAAACGTGCTCTCAGTTCATAATCCTCATGATCTCCAGCTAACAGAAGCTGGATCAGAAACGTTGTCCCTGCTGTTGGAGTGAATCCGTGGGTTCCTCTTACTTTGTGGATGTGGAGCTGCTGACTTCGTTCTGGTGTCTCTGAGGCGTTACTCCATAAACACCAGCTGATGCCGTGATGCTCGTCTCGTCGCTCTTTCATTGTTTTTCATCTGTTTTAACCTTTCCTTCATTCCACTGCCACTAACTAAACCAGGGTTTATTATCTCTGGTTTAGTTAAACACTTGGTTAACTAAAGTTACTAAAGCTGGTTCATGCCTCTAATAAAAGTTTAATGAGTTTCCATGCTTGCTTTGAGGGAGGCGATTGACCTTTGACCTGTCAGGACACGGCGATGTCGTTGATTCGTGTTGACTTTTATTCTTAAATGTTTCTGGAGAGTTTTAATCGACGACACTGAGCTGTGAACACGCTGAAGCAGAGACAGTATTAAAGTGTGTGAAGCACTTAGAGCTTATTTTTATACCGGGAGAAAGAATGAACATCCTCGCTGTGTTTGTACAAACGGATTTTAGTCCTTTTTCTGTAATAATTGACTCAGAAACTGAAACATGGGAAACTGAATCAGCGCTTATCTGTCGAGCTAATTCTTCAGGTTTCTCACATCGTCAAAAGAAACCGCTGCAATAAACTGTTGATTTTTAACAATCATCTCAAAATGAATAAAATAAGATCTGAATAAACAGCAGCCTCCTCATGTCATCTTTGAAAGCTCAGTGAAAACTGAAGAAATGAGAGCAGAGGACAGTGATGGAAGCTGGTTCCACAGAAGAGGGGCCTGAAAACTGAAGGCTCTGCCTCCCATTCTACTTTTAAATACTCTAGGAACAACAAGTAGGCCTGCAGAGCGAGAGCGAAGTGCTCTAATAGGGTGATATAGTACTACAAGGTCATTCTCTGCATTATTGCAGGGTCCACCTTACAACATAAAGCACAGTGAAGCGACTGTTGTTGTGATTTGATGCTGTTTAATTAAAATTGAATTGTTTTATCATCATACGGATTAATATTCTCACTGAAAAAGGTGGAGCTGTAGTTCGAGGCTGTGACCACTAGGGGGCTGCAACCAGAGCACATCAGCTGTTTGTGTCTCGTTTGTTATCGGCATGTGTCATGAGCTGCACACAGACAGACTTCACACAGCAGCGCACTTTGGATCAAACATTTAAAACATTTATTTTCGTTATATTTGTTAAAACGCAGGCAGACGATCAAAGTTTACATCACAGATCAGAAAGAGGCGGGAACATATAACACGAGGAGCGTGTATAATTTCTCAGTGATTCATTTTAATTGATTAAGTATTCTGACTGTGAACATGTGACCATCACGGCGTAGGGTGGATCTTCATGCTGACGGCCTTCAGGGAGTGGTTTCACCTTTCCAGGATTTCCACTGCAAAGTTAGGCATGGTGCTATCTTGACAATCCCCCCCATGTGAAGTTTGGCACAGTCCTTGTCAAAGGACCAGGACATGCATCTTTCTGCATGTGAGACATTCATGTGGCTCTGGAGCTGCAGCGGAGAGCTTTGATTTATGCTCCACTGAAAGGATGTTCTCCTCAGCCTCACACTTATGGAGCTGTTAGCAGCTACACTGAGAGATGTTTGCTCAGGGGGAGAAGTCAGAGAACTCATGGGCTGATCACCTCACAGGTTATTGTGAATGACCACAAACCAACACCTCCTCCAGCTTCTCCAGGTCAGACCCCGAGGCCTCCTCAAACCAGCCGTTACGTCCTGGGTCTGTCCAAGGGTCTCCTCCCAGTCAATGTGCCAAAATCGCCTGACCTTGGAGGCATCCATGTCAGCTGCTCCTTCCCATCAGCTGAGCAGAGACACCCACGTTTCTAAGCTGTAGACCCCATTAAAGGCTGGATGGCTGACAATGTCCTCCAACCTCATGAAGGAAAAACTGAAGCATGTGTATGTGCTCCTGACAGATTTGTGCCTAAGATAATGAAAGCTCTTGGTCCCCTTTTGTGAAATCGTCTATCAGGAACTTTGGGGTAACGTTTGACTCCGCCTTACTTTGGATGTTCATGTCAAATCTCTGGTTCAGTCCTGCTTTGATCACTGAAGAAACATTGCTAAATTAAGTCCTGTTGCATCCCCCAGGTACTCACAGGTGGTGCTGTCAATACAGCTGCAGTGGCTCCCCACTGAATTCAGAGTCCATTTAAAGATTCTGGTTCTGACTTTTAGAGCTCTTCATGGACCAGCACCAGCTTACATTATTGAACTTCTACAGCCCTGTGTGAGGTCATGTGATCAGCACACGAGGCTTTTGCCACTGTGACCCACAGAGTGTGGAGCTCTCTCCCTCTGAGCTAAAGATCTGTGGACTCACTCTCTTTTAAAAAAACAAATAAAACTCATCTTTTTTGAATTACGTTTGGTCAACTTTTCTTTTTTGTTGCTCTGGTATTTTTCGTGATCTCTGTCTTGACAGGTCAGATATAAATCTAATTTTACTTTATTTCAGGTGAAGCTGCTCGTATGAGCCCAGAGCTCAGAGTAAGAATGTACAGCGACCACTAAACAGCAGTCGCCTCAAGGCTCTTTATAAGGTCGAGACCCTCCAAAAATATCAGAGAGTGCTGCTCTGGTGCTCAGACATCACCCTGACACGGTGAAAGTCCTCCATGTGGGGCAGCAGCTCGTGAAGTAAAAGAAAACTTTACAGCCCGTTTGGATTTCCTCTGTGTGACAGTGTGACTACACCCACACACAATGAAGTGCACTTAGTGCCACCAGCAGGGTGATGATGATGATGATGATGAGCTGCACTCTTCAGCTCTTTTCAAAAACAAGAATCTCAAACCAAAAACACAGAGGATGATGCAACAATATGATCCTGTCACAGAATCAATACTGGACCTCATCCAATCTGTCACAGGGTCAGAGACTGAAGGGTGTGCACACGTGAGCCCCCTCTTATTTCATATTAAACAAATATGTAAGACTGCTTTCTTCCATTTGTGCAACATCTCTAAAGTTAGAAATATCCTGTCTCAGAGTGACGCTGAAACACTAGTTCATGCATTTATTACTTCCAGGCTGGACGACTGTAATTCATTATTATCAGGAAGTCCTAAAACTCCCTGAAAAGCCTTCAGCTGATCCAAAATGCTGCAGCAAGAGTCCTGACAGGGACTAGAAAGAGAGAGCAGATTTCTCCTGTTTTGGCTTCCTGTTAAATCCAGAATTCAAAATCCTGCTCCTCACATACAAGGTCTTAAATAATCAGGCCACATCTTATCTTAATGACCTTGTAGTCAGAGATGGGCAGTAACACGTTACTGTAATGAGTTACTGTAATCTGATTACTTTTTTCAAGTAACAAGTAATGTAGGGGATTACTATTGCAAAAACAGTAATTAGATTACCGTTACTTTCCCGTAGGAACGCTGCATTACTGCGTTACTAAAACCGTGATTTTTTGCGAGAATGTCTCATGACAGTGACGTAAGCGAGTGCGACGTTCGTGACAACAGCTGTGTGCAGATCAACAGTGGATCATATATCAGTACGGAGAGAGTATGAGCGTGCAGCGTTTAAAGCGTGGAAGCACTGACCTTACTTTGAGTTTGATTCCATAAAAAGTGACAAAAACAAAAACGCTGCCACGGGAATGTGAAACTCACAAAGAAGCTGCCGTATCCTTCCACTGACCGCTGCGGCTCACCTGCACCAGGGTAAACCTCCGCCTACCGTAGTCCTACTTTACAGGTGAAAATAGAGCAACAGGACCGCTGAGTCTTTGACTTTATTTATTTTCTGCTGTGTTTTGCTTGCATCTATTTAAAAGACTGAGTGTAAACACAAAAAATATTTTATTTTAAATTCAAATTTCAAAATTTCAAATTTCAAATTCAAATGTCAAATTTCAAATTTTATTTGTCACGTACAAAGTCATACACAGTACGATATGTAGTGAAATGCTTAGACAACTGCTCGTGACCTAAACAAAACAAAAAAGGAAAAGGCTATGAATAAGATAGGAAATAAATATGAAAAATTAAAAAGGGTAAATTTAACTAGGAAGGAATAAAATATAAATTAAGGTTGAAAATAAAATAACTACAACAAAATACACAATATAGAACTATATAAGAATGTATGAAGAAATATAAATATAAATATATACACAATAACAGCAGCTGTACAAGTATTAACTGGAAATGAAGAATATAGTGACCAGTGTTGTGCGATCCACATTATGTCTTGTGCAGTGCAAATATGCTTAAAGTGATTTAAGTGATGAAGTGAAAACAAAGTCCAGAAAGTCCAGTGTGTGTGTAAGAACCATATGTGTGGGTCAGTACTGTGTGGTGGTGTGATTGAGAGACCGTATCGCCTGCGGGAAGAAGCTCCTCCTCAGTCTCTCTGTGTTGGTCTTCAGGGAGCGGAATCGCTTTCCTGACCTCAGCAGAGAGAACAGTCTGTTGCTGGGATGGCTGAGGTCCTTCACCATCTTCCTGGCCTTGGTCCAGCACCGCCTGCTGTAGATTGAGTGCAGGTCAGGGAGCTCGGAGCGGATGGTGCGCTCAGCTGACCGCACAACCCTCTGTAGAGCTCGTCTGTCCTGCATGGTGCTGTTCCCGAACCAGGTTAAGATGTTTCCCGTCAGGATGCTCTCTATGGTGCAGGAGTAAAAGTTCCTGAGCACCTTGGAGGGCAGTTGGAAGTCTCTCAAGCGTCTGAGGTGGTAGAGACGCTGTCGGGCCTTTTTCACCACGGTGTTGATGTGACAGGACCATGACAGGTCCTGCGTGATGTGAACTCCGAGGTATTTGAAGCTGTCCACTCTCTCCACTGGGCACTCGTTGATGACGGGGGTCTGGTAGTTCCTCTCCTGCTTAGTGCTGAAGTCCACTATCAGCTCCTTTGTCTTACTGACGTTTAGAAGGAGGTTGTTCCTCTGGCACCAATTCTCCAGATTCCTAATGTTAAGGTTCAAAATATTGGGGATGGAAACAAGAGAAAAACCACAATAACAACACTGGTCCGGCCGGGTTGAGTCAAACGATGATTTTAATGATCACACGCGTGGGAGATGGACACTGATGCAGACAGCCTCAAAATCTCAAAATGGTGGAGCATTGCTCAAACTCTTATAGCCTCTGGTGCCTCCACCTTATCATACAAAGCCTAAACATTCACATGCTCTCTCTCACACAGCGCCTAAGCTACGACCTTGGCTCCCTGTTTATCTGCTCCTGCTGAAATGGGGCAGAAAACTCCAGCACACTCTGTTCTCTTCTACTCAGACAAATTAGATTTCTTATAACTCAGCAGTATAATGCATCATAAAACAATATCATTCATTCACAACAAGTCAGCAGTTTAATGTAATGCAAATCAGTTTAACTAATGCAATAGTTATCAGCTTCTTCTAATTCAGGAGAATAATGCAAACTAAAACTACATAATAATTCACAATCTTTAATTAGGGGTCTAACCTGGCATAAAATAATATTATAATCTAACAATTCCCCCTGATGAGGTCATTAGAATAATGACCTCACCAACACCCTTCAATTCAGTGTGGCCGGGTTCATCTGTTCTCACTCCTGAGGTCCTTTGTCCCCCTGAGGGGCGAACCATATGTGGGATGACCTCTGTGTTTGCGCAGTTCAGATGCAAGAAAAACTATGATTCCAACAGTAGCAGGTCCAGATGACACTCTCTCCTTGTCTCCCACTGCTTTCAGCCTTTATTCTATTGCTGCAGCTACCAGTGTCGTCCAGTTGGGTGATCCTCTGCTCTTCATTCTTCAACCTTAGGGGTTAGACAACCCTTCAGTCGTGACACAGATCAGGGGATTATTCTGCCCCGATTTCAAACAATGATCTGTGTATTCTCCAGAAAAGGAACAGGAAGGTGTCCCCTTTTTGCCCAAAAGCCTCTCGAACTTCGTTGGTCTGGTGTTCCCGGATTTCCGCCAACCCCTTCATGGTTATTGCTGTGTTTATGGGATCCATCCTTTTGTGGTGACTAGCTGGAGCCCAAACGCCATGACCCTTGGACCCAGTTGATGTCTCGGCAGTCACTGTGTCTGACTCTGCTACGGAGGATCCTCGCATCTCTGTGACCTCGTCTGGTGTCTGTTCCTTTCTCTGTAAGAGACAGAAAACCAAAACACCTCTCTTCCTAACCCTAATAATCTAATGTTGTTATCTACTGACCTTCTAGTGATTCAGAATTGGTCTAAAACATTCAGAATGTCCCAGGGACTTATTCTAATCATATCTTATGTGTGTGTAAGCATGTTTGCATTTAGCCCTCCGCACTCAAGGCATTTCTTACACTTTATCAGTCCGGACAGTCACGCCGAACGAAGCTTATGACCTTCAAAAGGCCGAGTGCCAACTCGTTATAAGCACATTTGCAAGGTGTGTCTGAAAATTATTGAAACCCCTCTTTTTAACAAAAGACAAAAAATTAACAAATCTTCTAAACGCTATTCAGTTCATTTCAATGAGTAATGATTAAACATGAAAGTGATAGTTTATGCTTTTTCACTGATTCTCTAAAAGGTCCATCTTCTCGGACCGCTATTAGCTTAAGCTTTACCATTCCTAAATTATTAAAGACACAAATGAAGTTATAAAATGTTCAAATAATCCTGGTTTGATGTTAAAGCTCAACCTTCCCCCCCTTTTTTGACACATTCCAATGTGTCAAATCAACGGAGCTAGAACATTCAAAAAAAAAGTTAGGCAGCTACAAAGTTTCCCAGACTCTTAAGGTGATCCGCGTGTAACGTTCTGACTCAGGTATTTAATATTTTAATAAATGTCGTTTAATTAACTGCCACTAATTAAACTAACCTTAAAGACATAATTGAAGCAAAGATCACAAAGAATAACATGATATCAGTGTTTTGTAAGCGCGTGCGGCCTTCTATGCTCGAAGCCTTTCCCCTCAATAGATCAGTCAGACATTCGCGCTGACTGTAGCTTTTAACCCTTATTAACTTGAGCACAACTCTACAATGAGCAACAAGTTGCAATATGTATGAAAATGATCATGGTTACACCTGCAATGAAAAATTATATCATTATCCTAACACCTGTAAATGGAAGATTCATCAGAGGTTATAACAATCACAGGAACACAGATGTTAGTATAAGGTCAAAAGCTTCAATAAATGATCATCGATGCAATGCTTGTTGCATGATTCTCATACAATAATAATGCTGACATTGAAAATAACAGTAAAACACCCCCTTTTGTCCCGTTTCACTTGACACCTAAACGTTTATAAATGCCTCTTTTATTCTTGATTTTATTTCCCCCTTTTCTCCCCTTACTGACCACAGCAGGGGGATCTTAGTTTTGAATCAGCCATGAATCCAGCTCACCTGATTCATCAGTGAGCTCCACCATCACTGGCGTCTGACAGGGTGGCGCTGCATACTCTTCCTTTAATATCACTATTTTCAACCTGTTAATTAGAGTGTTTAAACCTGAAGTCGACTACGTCCACAACAAGTCAATACAGCTGTAAATGTGGCCAATTATCAATCTATTACCAATCAATAACAACAGATAACTTCTATTTTATGCATGCTTTTAATCAACCACTCACCCAGAGGATCTTCAATCCCAGGAAATGCCTTCTCCTCCTTTAATGAGTCTGTCCTCCTTCCATGCCCTGGTAACTGGTCCATCCAGAGCCATATGATCTCAAATATACATACGACAAGCCAAACCACACCTTGGTCACACCAACCCCCTTTCCACCCCCAAGATGTCCAATGCCATCCTAGTATGGACTGTCAAAAGTGGCTTTAACGCTGACTGTCCTGACAATCCATCTCATACTTTTCCTGGTCAGATTTGCCAATCTCTGCACCAGGGTTTTAAACGTTTCGCCATTTTCATTAGGTTTTATTTTTTATTTAGTTTCGACTCCAGATTTTCAATTTTTTGCCAGTTGTAATTAGTTTTTACCAATTCTTTGCTAGTTTAGTCTAGTTTTTATTTTCTGAAAATCCTTAGTTTCAATTTAGTTTTATTTGTGTTTTGCAAAAGTTAAGTGTAACAAAATCTCAGTTCCATCATATCAGTCATGCTCTTCTGGTTATCCTTGGGTGTTGAGACTAATAGCTATTAACTCTTGCCGCACCGAGTGTTCCTAATTTTGGTTCAAGTGAATTGATAACCTTTTGAAGGCGATTGTTTCACACCTTTATTTAGATGTCCCAGTCCTGTTATCTCGGGATACATCACGCTGCCTTATCTGGGGTTAGCTATTTTCTTGGGATGCGAGTTAAGTGGGTGAGCTCTTCAACGAGGGGGAGTGTGCTCCCCCTGATGAGGTCTTCTAGGTAAGCTAGGTTAGCCTTCTTGTGTGAGCTTTTCAAGTGCACTTTAAGGTTTGTGGGATTTTTTGTTTTATAAATGTCCCTCATGACCCCCTGATGGCCCAGTACTTCATTTTTACACACTGTAGTACACATTTAGTTTTTGCTTGTAGCTCTCATACTCTACTTGCCACTCCTCTAAGTCCTGATGTTTCTTAGAGAGGACAACAGTACCTTTAAAATTATATCACATGTGTGGGGGTGTGGCCTTGCCAACTGTTTTTCCCACCTTTTCAAAATGGCTGGCGTGCCCACAAGCACATTTTATGGAAGAGAGAAAGGTAAGCTTGATATTTACATTTAAAATGTTTTGTTAAACTCAGATTTTTATTTTATTCAAAAAATAAACATCTAGTAAATAATTTCAGGGGTCTTTAAGAATTAGGCTCATTTACTTTCACAGGGAACATGACTAATTTATTAATGTGTGCTCTACACATTGGGACTTTATATTTATATTTATTTCACTTTTTCCTAATACACAACTTTTGACAAAGGCGGAGAGAATTCTTAACACAATTATTAAGGGAGATTCAAACATAGATTTTTCAAAATATGAGAGGGTCAGGACCCACTAAAAGCCACAGAGAAGATTATCGAGATGCAGTGGCAGATGTAATAGAGAAAGACACAGGGCCACCTGAAATCTGTCGTCCTATCTGGTGCAAAACCAACATGTAGTAGAATCTGGAATTTTGATTTTGAGTTAAAACTAAAATATGGGTAAAATGCAGAAATGTTTTCCAGTAAAGTAAAAAAAAATAAGAGTCGCAATTATAGTTGAATCCATAACACCTAATTGTTTCTACGAGATCACGTCGTTGCTGAGAGTTATCAGTGATCTCAATGTGTGAAAAGAACTCACAGTATCTGGAGTTTAAGCTCCTCTTAGCTGAGAAACCAGGGACAAACATGTGAACAAGACCTGAATAATACCAGTAATGAAGACTTCTCTCCAAAGATTAATAAAAGGAAGCCCCAATCTGATGAGAGTCTAGCAAAATATGGTTCACTCCACTTGCCTGAAATGGTTAGCAGTCCAAGGCATTTCAGTTGTAGAATGATTGGGTACAACAATGAAACAGATGTGAGATGAGGGAAGTGCCAAATGTTCCTTTGTGTCTCCAAATAAAATCAGTACTTCCTCAGATATCCTAAATAAATTGACTTTTGTGAAATAGAAAGTTCAGTGCCATCACTTATTCCTGAACCAATAGTTTACAGCTAGTGAAGTGTCAGTGACTTCTGGGTTGGCCCCTGATCTTCATCTTATGAGATTGTTATTTTAATAACACTTGATTTATTTAAAAGAAAAAAGAAAAAAAAAGAAAAAAGAAAAAACGAAAATAATTTCTCCCTGTTTTTTCTTATTCTCTGGGTCTCAGGAGGACATTACGTCCCTCTCCACTACAAGACTCTTGTTATGTCTACAAAACAGTCATATTAAAATCATCCTCAATTCTATTCTGGCGCTGTCTCCCGACTTTTCCTGACCTGATTCTGCGCGTGGACGGAGCAGCAACACAGACGACTCGACTAACGTACTACCTTAATTTCACTATAGCAGGGCACGCACACATCAATGCAACCAAACACATTTTGCTATAAATCCAGTTAATTTTAGTCAGTTTTGTGAACATTCAGTACAGTTTTAGTTAGTATTTCTTTTTGTTTTGATTTTATTACCGTTAACGCAAAAAATTTTTTTTCCACTTCTAGTTTTCGTTATTTCATTTGTTGTCTTTAATAATAATAATCTCCTCTGCACCCTTGAATAAACACCATTAACATGATCAACCTTTTGCTGCTTGTTATTTCACCATCTTATTGAATCAAATACTTCATGCTTATGTGGTTTACGACATTATATTTATCTAAATCTCCACTTTGTCTCTAAATGTTTGAAGAATTTTTGAGGGTCAAATTTCGAGAATTTGACCATAGTGAAAATTATGGCGTTATCACCCCCTTTGGGGATTACCTTTTTCCAGTTTTGATGATATTCCTCCCCGTTCTTTATTCTTTGCAAGTACCCCTCCTCGGTGGCGAGAACCATTGGTGTGATCAAGCGGGTGCTGTAAAAACAAAAGCTCAGGACAGAGCAGTCACCAGTCATGTACTTCATTCAAAATTAACAAATATCAAGCTTCATATTGATCCTCTGAGTGTAATGGTACATTTTAATTTGCACTTCTCAAAACTAAAAACAATATTTTCTTTATTTTACTCTTGTTCTTGTGCAGCACCACCCCTCAGCACATGCCCCTTTTATTTTATCTTACTTTTAAAATGTTGACTACTTCAAGAGAGCGCCCAAAAGACGGGGACCAGTGTTTATCATTACATATCTCCATTTTGAGTGTGGCTGCCTATCATTCCCCTGTTATTCATAGACCTCGGTGGAGGGTTTTTTGTTTGTTTTTTCTTTATTTCTCTAAAATTAATTCACTCTCTACATTGACCCACTATGGTTAATAATAACATGCTCAGTCATGAGTGGGATCAAACCTTTTCTTCACTTTAGCATTTAACATTCCCAACAATATAATGTGATACATTAATTAAAACACAGCTACTAAAACACAATTTTCTTAATGCAAACATCAGTAACTCAAAATTAGCAACCAAGGGGTTCAGCCTGCAGTTCACACTCCTGTGAAGCTACAGCTCTTTAGTCTCTGTCATTCTTCTGTTCTTGCAGACAAAACAAAGCAAAAGAAAACATCCACCCTTCTTTTACAGGCTGGGTGAATTGTCTGTGGACATTTAATAATCCTAAAGTCGGCACCGTTTTTGTCTCAGTACCAAGTCAGTTAAAACTTTTAGTCGTCAGTCCGTCACAGTCCAGTCACATGTATACATCCACACACATTCGTACCAGAAGTTGCTGATAATGGAGTCTCACGCGCAACCTATTCGAGGCTCCATCACCAGCAAGATGACGTCATCATTTTAAAGGAAACAGCTCCTTGTTTGTTTTTCCTTCTTTGGACTGGATTGACTTGCTGCAATCCTTTTAGGCTTCAGGATCAGTGTCCCATATAAGTGAATTTTTCTCCCAAGCTCATTATAATCATGGAGAAAAAAATACTTTGCGACTGTTTTCAATAAGAATATTTTATAGCGCTTTAAAGTTCAATCTCTCAGGCCTGGATTAAAGAGCTGATTTGTTAAATCAGGAACTCACAAAATACCAAAATATCACCACCGGTGGATCACACCTCTCAGACGTTCTTATCTCAGTGCACTGTAACAAAAGCAAAAACAAACGTAACCAATTAAACACTCATATAATAACAGATACTGGGGCCCATTGCAAACATGTCCAAAGTTCAAACCATCTTTCTCTCTCTTAGAGAAAGAAAACAATCCAAACCTCACTGATAGAATCAACCTAGTGTCAAACAAAACCCAAAGATCAACCAGAACTTCACACACAATATTGTGTAGGCATACAGTTACCATAACTCCTTTTTTTTTTTTGCACCAACAAAAACATGTTGGATTTACTTGACTCAATAGTAGACACTGGTTACACACAAACGCTTTGCTTTGGCAGAAACTCAAACAACTAAGTTAAATCAACACAACCTTTTCGTATTTTCTCCGAAATAAAACTCACACCGTTCATTCATCATTTTCACTCTGTACCACTGCTCCTTATCAGGCTGTGTGAAGCACAGTACACAATTCAGTGGAGGCCTTAAGCCATAAACAGACATCACGCACAGACATTGTTTTCACAACCAAACTACTTTAAACCTTGTCCCCTAAATCTACACAGATGCCCTCTGTGTGGCATGAAATGCATTTAACCCATAAACAATCAATGAGTTCTTATTGTTGTAACCGACTCCATATTCGGATGTTTGTGTGCAGCATTTGTTAGTAAAGCATTCTTCATTGCATCAGTGTGTGTGTGGATCACTTCTCAGTGAATTGAATCAGCATTTTGATTTTTTGCACGTGTGTGTGTCATTTCTCACTCAATCAACGAGTGCATATGTTCGTATATGTTTCTCTTCATTCTGAGTCAGTGCATGTAGATGTGTATGTGTGTGTGTGTGTTTGTGTTCATCACTTTCCTGTTCTGGTGTTCTGAGTAAACCGCGGCCTGAAGCGTGCCCTGGGTCCTGCCCTCCTCCATTTCAGTCTGTTTGCGTCCATTGGTGATGCTGATTAAAGTTCTGTCCATACTGGTTCTGGCCCCAATTGAGGCAGTGCTTTTCTCCAGTGTCCTGCATCTTCTCCTTATTCCACTCCTCCTTAGCTTGACCCTTTTGCTTCTGTAGCTCCTTCAGGGTTTTGATACGCAGCTCAATCGTCTGGATGTCAGTGTCAAGCTCCAGTCTACGCTGCTGCTCCAGCTCTTCCTCTGTTTCTCCCAGCCAAGTCAAGATTTTGTTCAGGTCAAAGTTCAGCTGCTGTCACTGCTGCTCGTTCTGCTTTGTTCTCATCTCCTTGCTGAGGTCCTGAGCCTGCAGAAGCTCCCAGTGCTCCATCCCTCCTGAAGTCTGGGGGTCTGAGCTGCTGGGATCTGCCAGTCCAGACACCGTATCCTCTTCCTCCTCACCGTGTCAATACCTCCACGACACTCGCCCCTCAGTCGCAGATATCACATGTATGAGGAGTCCGTTTCTATGCCTGTACAATTGCAGCTGCTGTCCATTTGTTGCAGGCAGAAACGGCTGACATCCAGAGGGTGTAAATGAGAGTCTGCAGCAGCAACTTCACCAGTGGAAGACCTCAGTGTTTGTTCTGTTAGCTTAAAGGCCTCAAGGACGTTTCTGGGATGCTCATCTGGCCCCGGCAAGCTCCGGCCTGACTTCACGTCCAGCGTCTGGGACTGTAAGTCTGATGGGTTCCATTATCAGCCAGCTCCTCTTGAGCCATGCTCAGTTTCTGCTCTGATGTCTTGAGCTCTCACTGAGGACATAAACCTCAGTCTTTTCCGTACACATCAGATTGAAGTCCATTGATGTTTCCCTTGCCTTGCTCCACGGCCTTCTACGGCTCTGCTGTTCGGCTCTTCTCAGAGGTCAGCTCCTGGCCGAGCCCCGACACCTGTGCCTTCAGCTTATTTTCTCCTGGTGCTTTTGTCCATTCTGAGGTACCTTCTGACCTCAGTTACTCCTCCTGTCTCTAGCACGCCCTTCTTGCTGCCCGATGGTCATTGTTGGTCCGTCACTGTCCTGCACAGTTTTAATGCAGAGTGGTTAAGGTCAGCATGGTTTTGCTCGGCCTCTCTTTTCATCTGGGCTTAACCGCCTGCTGTAGATTGAGTGCAGGTCAGGGTGCTCGGAGCGGATGGTGCGCTCAGCTGATTGCACAACCCTCTGTAGAGCTTGTCTGTCCGGCATGGTGCTGTTCCCGAACCAGACAGTGATATAGCTGCTCAGGATGCTCTCAATAATTCCTTTATATAAGGTGGTCAGAATCGGTGGTGGGAGCCGGGCCTTTCTCAGTCTTCTCAGAAAGAAAAGACGCTGACGGAAATCTCCCCGTGTAGTGAAACGGGCCTTGGATTTAACTCTCTCCGTCTCTGCTGCCTGAGATCGTTTTCCTGCAGCACTGTTGACAGTTTCAAGTTGTTGTGGGTCCAGCTGCTTTAGCATTTGGTCAGAGTCACATCGAAGATGGTAGAGGAGAGAGCAAAGATGGTAGAGGGGAGAGCAGGAGTCCAGGGTCAGCCTCGGCTTTTCCGGGCCGACAAAGCAGCCTGTAATCAAGCATAAAGAGAAAAAACAAAACAAAACCAAAACAAAAACAAACGAACAGGAAAATCATGTTGTGTTGGCTGTGTTATTCAGAGAGGGGAAAAACAACGGGACCAGGCCCTGTGTCAGCCTTCTCTCCCCCTTTTTTTGTTTTTTCTCACCATATAATCCTCTCATAACCCACCAAGCTGACAGGACAACACAGGTACATATTAAAATTCTTAAGATCATGTTTAAAGCACAAAAATGGAATTTTCTTTCATTCAGTAATCACTTGTATTAATCAATCAGAAGAAAACATGTCACAGTTTGACTTTTATTAACCACTAAATTTGTCGTGTTATCACTGGTTGTGATTTTTTTTTTTTTTTTTTTTTTTTGAAGTTAAGTTGTTGTCCTGCAACCCAGAGGGTTTATTTGTTAGTAGTGGATAAACTTCATTATTTAACGGCGGGTGTATGTTAAGCTTCACTGCTTTAAACTTGCTGGAAAATCTTCATGTGTTTATGAGTGTAAGCTGTTTCTTCATTGCATGTATGTGCGTTTGTACATGGGCTAATTTAACGTTTTTTCTCAAACGAGGCATTTCTCTAGCACGTGCCTCTCTCTCACATTTCTCTGCTTGTGTGTGTTTTTATTTCACCTTTTTGTTGTGATGCTCCAGGCGCCTTCCCAACCTCCACAAGTCTGTTGGCCGCAATTTTATGTGTTAAAACTTTCTCTTAATTTCTCCTTTAATTCTCTGCTAGCTGCTGTCTTTTCCACAGCTGCTGATTCTTGCTGATTTTGTGTCCATTACTATAATTTTGCTTCGGCCGCCGTGCTTGTGGGGGCAGTTGGTCCAGCCCCATAGCCACCTGTATCAACACACTGAGAGATTTATTTAATATCATTTTCATCACTGTTAAATAGACTAGCAGGCAAGACGCCCACCTTTGCACTGCAGACTACATGCCAGTCTCCCAACACACTCCTCTCTGAGTTTCAGCTTTAAAACCCAACCTCATTCACACCCTAGTCATTCAACACCTTATTTGTAGTATCATAATCAGCAAAATCAGCGTTTTACTTACAGGCATGTATCATTGTTTGCAAATCAAAATTATAAAACTCAAAAACACGCTAAACAGCAACAAAAGTCCTCTGTGCGCGTCACAGCTCATTTGCATGTTCACACCGTCTAAAAATAGCTCGCAGCGCTGCAGTGCGCTGTCGTCACACACAGGGTCACACAAAGCTCAGACAAAACTCTTTTATTTTATATTACAAAGACGTCTTATATTTACAATCACTGACAGGCCTGACAGATTCAGCACCTAACAAATTTCGACAAATTTAAGTTAACGGGTCCAACCGAAGAAAGTTAACTTTTTTGTAATCAATTAACCAGTATCTGTTTCCTCCAGAACAGCCTATGGCCTGATTTCTAAAATCCCTAACTCAATTTAACTTTGTCCAAACAAGCACATGACACCGTTTTAAACGATGAGGAGACTCGGTAACTCCTAGCTTATTTCAGGATGCCCTGTACCCCACAGATAAGCCAAACTGAACTAACCCTGTTCGACGACAGGTCAAAGCCGCGCGTCCACGACCAGGAGGGGGCGTAACCCCCGGGCTATGTGCTTCTTAGCATCTTCCAGTGCCGTCCTATAACAATTTTCACCTAACCGATTTTGAGAAATTTTACCATAACGGGTCTCACCGAAGAAAGATAACTTTTTTACGACCAATTAAACAGTATCTGTTTCCTCCAGAACAGTTTCTGTCCTAATTTCCCTACCAAACTACCTGAGCCTTCAGCTCAATATCCAGGGACTCAAACCCAACATTATATCTGTTACCTCCAGAACAGTTTCATATTTCTTCAACTTCATTAAACATTCTTAAGCAACTTTAACTGCATAACACACGGTGATTCTCATCAAAATCAAAACAGACACTCTACCAGTAATTTCAGTGAGTAGACTTTAATTTAGTCATATCCAATTTGGCACACTTTGGAAATAATTCAACAGGTAGTGCCTTACCTTTAGATAAGCCGGCTTTTGTCCACTCACATCAGACCACTGGCTCGTGCCTGTCCGTTCGACAACCTCGGACCGTCCAAACTTTTAAATTCCACCCCAATACCACAGGATGAGCCCCCAAGCTGTTAAGGTTCAAAATATTGGGGATGGAAACAAGAGAAAAACCACAATAACAACACTGGTCCGGCCGGGTTGAGTCAAACGATGATTTTAATGATCACACGCGTGGGAGATGGACACTGATGCAGACAGCCTCAAAATCTCAAAATGGTGGAGCATTGCTCAAACTCTTATAGCCTCTGGTGCCTCCACCTTATCATACAAAGCCTAAACATTCACATGCTTTCTCTCACACAGCGCCTAAGCTACGACCTTGGCTCCCTGTTTATCTGCTCCTGCTGAAATGGGGCAGAAAACTCCAGCACACTCTGTTCTCTTCTACTCAGACAAATTAGATTTCTTATAACTCAGCAGTATAATGCATCATAAAACAATATCATTCATTCACAACAAGTCAGCAGTTTAATGTAATGCAAATCAGTTTAACTAATGCAATAGTTATCAGCTTCTTCTAATTCAGGAGAATAATGCAAACTAAAACTACATAATAATTCACAATCTTTAATTAGGGGTCTAACCTGGCATAAAATAATATTATAATCTAACACTAATCTCCTTCAGGTAGGCCGTCTCGTTGTTGTCAGAGATCAGGCCCATGTGCTGGAATGTGCAGAAAATAGGTTTAAATGTTAAACTAATTTCTTCCAGTCAGAGAATGGTGCATATAATTAAATTTTTGCTTGATGCATAAAGTTAAAAGATTAAAACTAATAAAACAAGTTTTAAAAAGAGACTTTTCCATTTGATTACATTTTATATGATGGATTATGCAGAAAAAGTAGAATTGGGCTGAAAGATCTATCACTTTATCAGCTACTCAGGTTGTAAATCGTGTTTTTAAAAACAAAAAAAAGGAGGTTTCTTCCTGTTAAAAGGCAGTTTTTCCTTCCCACTGTCACCAAAGTGCTGGTCATAGGGGGTCATATGATTGTTGGGTTTTTCTCTGTATCTGTTATTGTCGGGTCGACCTTACAATATAAAGCACCTTGAGGTGACTATTGATTTGGCACTGTATAAATAAATTGAATTGAATTGAATTGGCGCCACCCGAGTGCCGCACTGCCTGCTGGGTAATACTCGTAGAATCAGAGACGGGACTTTTTAAATAGGGAGCTGAACCAGACTTCCTGTGTTGGGGCGCTGCAATTTTAATGTAAGTGAAAAGTGAAGTGACTCCATTTTTGAACAAGGCTGCAACATGACAGCATCAGTGTCTTTGTGGATGTGCTGCACAGGCACCTGAGACAAAAGCTCAGTATGAACTTCTCAGAAGTAAAATCCAGTTGTGTAACTTTAGGTATAGAAATACTGAATATTAATATCAGTGTCTTCACCCTGAAGCAGGTGGAGCTTTAGTGTGAGGGCGGCTCCAGAATCCAGACAGAAACACACAAAGACCACGAGAACACCTCAGCTGTTTGCTTCTCATTTATTATCAGGATACAGCAGATAATGATTCACACCAGCTATCAGACCTCCACCAAACAGTCAGTGAGACGTTAAATCTGAGTGTGCTGAGCTGCAGACTGAGGAACATCTGGACCAACCGAGAGCTTCTGAGACAGCCGACAACATCCCAACCTAAACTAGCAGTAACATCCTGACACAGTGTGGCTCAACGTGGAGTCCGGGTCCTCCAGAAAGCACACACATGCACTCAGTGGACCGAGACTCACAGCAGAGACCTCTAGAGGAGGAACGTGTTCATTGCAGCTGCTCTCATACAGGTTAACTACATCAGCTCATACTGGTCTCTGTCCATCATTTCACTCCACCTGCAGGCAGCAGCTCACTCACACTCTGACGGCTCTTCTGAAATATTTACATCTTCGACTGACTCTGAAAGTTAAAGATTCTCTGGAATTACATGATAAAGGAAAGAAAAGAGATCAACACGAAATGTTCTGCTGTGTTTGTCCTGCAGATTTACTGCACAGGACGGATCTTCATGCTGATGGTCTTCAGAGAGTAATTATGACCTTTCCACTGGTGCCAGGCCACTCCAACAGCAAAGATAGTGCCATCAGCTCCCCAACGATAAACCCCATTAGGGTTTGCATAGTGACAGGCATTGTACCAGAACGCCCCCAGATATGATTTTGCACAGTTCCCTGACCAGGTGTCCTGGTCTTTGTCAAATGTAGTGAACTTCTGTCCGTTGTGATAACTCAGGGCATCTCCTGCAGAAACACAGATGAACAATCACAAAATTACCACTAATCCCAGTCAGACTGGTCTGCATGTGTACCGGGAGTGTTTTCAGTGGGCCATGACACAGACTGGACTCATACTGGGGAGTAAAAAGCAGCAGGTGCACAGTTTGAATCATATGTGGTTGACAGACTCCAGTTTGTTCATGTGAACTGGGAGACTTCGTCACGCAGTAAAGTCATTTTCATTGGTATGTAGCTGACACCAGCTTTATTTATCCCTGAAGGCACATCAGACAAGACACGTAGTTAAACTGCAGGTGTGTCTATGGTCCTGACAACATCCAAAGTCTTGATTTTAGTCCTTTTTCTGTAATAATTGACTCAGAAACTGAAACATGGGAAACTGAATCAGCGCTTATCTGTCGAGCTAATTCTTCAGGTTTCTCACATCGTGAAAAGAAACCACTGCAATAAACTGTTGATTTTTAACAATCATCTCAAAATGAATAAAATAAGATCTGAATAAACAGCAGCCTCCTCATGTCATCTTTGAAAGCTCAGTGAAAACTGAAGAAATGAGAGCAGAGGACAGTGATCGAAGCTGGTTCCACAGAAGAGGGCCTGGAAACTGAAGGCTCTGCCTCCCATTCTACTTTTAAATACTCTAGGAACAACAAGTAGGCCTGCAGAGCGAGAGCGAAGTGCTCTAATAGGGTGATATGGTACTACAAGGTCATTAAGATGAGATGGGGCCTGATTATTTAAGACCTTGTATGTGAGGAGCAGGATTTTGAATTCTGGATTTAACAGGAAGCCAAAACAGGAGAAATCTGCTCTCTCTTTCTAGTCCCTGTCAGGACTCTTGCTGCAGCATTTTGGATCAGCTGAAGGCTTTTCAGGGAGTTTTTAGGACTTCCTGATAATAATGAATTACAGTCGTCCAGCCTGGAAGTAATAAATGCATGAACTAGTTTTTCAGCGTCACTCTGAGACAGGATATTTCTAACTTTAGAGATGTTGCACAAATGGAAGAAAGCAGTCTTACATATTTGTTTAATATGTGCGTTGAAGGACATGTCCTGGTCAAAAATGACTCCAAGGTTCCTCACAGTGTTACTGGAGGCCAAGGTAATGCCATCCAGAGTAAGAATCTGCTTAGATACCATATTTCTAAGCTTTTCAGGGCCGAGTACAATAACCTCAGTTTGATCTGAATTAAGAAGCAGAAAGTTAGCGGCCATCCAGGTCTTTATGTCTTTAAGACATTCCTGCAGTTTAACTCATTGGTGTGTGTTATCTGGCTTCATGCACAGATAGAGCTGGGTGTCGTCTGCATATCATCCTGCCTGGTGTTTGGTACTCAGGGGCCACGACTGAGAACAGGGAGGCTGCACAGAGGGTCATTAACACTGCCCACAATATCATTGGCTGCCCTCTGACACTCCTGGAGGCCATCGCCAGATCCTCCTGTCTCAGAGACTCACAGGCGACCCCTCAAACCCCGCCCACCACCTGTTCCATTCTACCCATTCCTCTTCTTTGTTGATCTTTTCTGTTCATTTGTGTCATTGTACATGTACAATGACAATAAAGGCGTATTCTATTCTATTCTATTCTGATGCTACACTGACCCTGTGCCACTTCACTCACCTGCGCCTCCGTCCTTGAATCCAGTAACAGTCAGTTTGTATCCGTCACATTCAGCATCCACCTTAAATGAAGAGTAACGAGCGAACACTTTCTTCCCTTCAAAGTCCTCCATGTCCACCAGCAGCTCACTCTTTTGCTTGGATGTCATAATGTTGATCACATCGAGACCTACATTCACACACAAGCACACAGTCAGAAACATGCAGGGCTGTTTGGTACAGAGCTGCAGATCATCCAATAAAACTCTCACTGAGCCAGTACTCTCCAGCAGCGTCACCAAAGCCCATCTTGTATTGATCCCAGGGTCTGTAGAAGTTCACCGTGCCGTCCATCCTCCTCTGGAACACCTGGGGGAGGAGGCAGCAGAAACATCTCTGGTTTCAGGGAGCACAGATCTGGATTTACAGCAGTGCTCCTGTTAAATGTTCCCGCGCTGACACTTTTTAGTTACAAGCACTCACCGTCCAGCCTCCTCCTTCTGAGTCCATGTCACAGTACACCTGCACACAAACACCTGTCACACTCTAGCTGCTTAAAGACGTGGACATGAACAGGACCCAGAGTCCCAGAGAGGGTGGACTGTACCTGCACCCTTTCTCCAAGGGGATAGATGGTGTACACGCCGCTGCTTTGGCTTCTGTCCTGGCGGCGGATGTCGCTGCAGTCCCTCGGCTGGATGAGCTCCGTGCAGCTGGTCAACGCAGGAGCGAGGAGGAGGACGATGAAGACCGCTGGCAGCTGGAACAGAGAAGAAGCCTTTCATTTGCACAATATTCACTTCCTACCAAGCTCAACAAGCCTGTGATTCTCCCTCAGCTTTGCCTCTCAGCTGTGCTGAAGTCTTGTTTAGGCTGCACAGGTGTGGTTCAGCCAAACCCCCCTCCCTGTGCTCACTTCTTAGTATAGTCCTGTTGCCTTTCATTGTAAAGTGAGTTCATGCTTTGTTATATTGTTGTATTCCTGTTGATCTCTGACCTGCACAGAACAAGAACCATTCTGAACCATCCCCAGAAAATCCAGACTTAAGTTACCTGGATAAGAGGAAATCCTGCTTGGTGGCACAGACCTCAGGAGCAGGCTATGTTCAGAGTTAAGATGGAGGCAATGTTCCCTCTAATGTTTCACGTGTCTGAACGCACAAACTCCCTGAGCGTCCCTTGGACCACTGTGAGCGACAGCAGGCGTGTGCACTGTGGTCACGCCAGCATCCAATCCATCCAAGTTACATGTTTATTAAAGTAATCAAATTACAGCATTTATGTTAGACTACTTTTATTTAACTGCTTTAGCCCCCTTACAATGAAAATGTAAACAAATCTTGTTATGTTAACACTATTGGAAGGAAAAATAACTTGAACTCCAATTTTGAAAACACAACTTTATTTATTTCTTTTATATAAAGCTGACTGTATTCTGAGTCTGTGGTCTGGGAGAGAGTCTGTAACTCTGTCTGCAAATACAGTAAATAATGACCAATGTTGGGCAGTTAATTATATAGTTACTTCTTCAAAAAAGTAACTGAGTTTTGCAAACAACAACATTTTTTGCAGCTGTTTACCTAAAAATGCAGCCAAGGCGGTTTTTAAACAAACATTTCAAACTATTTACAGAACAATCAGCTGTTCTGCATCAAATCTGATGCCACACAAATTATTTGTGTCACAAAAAATAATTTCTGTCCACTATGAGATGAAGGAGAACAACAGCCTGATACCTGCAGGCCTGACAGCAGCAGATGTGTCACTGCTGTAACACCTGTAACACTCAGCAGTCGCCTCATTGTTCTGACACACAACAAAACTATTGACTACACTACACACTAACTACACACTAACTACACACTAACTACACAGTAACTACACAGTAACTACACACTAACTACACACTAACTACACAGTAACTACACACTAACTACACAGTAACTACACAGTAACTACACAGTAACTACACACTAACTACACACTAACTACACAGTAACTACACAGTAACTACACACCAACTACACACTAACTACACAGTAACTACACAGTAACTACACACTAACTACACAGTAACTACACACTAACTACACAGTAACTACACAGTAACTACACACTAACTACACAGTAACTACACAGTAACTACACAGTAACTACACACTAACTACACACTAACTACACAGTAACTACACAGTAACTACACACTAACTACACAGTAACTACACAGTAACTACACAGTAACTACACACCAACTACACAGTAACTACACACTAACTACACACTAACTACACAGTAACTACACACTAACTACACAGTAACTACACAGTAACTACACACTAACTACACACTAACTACACAAGATTTGCGCTAAACGTCTCAAATCTCTCACATCTCAAAACACGCCGTCACTCCTAAAACTTCCCCCGTTTCTTAACAACTAGATGCCATGTTGCCATATCATTTTTTGATTGGTCGACATTTTTCAACCAATAGGAAAGGATGGGGGGGGGGGGGGGTTGGTGTTGTTTCTGCTCACAGGCTTTCGAGCGTTTTCCTTATAAAACGCAGTTTTTCCCGTTTCTTCCTGCAGTAAATATAAACAACGACAGTATTCAGGAAGAAAACCAAACATTGCAGATATTTTATCATAACTCTGGTTTTACACGGCCGACCAACACAATTTAAAAACTGGTATAAAGTCCACACTTTTCCCGTCAGTTGTTCGTCTGTGCTGCTCACATCTCCAATGGTTGTACACGTTGTCATTAACGTGGCTTCACTCCACATCAGCCGCCTTGCTCGCTAAAACTCAGGTGTCAGCACATAAGGACGCTGTCATCAGCGACATTGATTAGCTGCGTTTATACAAATGTGGCATCGTTCCCATACGGGAGCAGCCAGTCACTGACTCACACTGCAGAACAGAATTGTTGAAATTTTAATTTTAATTTCAATTCAGGTTAGATTTTTTTTGTTAGCAATGCAGATTTTCTGTGTGCAGAGATGCCAGCAGTGCGCAGCTTAGAGGGAACATTGGGCGGAGGTGCCGTGTTTTCGTTGATTCTTTTATTTACAGCATGTTTTTAATGTCATTTAGATTTTCTGCTGCTGTATTTTATACGTGCAGCTTGTTAAGCTCAAACCTACTAAACCACTGACTGAAGCCGTAAAGTTACAGCAGCTAAAACTATGAACGAGGTCTTCATGTTTTACGAGGTGTCTTTTACACTGAAAACAGAAACTGGAACACAATCAAATTCATTTCACTTTGAGCTGCGACAAACTGAAGCGACGTGCACGTCTCCTTCAACACGCCCAACGTTATGAAGCCACAGGGGCTCTGATCAGTTTGTATTGTGTTTAGCTTTCAATATAAAGTTCCTCGATGTGACTGCTGTTGTGATTTGGTGCCTTACAAATAAAACTATACTGAACTGAAACGTCGTCATACTTCTTTGTTGGAGCACAGAAAGTAACCCGGGCAAGTGTGTGTAGGTGAATTCTTGTTATTATGTGAAGAGTGCACGAAATAGTGTCATTAACATCAACTAAAACATGAACGTGTGAGAAAGATCAAACTACAAAAAGACTTGTCAGGTTCACAGTTTACCACTGAGACCTTCGATGATAAATGAAACTAAATAAAATAAATAAAGGATTAGCTCGAATATTCACAGATTAGATAACTGGCCTGTGACACCTGAGGTGACCCAGTGTGTTAAAATGTGGTGACCTGTGCAAATGTCCACATGTGGTAGTTCGGCACAAGACCCGTCCCACCAAAACTGCAGTACTTGCTCTGGTGTCATCTGTCCTCAGGACCAGCAGCAATCAATAACAGATCAATCACAGATAAACAATGTAATTTAGAAACTATAACTACTAAAAACTATTGCAGCATACTGAAACAACCATACTGGTGTATGTCCTGAACAGAGACAAGAAGAAGAAATAATTCTACTGTAAATAGAAAGTACTTTAAGTAAAATGTAACTTCTCGGAACAAAAGCCGAGAAAACGTTCATCTTCCAGTGTAAATACTTTTGGGAGCACAGACTCAGTGTGCAGTAGATTAACGTTTCACTTTACATTCTTATAAATGGTAAAATGGCCTGTATTTATATAGCGCTTTACTAGTCCCTAAGGACCCCAAAGCGCTTTACATATCCAGTCATCCACCCATTCACACACATTCACACACTGGTGATGGCAGCTACATTGTAGCCACAGCCACCCTGGGGCGCACTGACTGAGGCTTATCTGTCAGTGCGCCCATCCATTATCATCCATTAATCAGCCTGCTGTTCTTTGCTAAGTCGTAAAGGGGGAACAGTCCTGCTCACAGTTTTCTATGCAATGGAAGATCTTTGATTGTTGCAACATCTGTGCAATAATAAAAATGTCATAAGGTAATGTTAAACGTCTACATCATGCAGTCTCTGCACGTGTATGCAGTTCAACATGAAGTCATTTACACACTGCTAAAAATTACTTAGAGAAGGCAGGCAAGGCAAATTTATTTGTATAGCACAATTCAACAACAAGGTGATTCAAAGTGCTTTACAGAGACATTAGAAACAAAAACAAATAAAAAGCATGATTTAAAATTGATTAAAACAAGCAAACAAACAAACAAACTAAACACACACATTTCACACCTGTTCGCGCGATCTGAACCCTTATCGTAAGGGGAGCTACCAGTCCTTCTGTGGACGAGCTACTTTCTATTTTAAATTCCCTGAATTTAAAATACTCTCTAGACCCAGTCTAGACCCAGCTGGGGAGCTACCCAGAGCTCTAACCCCACTTAACAAACAAACAAACAAACAAACAAAACAGTATATAAAATCAAAACAGATAAAATCAGAACAGTAGATAAAATCAGTAGTTAAAATGTAAGTTTTGAAATTTAAGCTTAAAGTGTGGATTTGGTGCTTTATTCAAATGCAGCTGAGAACAGGTGAGTCTTCAACCTGGATTTAAATAAACTGAGTGTTTCAGCTGATCTGAGGCTTTCTGGGAGTTTGTTCCAGATATAAGGAGCATAAAAGCTGAATGCAGCTTCTCCGTGTCTGGTTCTGACTCTGGGAACTGATAAAAGACCGGATCCAGATGACCTGAGGGATCTGGATGGTTCATACTGGGTCAGGAGGTCACTGATGTATTTTGGTCCTAAACCATTCAGAGCTTTATAGGCCAGCATCAGAACTTTAAAGTCTATCCTCTGACGGACAGGCAGCCAGTGTAAAGACCTCAGAGCTGGACTGATGTGGTCCACTTTTTTGGTCTTAGTGAGGACTCGAGCAGCAGAGTTCTGAATGAGCTGTAGTTGTCTGACTGATTTTTTAGGTAGACCTGTAAAGATGCTGTTACAGTAATCAAGCCTACTAAAGATGAATGCATGGACTAGTTTTTCCAGGTCCTGTTGAGACATCAGATCTTTTATCCTTGATATATTCTTGAGGTGATAGTAAGCTGACTTTGTTATTGTCTTAATGTGTTTTTCTAAGTTTAGGTCTGCATCCATCACTACACCCAAATTTCTCGCCTGGTTTGTAGTTTTTAGATGTATAGATTGAAGTTCTCTGGTGACCTGTAATCGTTTTTCTTTGGCGCCAAAGACTATTACTTAGAGAAGAATAGAATAGAATACTCCTTTAATCCTTTAATTGTCCCACAAGGGGAAATTTGGTTGTATCAGCAGCAAAAAAGCACACATATACAGACAGAACAGGACAGAGAAACACAGTTTTTATGTATTTATATCATGGACAATAGTACTTAAAGAACTTGTTTTCTGCCCCCTTTCATGTAACTTATGCACTACTTAAAATGACATAAACTCTACATAAAGTTATTCACTCTCTATGTATTATTACTTCAGTACTTCTTAAAATGATATCCAGTATAATTTGTGTCCCTTCCTTCATTACATGATTGGCATCAGGCTCTGATAGTGAAGGTGCTGCTCAGGTAAAGTCATCAAACAGACACATTCAAGAAGGAAGGCGGAGTTTTAGGTATCAACACTGTTTAATGAGGCGATCACAGCAGACCGAGGGTCAGGAGGGTCACCACCACTCACTCCTACACTGATACTTAACCAGAAATATTTAAGGTCACAAACTTACCTTCATGGTCAGATTTCTGTGGGAGTTAGTATCTGCTGATGTAGATCTGAAAGGAAAGGATTACTGTGAGGATCACCTCATTCAATCATTGAAATCTAATCTGCGTTTAACGCATTTACAGCAAAGTCTGCTTAAAATATCCTGAAAGTTTCACACACTCTATTTGGCAGTAATATTAAAGCACTGCTGCTACGTTACTACAGATACCTGTGTGAAGTCACCTGCAGTTGGAGCTGAACACGCTTCAGAGACACCACACGGCTGTTCTCCCTCAGTGTGTCAGAGTCTCCCAGAGTCCCTGCTTATATCTGCAGGAGGGCAGACACAACAGAGTCACGCCACTCTTTACACTGTCTAAAGTTACACGCTTCAAGTTTCCCAAAAAAACACAACCAGGATGTTCTCAGGCTGAAGCACAAAGCACATCAGGTTTATTTGCATTTAATATATGTGCTGATCCACCCAGTAATTACATGAGTGTTTATCTTTCAGTGCAACGCCTCCGATACTTGCTGCTGTGATGCACGTATCATGGGACAGTGCAGAGGAGAGCTCATTTACTTGACCCGCTTGAATTCAGTGAGACTTCAAAGATAAAGACGTGGGGCGCAGTGAGTGAAGCTTGAAAATGTAAATTTAGAATTCAAAGCATTTCTGCCTAATTCTGGGGAACCTGCAGGCCATTCAGGTGGGGGCGGGGCTACCACTGAGTTGTGGTATAGTTTCGGCAGGATTGGGGCAGTGTGTCTTGCACTTTTTGTCTCTTGTTGATTGACTTGATGGCTGGTGTTCAGGGTCCAGAGCACTCCTTGTGGAGGGCATAGTTAGGAGGAAGCCAGACACACCAACTCCACATGGATGTGGAAATGTGGACCTGGCAACAACATCAGCACCCGCACTGGAAAACTTAAACAGAGGTCTAGAGTCCTAACAGCAGCATCCAAGTCAAGCAGCATACTTTTCCTTTCAGATTTATCTGATGGCAGAAGTTTGAGAACAGGTAGAAAAGTGACCAGAGAAAAGCGAGCCTTTGTTTGGTCGATTACACCAGACGACATCATGGTGTTGATAATGTGCTAGTATATAAACTTCTGTGACTTCCGGTCGCTAGGGGGATGTAGTAGGAAGAGGAGAAGACTGCTCCGCTAACTTTTCTACCTTTTTCCACTCCTAAACCTGCCAATTCACAAAAAAACTTTTGAACTGCGTATATTTTATTTTACGGGTTCCGAAATTGGTTTTTGTTCGTTCTAACATGGCCTCAAAACACACTAAAGCGGCAGAAAAGGAGGACGACGCACCTAAGCGGAACATGGCGGCCATCTCCTCCCTTCTGGAGCAGCATAGGGAGGCATTGGCCAGCGATTTCAAAACATCTTTTGGCCTACTGGAGTCAAAGTTTGACGAAGTCCGCTCTGCGGTAGATGATCATGGTCAGCGGCTCGGATCTTTAGAGCTAGCAGCGGACGACTTAAGCCAGCGGGTTAGAGACCTTGAGAACATTTGTTCCAACCTCAGCGAATCTAACACTAAACTTCTGGCTAAAGTTACGGACTTAGAAAGCCGAAGTAGGCGCCAAAACCTGCGTATCCTGGGACTCGAGGAAGGTGCTGAAGGTGGGCATCCCACAGAATTTTTTGCAGATTTGCTCTGCGAGGTTTTCGGGAAGGAGAGGCTCCCGACCCACCCGGAGATTGACAGAGCTCACCGTATACCTGCCGCTAAGCTGGCCCCAGGACAGAGACCGCACCCCGTAATTATACACCTTCATCGGTACCAGGTAAAGGACCTTCTTATCCGAGAACCCCGGCGAGGAGGGAAACTAGAATACCATGGTTGGCAGATTCGCGTGGTGGAGGACTACTGCCCGGAAGTTCTGAGCAAGCGAGCGGAGTACCGTGAAGTGATGTCTGAGCTGTATAAACGAGGTCTCAAGCCTGCTCTGCTGTATCCTGCACGACTTCGCATCACGTCTCTTGACGGCGCAAGACGCTGGCTTCATTCGGCCGATGAAGCGAGATACTTGGACGACCTGCCCGCTACAGCCGAATCACCCTGAGAGCCTGCTTGTCTGGTCCCGACGTTTGTCCGCGGGACAGCCCTGTGAGTAGTCTGTTCTGACTACCTTCCTCTCCTGAGATATGCAAGGACTTTCGTTCATACTCATAAGTTGCTGACACTTCTTTTTTTTCTTTTCTTCTTTTTCTTCTCCACCGCTATTTACTAGCAGGGAGGCTATTCATATCACATTGCTTCAAAGGCTTAACCACCCTGTGAAAAGAAGGAAGGTGCTCTCACACATAAAGCAGTTTAAGGCAGCTCTTGTCTTTCTACAAGAAACACACCTCCGTGATTCGGATAACTCTCGTCTTTTGTCCCGATGGGCAGGGCAGCATTTTCATTCCACCTTTCAGGCTAAGGCCAGAGGCGTTTCTATTTTAATTGACCAAAATATTCCCTTTGAAAAACATAATGTAATTTCTGATACGAGTGGCCGGTACGTTTTTGTTTCGGGTAAGCTTTACAATATGAAAGTAGTGTTGGCCAACATATATGCGCCCAATATTGATAATGTCGATTTCTTGCAGCGTGCTTTCTCATTGCTGCCTGATCTGAGCTCATACTCTCTCATACTTGGTGGTGACCTCAACTGCTGGCTGGACCCTGTGTTAGACCGATCCTCACCGAATCCCTGTGCTGTCAGTAAATCTGCTCTTTTCATTCAATCCTTTTTATCTAACTGTGGTGTCTCTGATGTTTGGCGCTGCTTACACCCCCACAGAAGAGGGTACTCTTTTTTTTTTCACAGGTACACCACACTTATTCTAGGATCGATTATTTTCTTATTCATAATCAGCTGACCCCATGGGTCCAATCCTGTGAATACCAGACCATAGTAATGTCAGACCACGCCCCTGTTGTGCTATCAATGAGTTTCCCAGACATCCCTCAACCCAGACAACACTGGCGTTTTAATTCGACTCTCCTGGCAGATGTAAACTTCCTGGAATTCATGAAAGAACAAATAACCTTGTTTCTTAAAACAAATACCACAGGAGAAACTTCTAGCTTAATAATTTGGGATACACTAAAAGCCTTTCTCAGGGGACCAGTTATTTCCTACACTGCTAATATGAAGAAAATGGCCCGTATAGAACGACTCGATTTAGTCAACCGAATCAAAGAAGTAGACCTGCTCTATGCTAAGGTAAAAAGCCCAGATTTATACAATAAGCGTGTGGAGCTTCAGACTAAATTCGATCTCCTCTCAACACACTCAACTGAACGTCAGCTCCTGAAGAGTAAGAGTTTGTTTTATATTCATGGCGAGAAATCGGGCAGGATGCTTGCCAGCCAGTTAAGGGGCTTCCAGGCGAAACGACACATCACAAAGGTTAGAATGGCTAATGGTAATATCACTTCGGATCCTTCCAAAATTAACGATACGTTTAGGACTTTTTACTCCCAACTTTACACCTCTGAATCACCGCAGGAAAGCACCTTAATGGATAACTTTCTAAAGACTTTGAATGTACCTATGCTTTCCTCTGATAATAAAAACAGATTAGATGAACAACCCATCACGCCAGAAGGGCTGGTTGCAGCCATTTCTTCACTGCAGTCTGGAAAATCCCCTGGTCCTGACGGCTTTCCCGTAGAATTTTTCAAAGCATTTTCACCCTTGCTTTTACCCCAACTACATCTAACCCTCTCCGACTCATGGAAGTGTGGTAAACTTCCGGCATCCTTTTACGAGGCAAGTATTGCTCTTATCCCAAAGAAAGGTAAGGATCCTGTGGAATGCTCATCCTACAGGCCAATTTCTCTATTAAATGTCGATGCTAAAATTTTGGCCAAAGTTTTGGCACATAGACTGGAAAATATTTTGCCCTCAGTTATATCCGAAGATCAAACAGGCTTCATTAAGAATCATTACTCTTATTCCAACATCTGCCATCTATTGGATATATTATACACCCCTTCCGGTCAGAGTCCTGAGCAGTGTTGGTCAAGTTACTTGAAAAAAGTAATCAGTAAGTAATTACTGATTACTTCCCCAAAAAAGTAATCCCGTTACTTTACTGATTACTTATTTTCAAAAGTAATTAATTACTTAGTTACTTAGTAACTTTTTAAAAACACGATTTACAACCTGAAGAGGTGATAAAGCGATAGATCTTTCAGCCCAATTCTACTTTTTCTGCATAATCCATCATACAAAATGTAATCAAATGGAAAAGTCTCTTTTTTTAACTTGTTTTATTAGTTTAAATCTTTTAACTTTATGCATCAAGCAAACATTTAATTATCTGCAACATTCTCTGACTTGAATAAATTAGTTTAACATTTAAACCTATTTTCTGCACATTCCAGCTCATAAAATAAAATATTTTTTGTGTTTACACTCAGTCTTTCAAATAGATGCAAGTAAAACACAGCAGAAAATAAATAAAGTCAAAGACTCAGCGGTCCTGTTGCTCTATTTTCACCTGTAAAGCAGGAGTGGGGTAGGCGGAGGTTTACCCTGGTGCAGGTGTGCCGCGGTCAGTGGAAGAATCCGCGAGTTTCTCTGTGAGTTTCCCATTACGTCGTAGCTACTCGGTGCTTGTTGGAAGTTTAGGGGTTTTTTCGCTGTAAAAAGAAGTTTTCTTCCCACGCACAGCGGACACTAATGTTTTTGTCACTTTTTATGGAATCAAACTCAAAGTAAGGTCAGTACTTCCACGCTTTAAACGCTGCACGCTCATACTCTCTCTGCACTCGATATGTGATCCATTGTTGATCTGCACACAGCTGTTGTCACGAACGTCGCACTCGCTTACGTCACTGTCATGAGACATTCTCGCAAAAAAATCACGGTTTTAGTAACGCAGTAACGCAGCGTTCCTACGGGAAGTAACGGTAATCTAATTACCGGTTTTGCAATAGTAATCCCTTACTTTACTCGTTACTCGAAAAAAGTAATCAGATTACAGTAACACGTTACAAGTAACGCGTTACTGCCCATCTCTGGTCCTGAGTGCATTCTTTCCTTATATGCGGAGAACGCATTTGATCGGGTCGAATGGAAATATTTATTCACAGTTCTAGATAAATTCAATTTTGGATCAAAATGTATTTCATGGATGAGGTTATTGTATATGTGTCCTAACGCTTCAGTTTTTACTAATTCCATACAGTCACAGCCTTTCAACCTCCAACAAGGAACCCGTTAGGGATGCCCCTTAAGTCCTCTCCTTTTCAACCTGGCTATAGAGCCACTTGCCATTGCACTTCACAGCTGTGGGGAGATCGATGGGATATGGAGGAAGGGTGTTGAACACAAAGTATCCTTGTATGCAGATCATCTCTTAATCTTTATCTCAAATCCCAAAATATCTATACCTACGTTGCTATCCATACTTCGCCAATTTGGCCAGTTTTCAGGATACAAGCTCAACCTATACAAAAGTGAGTTGTTTCCTGTGGATGGAGATGCATCAGTGTATGACTATACTACCCTCCCCTTTAAAATGGCAGGAAATCAATTTACATATCTAGGTGTAATAATTACAAGGAAGCATAATTGTCTCTTCAAAGCGAGCCTTTTCCCTCTGTTAAATAATACAAAAAAACATCTGGCACAGTGGTCTCCTCTCTCCACCTCTGTGGTGGGAAGAATCAACTCAATCAAAATGAATATACTTCCTAAATTTTTGTATCTCTTCCAATTGCTACCAGTATTTATTCCCAAATCCTTCTTTGATTCATTGGACTCAATTATCTCATCTTATATATGGAGAGGTAAACGACCTTGATTGAACAAGGCTCAACTCCAAAAACTCAAAAGTCGTGGAGGCTTGGCACTGCCTAACTTTCGATATTACTATTGGGCAACAAATATGCGCTACATTATTTCTTGGCTGTACTTCCAAAACAAAGGTAATTGCCCGTCCTGGGTGCTCATGGAGTTGAACTCAACTACAGGCTCTTCTGTCCTGGCCCTGATTGGTTCTTCACTCCCCCTTCCCCCAAAAAAGACAATTGATAATCCAGTTGTCTGGCACACGGTGAGGGTGTGGGCTCAGATGAGGAAGCATTTTCGATTTACAGGCTTCTCCCTTCTGAGTCCAATTTTTTCTAACCCTTTTTTTCAGCCATCATTATCTGATCCTATATTTCGAGATTGGCGTGACAGGGGCATTACATGTTTCAATGATCTGTTTTCTGACAATATCTTTGCATCTTTTGCTCAGCTTTCTGAAAAGTTCAATCTCCCACGTACACATCTTTTCAGATATCTGCAGACCAGACATTTCCTCCAATCTCAGATTCCAAACTTCCCAGTTGCACCAGCTGCAAGCCCAGGGGATATGCTCCTTACCCTAGTTCCAACACGTAAAGGGTTTATCTCTCTTATCTATGACAGGCTGGCGAGCATGAATGGTTCTTCGATAGATCGGATTAAAACGGCCTGGGAACAAGATTTAAATCGCTCATTGTCTATGGATACTTGGGACTTAATACTCAACTTAACTCCACATCCCTATGTGTCCGCCACTCGAACACTTGAATGTTGACCCCACTTGTGATAAGTGTGGGAGTGCGGAGGCTTCCCTTATCCATATGTTCTGGACGTGCCCTAGCCTTGAAGGATTCTGGAGAGATGTATTTCAAACCTTGTCCCTAATTCTTGGACACCATATGGATCCTAACCCATTACTTGCACTTTTTGGCACCACTGGAGAGGCTGATGCACGGTTGACCTCATCACAGCGTTGCATGCTCTCCTTCGTCTCCCTTGTAGCTAGGCGTGCAATCCTACTAAGATGGAGGGCTGCCCCTTTGCCCACCCAGACGCAATGGC
>NC_140625.1:31974040-32001540 GCF_057382275.1 Copadichromis virginalis
TATACAGATGATGAGTTCAAACAGGTGCCATTCATACAGGTAACGAGTGGGGGACAGAAAAGCTTCTTACAGAAGACGTTACAGGTCTGTGAGAGCCAGAGATTTTCCTTGTTTGAGATGACCAAATACTTATTTTCCACCCTGATTTACAAATAAATTCTTTACAAATCCTACCATGTGAATTCATGGATTTATTTTTCACATTCTGTCTCTCACAGTTGAAGTGTACCTCTGGTGCAAATTACTGACCTCTGTCATCATTTTAAGTGGGGGAACTTGCACAATCGGTGGCTGACTAAATACTTTTTTGCCCCACTGTACATATATGTATATATAAAATATAAACTGCGTTTATTGCCTATTGTGCTTCATGATGCTGGCAGTCCTGCTCCTTCAGTTTCTGTACCACACGATGGTGCCTGAGCCAGCCTGCACAGATGAACCCAGCCCAGTTCTGTGAGGTGAAGGTCAGCGGTGGAAGCCTGCAGGTGGAGCGTTTCCTGCCCCACGGCGGTGACGTCTCCATTTAAGGATTTAAACATGGCGGTGGGTCTGCAGGATTACAGACCGCACGGGCAACAGAATGAAATGAGTGCTTACATAAGAAGATTAACTCCAGTCCATCCACACACACACACACACACACATGTGCCAGCTCCTGTAATCTCACGAACACAACGTCACAGCGGTAAAGTCTCTGCTGCTTCCAGCTGTTTCTCCATTTTTTCAAACCTGCAGCCACTGTGACACAGACGGGGAGGTTTTCAGCTCACACAGGTGAGCTGGGGTCACTCAGCTACAGGTAAACTGTTTCTTATAAAATGCTGTTAAAGTTTCAGCAACCATACATGAAGGATGAGGGTCGTTCACATGTTCTTACAGGCTCTGGTATCCGCTCACACAAGCTGAAGCTGGGCCAGATGTTCCTGCCTGGTTCAGGCGGCTTGTAATGATACCGTGATGAGCTCAGTGTAAGAGCAGTGCAGGCTGCGAGAGCTCACTTTAATCATCACAACAACAGTAAATGTCTGACTCTCTCTCTTCCTCCTTCATCGTCCCATGATGTCACTGAATGAGAGAGGGAGAGAGAGAGGGGTGGAGCGAGCTGCAGGCAGGCTGAAGCCTCTCTGAGCTCGTCTCTTTGTCTGAGCGGAGCCAACATGACGGAGCCTCCGAGTCCCAGCGTGGAGCTCCAGAGTCTGCAGCCGGGCCAAGGTCAGTGTGTGCGTCTGCTGTCGTCACATTGCGAGGACGCAGCAGGTAGAACAGTCCAGTTAACTTATACTTTTATTTCTAAACTTTATTTAAAGTGCAGAGTTCCTGCTGCACTCTGATTGGTGGGTTTGTCCGAACTTTGGCTGGTTTTAGACTCCAAAGCTTCAAACTGACTCAGTGTGCATGAATGTGAACTCGGAGAGGAGCCGGCTCTTAGCTCGGGGTTTAAAGTCTGCAGGTCAAAGGTAGTGATGGACTCACGGGAAGCAGGAAGACTGCACTGCTGTGGTCGAGGCGTTCAGGGGAACCGGAGCGAGCAGGAAAACGAGCTGCTCTGCTGCTTCTGTTGTTCTGATGAATCATTGCTGTCACATGACGGACTCCAAACACTTGACTGTAGAAGAAGAAAAGTTTGAACAGAGAGACTGGGCTTATTCACATTTTGTACTTTAAACAAGCCGAGACTGAAATTAAACGTTAATTCAAACATGGTGAGAGCAGCGGGGTCAGGAATGTCGTGACCTCTGCGTGGACATGTTACCTTTCCTGTGGCAGGCTTGATTTAATCCAACAGTCCAGATGGGATAACAGCATCTGCATTAAAGCTTGATAATCTCTGTGGTGGACAGCTGCATACTCACAGTCTGCACTCGAGCATAAGCTTCCTGGTTTCCACCTGAAGTCAGAGCTCTTCTGACCAATCACAGCTTTGCTCAGACATCAGCTGATTACAGCAGAAGTACCAAATATTAATGATTACCCCAGTGAGGGTAAGTTTTCTAGGCTGAAGGCAAAACCTGAACTACTTCAACTCAAAGAGCACTTTATTAGGAACACTTGCACAGTCTGTTAAAAGAGCTATGAATATGCTTTTGGATGGATGGATGGATGGATGGATGGATGGATGGATGGATGCATCGATCGATCGATCGATCGATGATGGATGGATGGATGGATGGATGGATGGATGGATGATGGACGGATGATGGATGGATGATGGATGGATGGATGGATGGATGTTTGGATGGATGGATGGATGGATGAATGCATGGATGGATGGATGTTTGGATGGATGAATGCATGGATGGATGGATGGATGGATGGATGGATGGATGTTTGGATGGATGGATGGATGAATGCATGGATGGATGGATGTTTGGATGGATGAATGCATGGATGGATGGATGTTTGGATGGATGGATGCTTGAATGGATGGATGGATGGATGGATGGATGGATGGATCGATGATGATGGATGGATGGATGGATGGATGGATGTATGGATGGATGGATGGATGATGGATGGATGGATGATGGATGGATTGATGTTTGATAGATGGATGGATGGATGGATGATGGATGGATGGATGGATGGATGTTTGGATGGATGTTTGGATGGATGGACAGATGTTTGATGGATGGATGGATGGATGATGGATGGATGGATGGATGGATGGATGGATGCATCGATCGATCAATCGATGATGATGGATGGATGGATGGATGGATGTTTGGATGGATGGATGGATGTTTGGATGGATGGATGGATGGATGGATGGATGGATGGATGCATCGATCGATCGATGGATGATGATGGATGGATGGATGGATGGATGTTTGGATGGATGGATGGATGGATGGATGATGGATGGATGATGATGGATGGATGGATGGATGCATCGATCGATCGATGGATGATGATGGATGGATGGATGGATGGATGGATGGATGCTTGGATGGATGGATGGATGGATGGATGTTTGGATGGATGGATGCATGGATGGATGGATGTTTGGATGGATGGATGGATGGATGGATGGATGGATGGATGGATGGATCGATGGATCGATCGATCGATCCTGTGTCACTGTTACCTTGGCTACCCGCACTGCCACGCTGTCATCATGGCTGACCTCAGGACAGTTTCACCACAGTAATCTGAAAGTGTGTACAACAACAACAAGGCATCTTTTGTTGTTTCCGTTTCTGACGCCAAGCCTCTAAGACGAGGAGTCACATGACCTCTGGTGACTTCATGTAAATGCAGGTGATTTGTGTGTCCTGCAGGCACATGAGGTCTGGCTGTTGCTTCGATTTGAATGAGGATGTAAATGTGGCCAACAGAGCAGAGTGAACCTGCAGCGTTCACAGGAAGTCCTGACAGCTCCTGTAAGAACGTCGGGAGTGCAGCTCCAGTACATAATCCATAATGGTTTCATGTGTTTCAACAGAAATAACCATAAAAATAAATGTAAGCACCAACAGCTGGTTCTATCCCTGTGCTGCACAGGTCATGGGAATAAAGGAAATCCCAGACTGTGACATCACGGACACCTGACAGTGCAGTCCCGGCACTCGGTCAGAGCTGTGATCTGTGTTTGGTGACGGGCTTCATCTGAACCTGCAGAGCGGCCTCTGTAGACTGAACTCTGGCAGCAGCTTCAGGCTGCTGGGTCTGCAGACCACTGTGGCTAATCACCTTCCCAGGAGCAATGAATAGATGCTTCACCTCCTCCATTCACTGGCAGGATGGAGGGATGAGGAGGAGGAGGGAACACTTTCTGCTCGTGCTCTCTTTTCTCAGCCGATGAACAAAAGTGAACATTTTCCGGTGTTGGGAGCAGAGAAAAGCTGCTGGTGTGGAGCTCGGAGTCCAAACTGGAGCGAGTGATTCAGTGATACGAGTTTAAAATCATCCTGGACAGGCTGAAATCAGATCACACCTCAGCGTCATCGCAATTTGGTCCTCACAGATCGATTATTTGATCATCTGCACCAGCACCAACCGCTCTGTACGTGAGTGAAGGGCAGGTGTGATACAGGCGTGATCCAGGTGTGATACAGGTGTGATACAGATGTGATCCAGGTGTGATACAGGTGTAATACAGGTGTGATACAGATGTGATCCAGGTGTGATCCAGGTGTGATACAGATGTGATACAAGTGTGATACAAATGTGATCCAGGTGTGATACAGGTGTGATCCAGGTGTGATACAGGTGTGATACAGGTGTGATACAAGTGTGATACAAGTGTGATACAAATGTGATCCAGGTGTGATCCAGGTGTGATACAAGTGTGATACAAGTGTGATACAAATGTGATCCAGGTGTGATCCAGGTGTGATACAGATGTGATACAAGTGTGATACAAATGTGATCCAGGTGTGATCCAGGTGTGATACAAGTGTGATCCAGGTGTGATCCAGGTGTGATACAGGTGTGATACAAGTGTGATCCAGGTGTGATACAGATGTGATACAGGTGTGATACAAGTGTGATCCAGGTGTGATCCAGGTGTGATACAAGTGTGATCCAGGTGTGATCCAGGTGTGATCCAGGTGTGATACAAGTGTGATCCAGGTGTGATCCAGGTGTGATCCAGGTGTGATCCAAGTGTGATACAAGTGTGATCCAGGTGTGATCCAGGTGTGATACAGGTGTGATCCAGGTGTGATACAAGTGTGATCCAGGTGTGATCCAGGTGTGATCCAGGTGTGATCCAGGTGTGATACAAGTGTGATCCAGGTGTGATACAGGTGTGATACAGGTGTGATCCAGGTGTGATCCAGGTGTGATCCAGGTGTGATACAAGTGTGATCCAGGTGTGATACAAGTGTGATCCAGGTGTGATCCAGGTGTGATCCAGGTGTGATACAAGTGTGATACAAGTGTGATCCAGGTGTGATCCAGGTGTGATACAGGTGTGATACAGGTGTGATACAGGTGTGATACAGGTCTTTCTGTGCTCCGTTTGTAGGAAATGAAGCACATATCTGTTAGGGCTGCTCAATTAATCGAATTTTAATCACGATTACGATGTGGGCTTTCAACGATCATTAAAAATGACTGAGCCGATTATTAGCCCCTCCCTCGTGCTTTACTCTCGCGCTGCGCTGTGGCAAATAAAGTGCACCTCTCTGCATTTCCGACGCGTGTCACAACAATTAAGAGGACCCAAGGGAAGCTCGGAAAGCTAAGAAGTTATTTGGGGAGGAGAGTGACTGCCTTTGGTTGAAAAGAGAGGTAAAAAAAAAAAACTTCAGTGGTGCGGAAACATTATGGGTTCTACTTGACGTGGATCAAGTAGACATAGTGTGTAAACTTTACTACGGTGTCATAGCTGCGCCACAGAGCAACACTGCAAAGTTCACTAAAGGTAGATGTTTACATTTTTCATTTATTTTTTTATATCCGGTTGTTCAGTCTGACGTCACTAGCCGTGTCTGGGCCTAAACTCCGCTGCAGGTCCATATATCAAACGATCACTGTGGCATTACTGAGAGTTGAAAAACTGTCTAAAGTCTTTCATCTTTAATAAAATGATCAGCGTTCTGCTCTACCAGGTGTAACAATTGAGTTTAACATCCAGGCATCCATGAAAACGGAATTTATGACATTTAACGGAGTTAGAAGTTAGCAGGGAGTTAGCTCGCTAGCTTCTATCTAAATACAATATAGCATGTCCTGACTGCGGGGTTTTGGAAACAAATTAAAACGTACAGCTCTGTTATCACTTCCAGCATAAATGAAGACAGAAAACTAAACAGCAGTGACGTTTGTAGGGTTACTGAAGTTTGGCTAGCTGGTATATAATGATGTGCTACGTGACCGCTAGCGACACAGCTATGTTAGCATAATATAAACAAGCTAACTTTTTTTCCACTCGATAAAAGTTACCGTGAGTGTTCTCGGTGGTCAGGAACAAATGTAATCGCATGGCAGGATGCTGTAAAAGGACCAAACTTCAGCCAGGAGAACAACTGAGATAATCCATCCACAATACGAGGTTAGTCATTCATATACTGCTGCATGGTCTGGGCTGTAGTTACATCCTAAGGTTTTAAAAACTGAGCTTAAATAAATGATTAGCAGTAATAAAAGCCGAGGGAGGTCAACAGTGATCACTGACTGTTTTAGGAGCTTTTTGAGATCAAATAGAAGAAAATACAAAACATTAAACATGTTAACAACACAAAAGCCATATTAAACACAGACTACTTTAGACCCGGAAGTAGGATTCGTCGCGTCATCACTGAACAACCGGATTGCAAACATTTGCACTGTTATCAGTATTTGCACACTATTTTATATTATTTTTTAAAGTCATTATTCAATACATTGTTATTGTTAACCCTTTAAATCCCTGTAGAACCGGAACAGCGTAAGCTAGCGCAATAATTTGTTTTGCATATGAAACCGGAGGAGTTGTACTTACATCTGATGACATCAGCTTGTCCTCGGTCACGGTTTCGTTCGCTTTGCAAAAATTGCATAAAAAGCGCTTGCAGGAACAAAAACATAATATTACAGAAACACGCTTTGCCAAGCCGATCATTTTCATTTTCACGGAAAATGTAGTTGTTTTTTTTAACTTGTAGGCCTTAAAAGCCTATACTGGTGTTTTTATAAGTCATGTTTGACTCTATACTTTTCTGAATAGTTTCTGGGATGCTTAGAACTCAAATTGCACTGCTGGAAATAGTCTATTTTGATGCACATGCTGTTTTCTTTGCAAATTTGCATCATAGGATTGTTTTTTGTTTTTCCTGCAGTATATAAAAATTGGTGTATCTCCAAAATAAAACTATGAAGACACTCAAAATAAATTTCCTGTTGTTGTAAACTATTTTTTGCAACTTTTTTGTATTTAAAGTTTTGAGGGATAAACCTCTTAAATTTCCCCAAGTAGAAATATATGTAAAAACAAAAACGATTTTCAATTTTTTTGTAGTTTATTGCACTTTTTTGTAATTAATGTAATTACTATGGACTTAATGCATACATATTATTAAAATATGGGCTATAACAGTTGTATTGATGTATAGCAACTTGAAATGCTCCCAAAAATGGCTCTACAGCATGCAAATAAATAAATAAATAAATAAATAAATAATAATATAAGCTCTGGCGGACTTGGTTCTATGGTAGGTCTTAAAGGGTTAAATAAATATCGTCAAATAATCGAGATCTCAATTTCAGTGAAAATAATCGTGATTATCATTTTTGCCATAATCGCGCAGCCCTAATGGCTGTACAGTACATGTCTGGAGCAGGTATGTCACTGCTGTCTGAGCTTTTCGCAGTTCAGGTCAACAGTGACTGTAGTAAAATACTCGGCCCATAATATGTGACTGACAGTGTTTCAGGCTAGTTCGATCTCTGCTCTCTTCCACACCGAGCGCTGCTGGACTCAGAATAAGAACCTGCCAAAGCTGTCGACCCTCAGCCATTACACCGACCTGCAGTAAAGGCAGCAATGAGCTTCCTGTGAATGAACGGCGACGCACTGAGTGTGTGCGGAGGAGAGATGTATACTCAGGAGGGGTCTGATGTAACTCGAATCTGAGCTCAGTGCACATGTTAGAGTCCAGAAGAAGCCGGCGTTCAGGTTTTACTGCTTTGAGTGAATCTGCGGCCGGCGTCCGTGAGCAGAGCGGTCAAATTAATATCACACCTGGAAGCTCCTGCAGACACTAACGTCCTCTAATCCTCACTCTAAGAACAAAAACTGATGAGTCCTGCACTTCAGAGCCACTCGATTGTCCTCACTCAGCGAGGCAGGAGTGACCTTTGACCTCGAGACTGTAGACTTCTGTTCTCTCCATGTGGCCCCTGCTGTGTTTGGACTGCCCTGATGGAGGGTTTTTATCTCTGGGGCTGCAGTCTGAGCTGTCCTCGCCTCTTCAACGGGCTCCTTGTTCAGCCTGAGCTCTCAGCGTCTCTGCTGACTGAAACCTTTTGTCCACCGAGGCTGAAAAGATGCAGAACACAAGGAGGGAGGGTAGGAAGGATGAATGCAGAGACGGAGCAGGCCGGCGTGGAATCAGCTTGAAGTGGTCCTGTGATCAGAACCTCCGGCTCGGGCAGTTTATGGACTCTGTCCTCTGATTTTTAGCCTTTTTTATTCAGCTCTTTGCTGTAGATGCACATCAGAGCTGATGGTGATGTCCTCAGAGTCACATCAAACGTGAACATCGGAGTTTCAGGTCTGAGTTCAGACTGATCGCCTCCTGGCGACCTGGAAAAGCTTTGAATGAATTCATATAAAACTCTGTAGCGTGGGCTCAGGTTGACTTCATGACCTAAAAAGCCTCACAGCTTAGAAACTGTGATTCATATAAGTGTGCTGTCTTCTCTGTGCTTGTGAATATAAAGAAAGTACCTCTGACCTCTCCTTCAAGGTCATCAGACTGATCTGAAGGTCAAGGTGTTAATGATGCTGTACAGAGAGATGAGGACATGTCAGGATACTTTCTTTGTTATTTGACAGGTTATAGCTACGTGTACAAAGCTCTCAGACCTCTGCAGCTGTGGTGCAGACAGGGTTAGGGATCGATCTGCTGATAGAAAAGCTCAGTGAGATGCAGCTGTGAGTGCTGATGTGGGTCACAGATTTCACAGGACTGCAACCTTTGATGGGTTAATCTGTCGCTGTGGCTCTGTATAATCTGCTTACATCATGAGCCCCCCCTCGTGGTCTTTTTAATCTGTGACCAGCAGCTCAGCGACATACTTTAAGCTTCAGGATTCGGCCGCTCGTATCTGTGATGTCATCCTCTCGGTCGGTGCCCAGAGCAGCAGCTTCACCTCGCAGCAGCCCAGTACAACCACAGGGCAGCACTCACTGGTTTCTGGTTTCCACTCTCAGTGTTTTTCTCTCTTGTTGGTGTTTGGAAGTTAGCACATGCTAAACTCAGACAGCTGCCAAATAACGTCCCACAAAATCCTAAATTTCACTCAGCACATCTGGAGCTCCGCCTTACAGTGTTTATTTATCGGATAAAATAAGTTAAATGTTACTGTTATTATTGGCTGGCCGGAAACAGCGGGGGTGTCCGGAGGTTGCATCCACCAGCACAAACCGCTCTGTACGTGAGTGAAGGCCTTCGTGGTCTAAGTGGACCAGGTCCTCCGACCGGAAGTGAGCGACTGTGAAATGGGACGGTCTAGTCTTCAGAATTACGTCACGAGCTCTCGGTGGAGTGAAACTCAGCCGTCTGCTGCTTGCTTTCTAAAATATAACCGGATGCTGGCGTAAACTCTCGACCGTCTCACACTTTGTTTAATCAGTTTTCTGTTTGACGTTTATTCAGCTGTGTGAAAACTCCGGGGGACCCCTCCCGAGGGATTAATGAAGTTAAATTTAATCTAATCGAATAACTTCAACCTCATCCAAACCGATTTACTCATGAATAAATAAAACACTGAAAAAAGCCAAACAAGAACATTTTTAAGTTATCAAAGTGACTCATATATCATGTTTAACCTGAGTAGCGAAAGACCGCGGGGTTTGAAGACGGCTCAGATATTTGAAGTTTACACAGCTTCATTCTCACCTGAAAATATGTTAAAAGTTTTTTTGCGACCCAGAAAGAGAAATAAGAGTAATATTAAAACTAAGCAGCTGCCGCCATTGGAGACTGGAGTTGGCTGGGCTGCGCTATGAATTCTGCGATATGGTTTTTCAATTTTGTTGTCCAGGTGGAAAATCGGGAGAAATTCGGGAGAGTGGTGGCTCCGGGAGAGGAGGGGCACTGAAATTTGTGATTCTCCCAGAAAAATCGTGAGGGTTGGCATGTATGGACAGCAGAGGCGTTACAGCTGTAGTTTTGTTTTTTGTCTGTGTTTGTGCAGGCGCACAATCTGCAGACAGCGACATCGGGGACGTGGACGACCTGCCGGTTCCTCAGCAGATCCGGATCACCAACATCACCTGCGATTCGTTCAAGATCAGCTGGGACATGGACAGCAGGGGCCGAGATAGGATCACACACTACTTCATCGACCTCAACAAGAAGGAGAACATGAGCTCCAACAAGTTCAAACACAAGGTGGGTCTGCAGAGCCGATCCTGGGCGCTCTGACTCTGCTTTAGACGATACAAAGCAAACGAACCGGTCGAGCCGAGTACTTTTTGTTTTCCAGGATGTGCCCACCAAGCTGGTGGCCAAAGCAGTTCCCCTGCCGATGACAGTGAGGGGCCACTGGTTCCTGAGTCCTCGCACAGAGTACACCGTGGCCGTTCAGACGGCCGCCAAACAGCCAGACGGAGAATACGCCGTTTCTCGGTGGAGCGAGATCATTGAGTTCTGCACTGCAGGTTAGACGGAAGCCTCTCAGTCCAAAAACCACACCTCTCCTCGCTACTCGTGCACACTGATCCCTTTGGATCGATTTGCAGGTTAAAGCATCACGAGGATCGTCTTTGAGCTAATTTACTATCACACTGTTTTTAGTCCCACTGATAAAATAGAACCATAATTTGAAAAATTCCTTTGCAGTCGCACTATGGACTAACATAACTCATCAGCCTAAATATAGGCTCAATGTTGAATGTCTGAGTCTGTGCATCTGCAGATTACTCCTCCATCCACCTGAACCAGCTGCTGCAGAAAGCAGAGGCGATCGCTGGCAGGATGCTGCCGTTCACCGTCTTCTACAGAAACCAGCAGGGGGAGTACTTCCAACAAGACAGGTGCGCCCCGCTCAGTGACCAAAACCCCGAGAGGGTTCTCCGTACAGCTGTGCTTTAGCCCTGTGTGTCATTCCAGAGATGCTCAGTCCTGCTTCTTGCTGCCGACGGTGAAAGACAACAGCGGCAGCCACGGGTCCCCCATCAGCGGCAAACTGGAGGGGATCTTCTTCAGCTGCAACACAGAGTTCAACACAGGGAAACCTCCCCAGGACTCCCCCTACGGGCCGTATCGCTTCCAGGTACCGTTTAGACCAGGGGTCGGCAACCTGCGGCTCTTTAGTCCTTATACTGCGGCTCCGCGTGGTTTGGGAAAATAAATTAGAAGTATTTAGCTGAAGTGTAATTTATTTATGTTAGTTCTTTTTTAACTTGTAGTTCTGAATTGGAAGATTATTGTGATATTGAAATATAAAAATAAAATTATATTTTATTATTTTTTCATCGCTCATAATAAGCGTCACACTCGCTGAAGCCGGTGTACCCGCCTAAACGCCGTGCATTTATCGAGACTTTCAACCCCAGGTAGGCCAATTATGGACCTTCGGATCCACATTATGTCAGCAGCTGTTCTCCACCGTGAACTATGTTAAAGACAAACACGCTCACGCCTCACAGACGACAGCTTACAGTCCTGCGTAAAGATGAAAGCCCCGATTTACAGACGCTGTGCGCAGATGTTCAGGAGCAGAAGTCCTGTTGTAAACATATCACGGCAGACCCGACGATGTTTGCATGAACACGCTTTACAGCATCTCTTTATCGACCACTTTTCACACACGGTTGCTGTGCGCACACAGCCGGCTGTAGCTTCTCAGCTCACAGCCCAACACACACCAACACAACAGCACAGATAGCACAGATGTAAAGGCAGCGAGGCATTATTGCGGGTGCCGCTCAGGTGCGTCGCCTCCCCTGCAGCGACGCTGCAGACCACGCCCCACCACACACATTAACCAGGGAAAATACATATTTACGCAGAATTTAACAAATATGTATTTTTCATTTTTTAGCAGCATAGTGCTTTTTTGCCAATTATTTTTTAAAAGTCAGGTCAAGGCTCCAAAAGCCCAAAGGAGATATAACAGTTTTTGTTTGCTACATGGATCATTGTAGTTCAGCTGGGTGTCTTTGTTTTTGTTATATTTCTTTAAGAGTTCAAAATTTGTTAATTACATAAATAAAATGTAATTTTCTCTGTAGCACTTCAAGGATTTAATAAGCAACACACCTTAGTTGTTCACACAAAGCATAAAGGTAAAAACAAACAATATATACAGTGTTGTCTTTATTTTAGAAGTCAAAAAGTATTTGCGGCTCCCAGTGTTTGCTTTTATAATAATAATAATGGATTGGATTTATATAGCGCTTTTCTAGGCACCCAAAGCGCTTTACAATACCACTATTCATTCACTCTCACATTCATACACTGGTGGAGGCAGCTACAGTTGTAGCCACAGCTGCCCTGGGGCAGACTGACAGAAGCGAGGCTGCCATATCGCGCCATCGGCCCCTCTGGCCAACACCAGTAGGCAAGTAGGGTAAAGTGTCTTGCCCAGGGACACAACGACCAGGACAGAGGGCCCAGGGATTGAACCGGCGACCTTCCGGTTACAGATGCAATTCCCAACCCCCTGAGCCACGGTCGCCCATTTTGTGTGGAAACCGGGTCCAAATGGCTCTTTCGGTGTTAAAGGTTGCAGACCCCTGGTTTAGACCATCGGCCCCCAAGCCCTGGGCCATCGGCCAATACCGTTTTTTACCGGGCCGCGAGAGTTGAGGCTTGGGTGTGAAATGTATGGTTTTCAGGGTTTTTACCGTTTTTCTGATTCAGACCAACTCACGAAGCTTGGATGATGACATCTCCCCTCTTTTCCACTAAAGCGTGTTTGTTGAAGGGCGCTTCATGTCTTTGTGTTCCTCGAGCAGGAGCCGTCCTCATGGCCTGTTTCAGAAGACATGGCTCTACATCAATGTTACTGCTGTTGTAAAACAATGATATCTCAGCTGACATGTAGTAATGGGAACTAAAAGCTGGATTTAACAGCTATGAATTCCTGTAAACTGTCTGTTTGCTACTTACAAATACTTATATAAATAATAAATATGTTTACCCCCAAATCTGAGGCGTGATAGAATTTAAAGACAATAAAAGGCTGCCAGCCTGTTGTAAAACAGAATTTTTGATTAGATTAACTGTAAATTAAATTAAGATTTTAAGAAGTATTCAGTCCAAAGTTAATAGTGCTTCCTTTTTAAAACTCTGTTTTCTTGCCGTGTCTTTGCTGCTCTGGCTGTTGAACCTCACCGTGTCCGCCTTAAACCACTTTTTTAGGTTCAAAATTAAAATGTGAAAAAATTGAACGCTTTCACTTTTTACTGATATTTTATGTCACAGAAAAGTCAAAGATTACAAAAGTCTGATATTTTTATTGTTGCAAATTTGATTTAAAAAGTAGTCAAAATAAAATGAATTTAAACTGACTGTCACTGCTGTGATTAAACAGGAAATAAACATTTATTCTTCAAACTCAATAAATTTGTGGATATTTGAAAAAATATATACTTTTTAAATTATTATTATTATTATTACTATTTTCTTTAATTTTACCAAGTTGGGTAAATAACTTTTAAAAGTGCACAAAAATATGAAACACACCATTTTTTGTTTCTGTACAGATCCGAGCAGATGTCCTCTTCAACAAGACCACCAACATGTACTTTGGGGATTTCTACTGCATGTACACGTCGTACCACTACGTGATCCTGGTCCTCGCTCCTGACGGCTCCAAAGGAGACGCTTTCTGTAAAGGGAGGCTGCCAGCCCTCGACAGGTCCGACAACCGCTTCTTGACCTGCACCGAGGAGGAGGACGGCTCGCTGTCTTTCCGTCACGCTCAGGATGTCAACCTGGAGGTGATGTACACGGAGCCGGTGGATCTGAGGCTGGGAGCGGTGTCACAGATCAGCGGGCACCAGCTAATGAGCCTGTCCACCGCGAATGCCAAGAAAGACCCCAGCTGTAAGGTCTGCAACATCAGCGTAGGACGTTAGCGACTCTTCAGACTGAAATAACCAGCTCGTTTGCATAGCAGCTAGCAGCTAAGCTACTAACTGAATTTACCTGCCACGCTCTGGCTCGTTACTGTGCCTCGCCTGTGCAGCGGCACACTACGAGCAACATTTGCTGTCTATTGTGACAGTGCCCTCTAGTGGCCACATCATTATGACGGAGGCAAAACAGAGGCAGGTGAAGAAGCAGCAGAGCCAGAAGTTGAGATGAGCTCGGGGTGGATGGATGGGTGGAGAGGAGGAGCGAGCTGTTTGTTTTTTAGCTGCAGGTTTAGAATTGTAATCAAAATGGAAACGATATCAGAGCATTAACAAAATACTTGTTTTAACTCAAAGCTAATCGAGTTGGCGTTCCTCACTGCATGGATGACTGCACCTTTCACAGTCGGCTAAAACAGAGACTCTGATGTGGCTGAAAGCAGATGCATCCTCAGTCATGTTTCCTCTCCTTCTTCATGTCCTCGTCACCTTCACATGTTTTCTGTCCACCGTCTCTGACAGGAAGCTGCAGGCAGGAAGCTCGCAGCACTTTTATCATGTGACTGATGGCTGAAGTGGACTTTACAGATTAACTGCTTCAGAGGTTTTATACTTTGGTAATCTGATGAAGATTTTTCCTGTAATTAATTCGTTTTTTAACTGAATGCTTTACATTCCTGTTTTCCTCGTTTGTAGACCCCAAACATCACCAAACTTAATCTACTAATTAAAAATATTGAAACTACAGCTCCCAGAATGCTTTGAGTGTGTTGTTCGTGTGTTATTGGGAAGGGTGAGTTAGCAGTCAGCCGGTGTCTTTGTGACATTGAAGCAAAGTCGTGTCAGCTGTAAGCGGTGTGATGCTATTTTTAGAGGAAACAAGAACATGCTGCTGATTCTGAAAGGCTCCAGAAACCAGGAATGTGACATTAAAGGGTTAACGACGCACTCACAGTCCAATATCTATGTGATCTTTATTATTTTATCTTTGGGGTGGGACTCAGTTTCTGAGAAGTTACTTATTGGTTGGCTGATTATGCCAAGGAAAGAAAACAGCTTATTTATGACAGGAGACGTGTGGACAGAGCTCCTGATGGTGCACCTGATGGTGTGGCTGTGGAGCTCAGGTAGGACTCGCTCTAAAAACACTGAATTTGAAGCCTCACATCAACAAAAAAAAATCATCATTGGCCTGACTTTGGCACAAAATAGTGTTTTAACTTTTTATCTGGAGTCTTGGAATAAATGACATCACTGAGAAAAGCAGATAGCGGTTATTTAAAATGCAAAACTGCAAATATAATATAAATATAATATAATATAAAAATGACTTTGTGCTGGATAACAGTTGAGAAAATCTGAATCTGAAATCCTGGTTTCATGTACAGTTCAGTGAGCTCAAGATGCTTTTCAGTGTAAATCAGGGGTCGGCAACCTGTCTGATGATGAGTGCATCTAAATGTTCCTCAGAAGCCAGTGTGCCGTATGATGCATTAGCATTAAATGTAATAACGCTCTATATGAACAGTTACACACGTTATAGGATCATATTTGTTCACAGATGTTTGCAGCTGTCAGCGAATAGTTATCAGATAGTTTGAAACAAAAAAGACTTTTTATCCACAACAGCAAATGCAAATGCTATTTATGGTCTCCTCACAACAATGATAGGAAAAATAAACGGGGCCAATATGGCATGTTTGTTAACACAGAGACACACATGTTACTGTGATCTCTGGGCTCCCAGTGTCCAGCATTCAGAGGCTGCCTGAGGACTCATGTGGGAGAAAACCTGCTCACACAGACATGTGGAGCCAAACACTGTCAGTAAGGCCTCTGCAATGTCCTGAAGAGTTAAACTTGTCAGGTAGTGACGTCCAGCAGGTGAACATGCAGCTCCATGAACACGCACAGCTGTGGGTTCCAGCTGCCCCCCTCTCCCTGTTAATGCCCTACCCGCCCCCCCGGCAACACTTTGCTAGACCCGCCCCTGCACAGTTACCAGCTGTCAGCTACTTAGAAAAGGATCCTGGTGTCATTTGTCTCTCAGAAACAGTTCATAACTTCAACTCATCCATGTCACCTAAAAGGTAAACCTGTTTCTCCATCACAGCTCTGATGGTTCAGTAAGGACATCTCCTGGTTTCATCTTCATGTTTCCCTCTCACCACATAACCAAACCATCATGACCAGCAGCTTTACAGCTGTGGCTCCAGCAAACATCAGCTGATACTAGAAATTAATATTAAATAAATTCTAACAACAGCTGATCAAGCTTAAACGTGCTGCTGTTGTTTAGCGCGACATCCGCTGGTTTCTTCTTTCGGCGCAAAGTGAGCGATAAACAAGCAAGAGAGCCGATCAGCTGATCACTGATCAGTTTCATGATTGAAGTAGCAACAGGAGAGAGAGGGGGGAGAATGAGAGAAGAAGAGGCACGGTTGGCAGCTACTAACTAACCTTATGAATAAAATAAAGTTCACTATCAGTAACATCATAGCACCACCCAGCTGTATAGAAACTCCGTCATGCTAGCTAGTAGCAGTATGAGTTATTGTAACTAGAGATGGCACGATACCACTTTTTTATGTCCGATACCGATACCGATATCATAAATTTGGATATCTGCCGATACCGATATGAATCAGATATAGTGTTTTTTAATCAACAAAACTGTTTTTTTAAATATCTTGCTGCATTTTGTATAAGTTCATACTCAAGTTTAAAACAACAACTACACTAAAGCTATTCTGTTATACCTGTATACAAAAAAAATATTTCATAGTTCAGCAATACTGATCAATCTAATAAACTTAGACCTACACCATCCTCCCTATTCTGGTATTTTAAAGAGTACTTAGCGTAAATATTAAGCAACCTAACTAATAGGGTTCCAACTCCTAGCAACAATAAAAATAAATAAATAAAAAATAGGGAACCACCCCTCACGCTCCACCTCATGATGCTTAATCGACGTAATCAACCTTAATTTGATGCAGTGTGAAAAAAAATGCACAGAAATCAATTATTTTTCAAGAAATATTAAATAGATTCAACAGCTTTCTTCAACAAAATTGCAGACTGCACAGATGGTACCTTCCCAAAGGAAAAAGTACTATAGCTTACTAGGGTATATATATTAGACTTAATAGTTACTATATACAGTAATTGACTTCTATTCATTTTACATCAAATTAAAACTTTGGGTGTCAGATAATTATTTATTAAAAGCTCGACATTTTAAATGAGAATAAGAAAGAAAAGTATGTCTTAGGGCATGAACAGGGAAGAGGGGGCACAATCGGCCCCCCTGGCTAAACTTTGCTAGATGCGCCCCTGCACAGTTACCAGCGTCAGCTACGTAGAAAAAGATCCTGGAGTAGAAAGTAATATTAAATAAATTCTAACAACAGCTGATCAAGCTTAAACGTGCTGCTGTTGTTCAGCCGCTGGTTTCCTCTTTCTGGTGCAAAGTGGACCAAAAACAAACCAGAGAGACGGACTCGCGACAGAAAAGCCGATCAGCTGATCATTAAGCAGTTTCATGATTGAAGTAGCAGCAGGAGAGGCAGTCGCTTGTTAAGCTTAACGCAGGAATGCTTTACAAACATTCAGAGATGGACTTACACACTTGCTTTACTTCTCTCGGGATAACTTTGTCGGAGATGAAATGCCGGGTTGCTAGCGAAGCTCCACATGCTATCCAGACCACCGACAGGTCCTGCATGCCACAGCCGCTCTATCACGTGATGCATACTGCTCCGACGTGCTAACCTGAGGTGAGTTACGGCGTGTTGCAAGTTTTGTGAGGTGCTTTCGTGATATTTAATGGATCGGATTACATTTTTTATTTTTCTCCGATATCCGATCCAGTCATTTAGGTCAGTATCGGACCGATACCGATACGTAATATCGGATCAGTCCATCTCTAATTGTAACTGACTGTAAAAAGTCAGCACAACGAAAATAAACTAAACTTGGTTCATATCTGACCCAGATAGACTGCAGCTCATAACTTCTTACCTGAAGTTCAGTTCACCGCCTCGGGTCTCTGCTCCTCCTGCCTCCCCTCCCTTCATCCACCTGCTGGCCTCTGTGGAAGCTCCGCCACAGCCACCAGCAAACAACTGAGTTATTTTTACACATCTGCCAGCATCTGGCCAATCCACCACCTATAATACCGTTGCAAAAACATCATCGGCCCATAAAAACGTAAAATCACCATCGACCATTTGCCCGGTATGCCTGATGGCCAGTCCCGCTATGGCGTGCCAGCTGTGGCACGCGTGCCCAGGGTTGCCAGGGTGTAAAGGATAAGGAAGACGTCAACAGTCGGTTGCCCCCCGGTGAGCACGAGGTGACGCTGGGACGGAAAATCCTGAAATCACCAGCAGAACCAGAAACTTTTGAATGTTTTACTAAATGATTGCACGGTATCAAAATGTCTGTGGTGGTTCTCCGTCATCCAGATCATCCAGGACGCAGGCGGGCCCTGTGGCGTACAGGTGAGAATAGGAACCAGAGAAGCTGCAGAAGCAGCATGATGTTAGGAAACAGTGATGAGTGAATGTCTGCAGGATAACTGAGCGTCACCTGATGTTTGTGTTTGATGCCAGCTGTTGTTCTCCTAACATCTAATGTGACGGCTGAGTGTGTCTCTTCAGATCCAACAGTGTTTGTCATCAGACTGCTGCTCCTGCTGCTCTTCATCTCTGCCGTCTGTTTCAGCCATAAGGTACCGTGCACACGTCTGCTGATCAGAAGACGCTCTGGAATGAAGCTCTCGGCCCGTTTGAAGAGAGCGGCGACTCGCTGACTCACACCTGTGTGCTGCTGTGTCTCTGCAGGTCACCGGGAGGCAGGAGCCCCGCCCACAGGAGGACCCGGAGCTGGATGGTTAAAGCTGGCAGTGTCCAGAAAAGCAGGCAGCTCAGCAGCGCCTCCACATGGTGGAGGAAGTGTTTGCATCCTTCACCACCGTGTGAACATGAACTGCAACCACAGTAAACTGTAATTACATCATCAGCTCATATATTGTTTTGTTTTTTTTGTTTTTTACACGCTGGAAACATGAAATGCGTCCCTGCTCTGATCCTGGCGACACCTTTCCTGCATCCCAGCGTTCCCTGCGAGTAATCCACGGCCACATGCTGAAAGGCTGAGATATTACAGCCTGCGACTCAGACACAGTCGATATTATCGCACATCTGTTTGATCAGAACACAAAACTGAATGATGTCAAAGAAATTTTACCACTAAAACTTTTTTCATCACATATAAATATTTGTAAATATCCTAAATGTTCTTTTTAAACTGTTCATTAAAGGTGTCCGAGTGTTTCACACAAACTCTAACGTGACTCACAGGAGAAGTGTCCTCTCTCATGTTTCCTCTCCTTTATCTCCTCATCACCTTCGTGTGTTTCCTCTCTGACAGGAAGTTCTGAGCAGCTTTGTCATCTGACAGCTGACGTGGATCATGTTACGCGCTGAGCAGCATTAACTTAAAATCAGAGGATGAAACAGGAGAACCTGAAAGAGATTTTTCAGCCAAACTCACCTGAGTTTGTTTTAATCTGCTGCGTGAAAAACCGACCAATCAGATTACAGATGCTAGAACTTCAGATAGCCGACTGACCGCAGCTAAACTCAGCATCTGTGTGATCAGATAAATGCGTCAGATCTTTCCTGCAGCTGTCACACACTTTATGAAGGTTAACCCTTTATAATCTGCTCTGGATCTTAAACCTGTGATTTTAGGCTAAAAGAACTTTCACTGAAATATTTAAATGTGCTCTTGTGTGTCTGAGCCCACAACACTCACCAATATAATATTAGTAATTCATGTTTTGGTGAGATTTTCAAGAACAGGTTTAAAGGTGATTTGACAGAGAAACTCTGAACCGTAGTTCTAACACGTAAGCTGGACCCAAAAGCAAACAATACGCAGACACGCACACAAAACAAACGCTATTCTTTTAACTAAAGGTGACCAACGCGCTGCTTTATCGCTGAACAGAAGAGACCGGGAAATAAACGACACGGGGACGCCGTGATCAGGACCGTGGGAGGCTGCAACAGAAAGGGGAGAGAGTTACTGGAGAGCAGGGAGATAACGGCATACACCAGGGCTAGGACTATTTATCTTACGATCAGTTGGCTGATGAGCAGATAACAGATGAAGAGGAAACAGCAGTTTATTAGCAGAGAGCTGAAGAGTCGGACAGACAGAGAGGAGACGGACGTGGACCTGACATGGATCACCTGCTGCTGGTTCTGCTGCTGCTGTGGGGCTCAGGTAGGACTCTGCAACATCAGCCTGCCCTGTTTGTACTGGTTTACATTAATATTATACACAACAAGAGGCAGGCATGGATCTAAACCTCTTCAGATCCGTCTGAGTCCATTTGTTGTATTTTTACAGACATTTTAAGGAGATGTATTAGAAATGAGCCAAGGGCAAGATACTGGATCACAAGTTTCTCTCTTCATCTTTCTGAAAATGTGAATCTTAGTTAGAAAACACTAGAATGGGTGAATGAAACACATCGTATACATCTTTTGAGTGCTCGAGTAGAAAAGAGATGTACAGCTACGGCTGGAATTTTTCCAGAAAACAATTACAAATGTTTTGGTATTTTTGTCCTTTATCAACACAAAAAACAGAACAGAGTTTGGCAGCTTTCCACAAAAGACTCAAAAACTGGTCTGGACAAAATTATTGGCAACCTCAACTTAATATGTGGTTGCACGCCCTTTGGAAAAAATAACTGCAGACAATCGCTTCCTGTAACCATCTACAAGCTGGTTGCACCTTTCAACAACTTTTCTTTTACAAACTGCTCAAAGTCTCTCAGATTTGAAGGGCAACTTCTCCCAACAACAATTTTGAGATCTCTTCATAAATGGTAAATGGCCTGTATTTGTACAGCGCTTTTACTAGTCCCCCCCCCAAGGACCCCACAGCGCTTTACACACCCAGTCATCCACCCATTCACACACTGGTGGAGGCAGCTACAGTTGTAGCCACAGCTGCCCTGGGGCAGACTGACAGAAGCGAGGCTGCCATATCGCACCATCGGCCCCTCTGGCAACACCAGTAGGCGGTAGGTGAAGTGTCTCGCCCAAGGACACAACGACCGAGACCGTCCGAGCCGGGGCTCGAATCGGCAACCTTCCGATTACAAGGCGATTCATAAGTGTTTAATCAGATTTAGATCCGGACTCATTGCTGGCAGCACTTTGTCTCCAACCTCTCCTGGGCGCTTTTAGAGGCATGTTTGGGGTCGTTGTCCTGCTGGAACACCCATGACCTCTGATACAGACACAGCTTTCTGACACTAAGCCCTGCATCGCAGACCAAAATGTTTTGGTACTCTTCAGGCTTCATGATGTCCTGCACACAGTCAAGGCTTCCAGTGCCAAAGGCAGCAAAACATCTTAGAACCTACACCTTGTTTGAGTGTAGGTACTGTGTTCTGTGCTTCATAGTAGAATGATGAGCTGGGTCTCATCTGCCACATTCTCCAGGAAGGATTTTGTCTTCCTCAAATACATCTTGGCAAAATCCAGTCTGGCTTTTTTACATTTCTGTGTCAGCGGGGTCCTCCTGGCTCTCCTGCCATAGCGTTTCACCTCGTTCAGATGTCGATGGATGGTTCGAGCTCACACTGTTGCACCCTGAGTCTGCAGAACAGCTTGAATTTGTTAGGAAGTTCATTGAGGCTGTTTAGCCACCATTCAGACTATCCTTTGCTGCAGTCTTTAATCAGTATGTTCTCTTCAAAGGTCTCCGTCCCTAATGGTGGATATCTGCCAAGGCTCTGGAAGGCTTCTGTCTCCACTGTGGTTGGCAGCAAAGGCAACAGAGGCTTTGAGTGCTTTATATTTGGTTTTCTTTTCCATTTAAATTCAGCTGCGTTTTCCAGCTGCCTCTATCGAAACAGAAGCTCCTACTGCCTAACACATGACAGTTTAACAACATATTTAAAATGTTCCACTGATACAAATAAATATCCTGCTTATGTTTGTGTGTGTTTGCACATTTGTAGCTTAGTTAGCGCTTTGGGGTCCATAGGGACTAAGTAAAGAGTCCCTATGCAGAGCTGCAGAAGTTCAGATGTTCACCGGGAGTAAGCAGGACAGTCAGGATCAGAAAAGAGTCCATCAGACAGCTCAGAGTGGAGATACTGGACAAAGGATGGAGAAAAAGAAGAAAAGCTTAGCGAAGATTCACGGATGTAGTGATGGAGGAGATGCTGTTGGTCTGACAGAGGAGGATGCTGGGACAGGAGGAGGTGGTTGCATGTTATCTGCTAGCAGCTGAAGGAAGTAGCAGAGCTGTTATTCCTTTATTACATCTTTCTTTTCCATGATTTAAATAAATGTAATAAAGGGTTTCAGTAACATCCCCAAACTGTGCTGCCGTACTGAGTATAGTTCTGTGAGCGACTGTTCACGTTGTTCAACATGCTTTGAGACAACAGGTGTAAATTCTTTGACTTGGGTCGGTGACTCTGATAGCTCAAGTGTTGGGCTGCTATCTGAAGTTGGAAATGATTTTATCGTTAACCATGGGGGTGGAGGTATTATTTCATTTACAGTTAAGTTTAAACCGTAGAAATATCTGGAAATTTCCCTAATTTTTGATCAAATCATAAAAAAGCTGCTTTATCAGAATCAGAATCAGAAAGGGGTTTATTGCCAAATGTTGAGCAGGTTTACAACATTAGGAAATTGCTGCGGTGCTTCAGTGCAAACATAGTGTCATAGTGTTTATCGACCTCACTGTAACACTTATAAAAAAATGGTAAATGGCCTGTATTTATATAGCGCTTTACTAGTCCCTAAGGACCCCAAAGCGCTTTACATATCCAGTCATCCACCCATTCACACACATTCACACACTGGTGATGGCAGCTACATTGTAGCCACAGCCACCCTGGGGCGCACTGACTGACTTATCTCTGTTACTTTATTTATGTCGTAATATGGCATGTTTCATTTCCGTGTGTGATTCCTTATAACAAAATATTATAGTTGCTGTTGTTTTTTCCAAATCACAGAACACTTTTGTCATTTAGTAACTTGTAATTGTATCTTTAATAACCACTTCAGTTGTTGTTTGATTCCTGTTAATGTATTAGTTGGTGATCAGAGGAGTGTGAGGTTTCTCAGGCAGCAGATGGGTCTGTACCGACTGTTAGAGCGAATTGTTAAATGTTGTCATTTTTGTGCTTACAATTGTTTCAAGCTGCATGATCAAAGACATTCTGAATGGTGGGGGGTTATAGTGTTAACTGCAGGCACATTCTATATAAGGAACGTCACTTCCTGCCCTTTGTGGGCTCACCTGTGTTTGTATATGGTAAACCATTAGAGGAAGCTAAGCTAAGGGGTGAGGGGAGATGACGCCTTTGTGATCACCAGGAAGACACACACACACACATGCCCGCACATGCATACACACACAGTGCTTTTGACTTTACAACACACCACATGGGGTTTACAGTGGGGCTCTGTGTCATTTCAATAAAAAGGCTGAAGCGAAGGCTGGGGTCGGAGTCATCTGAGGTCGAGGGCCGAGTGCTGCTCTGAGATTCCCACCGAGCTTCACTTGCGCGAGTTAAAACAGATCGATCGCTGTTTTGTCTTGCTTTGTTCACGGGAATAAGTCTCTGAGTCAGCGACGTCTATAAGTTTAGACCTCCCAGCCTGCTTCTCTCTTCAGAAATTTATTTGGTCTTCTCCTGTATCCCATAATCCTTTGCTGTGTTTCAGGTGTTCGCTGTGAAACAGCCAAAGTTGACCTTGTGATGTTGGTGGATGAGTCTGGGAGCATCAGCAGAAATGACTTTGATAAAATTCAAACGTTTCTTGTTGCCATCGTCAGCGGCCTCAACATTGGTCCCGATGCAGTCCAGATCGGTAATGTTTTCACTGCCAGTCATACCATTACTATGATATTTAACACTGTTAATTTCAAAAGTACTTTAACTTTGTAAAAAAAAATACCACACATACATGAACTCCCCTTAATCATTGTGCTTTTAATAATGTGTAATTTGTACCAAGTGCTAATAACTATCGTGTTTGAATGTGTGAATGTTTGAATTTGAGTGACGAGCTCTGTGTGTCCTTGTTGTTTTACACATTGCTTCTGAAGGTCTGACTTTGTTCAGCAGCAAAGCAAGGACAGAGTGGCACCTGAACACCCACCAGACCAAACAAACCCTGCTGAGGGCCATAGAAGAACTCAAAGAAACTGGTGGGAGCACCAAGACAGGTGAGCAAGCAGCATATTACCCAGCCTACAGGAGGTTGTCACCAGAAGGTGCTCCAGAGGTGATCATTGAACCAGGCTAAAAAGTTTCATCCCGGACAATCAGAATCTGATACGAAGATTATTTCTGAAAAAGTATCTGCTGCACAATAAACAGAGAAATCCTTCACAAGTAGACAGAAGTACCAAAACAGGCACACATGCACTTTTTTAAATCCCATTTTGAAGTGATAGTTTAAAAAGAAACACAAAAAGCATAAATTATTACAAATAACAAAGACTAGACATTCAAAAGATCCTGGCATGAAATCATACACGTTTATGTACCGTATTTCCCGGACTACAGAGCGCACCTGAATATTAGCCGCACAAGCTAAAATCAGGGGAAAATCCTGGTTTGTACATACATTAGCAGCACCTGACTAAAAGCTGCAGGTGTTTCAATGCTGACTTATCATATGTAAGAGAATATGCACAAAGCGAATTGTCAGGGAAGAGACGGCTGTTTGGAGACACACCCCTTTCATTAATATTTTGAAAAACAAGTTATGGGTACATATTTGCATAACTTTTTAGGTATATGTACAAGTAGCGGTAATTACAAGTACGAAACATGTACTGTGCTTCATAAATGAGTAACAAATGTAGTACATAACAATAACCTACAGCACACCAGAAAAATAGATCCGGACTACCTTTTAGGCTCAGGTGCAGTGACACGGCTTTAACAAGAAGAAAAGTCAGTCATTCACCACCATCTTTCTTTTCTTCCTGCACTGAAACCACCAAAGTCCTCTCCTCCAGTGTCGGACACGAACAGGCTCAGGGTGGCTTCGTCATCCACTCTCCGCTTCTCTCCTTCGTTGTCACTTTCAAAACCAAAGAAATCCTCGTTGTCAGTGTCGAACACCCTCAGAAGGGCCGTGGCGGTGTCCTCCTCTCCATCATGCAGCAGTCCAGCCCTTCAAAATCCGTTGGTGATCGTGGATGTTTTCACACTTTTCCACGCTGTCAGAATCCACCGGTGGAGTTGGACATAACTTGCTTTTCGCAAGTTTATCGCCGCTGGTCATCCACGCCTCCCGCTGAACGCGTAGCGCTACTTTGAAGTTTGTTTTTCGCGCTACTTGTACAGCACTATGTTGCCTGGCGGACGGACATGTGACCAACATACCACTCTTGAACCCCGATACTGTGTGTCTGATCACATGCCCTTCCGCCAGCCAACGTAGTGCCGTACAACAGCGGAACAAACAAAACAAATCCTCTTACGATATGACAAAAATCACGGACAATCCATAGAAAAGCCGCACCTGACTAAAAGCCGCAGGGTTCAAAGCTTGTGCAAAAAGTAGCGGCTTATAGCCCGACAATTACGGTATGTAGAAGTTGATTTTAGAAATCTGAACTTACAATAAATCACTAACAGGTGCATCATGTAGCAGTGACAATGACAATAATCCATCTGTGGACGTGCTTTGAGTGAAACTGCCACAGTCTGTTTACCCTTGGATCCACATGGACAAACTAATTTATCGGTTCTCACAGAAGATTAGTAAAAACTGGGGACATCGCTACAGTGAACCTCTAGTGTTGGCTAACCTCGCTGACGCGATAGTGTAGAGTAGTTACTGTTGTTTTCCAATAATGAGCAGCACAGCAGGACATCGATCCTCGTGGCTGTGTGAGGGTGTAAGCTGTGTTAGCATACAGGGAGTGCAGAATTATTAGGCAAGTTGTATTTTTGAGGAATAATGTTATTATTGAACAACAACCATGTTCTCAATGAACCCAAAAAACTCATTAATATCAAAGCTGAATGTTTTTGGAAGTAGTTTTTAGTTTGTTTGTAGTTTTAGCTATTTTAGGGGGATATCTGTGTGTGCAGGTGACTATTACTGTGCATAATTATTAGGCAACTTAACAAAAAACAAATATATACCCATTTCAATCATTTATTTTTACCAGTGAAACCAATATAACATCTCCACATTCACAAATATACATTTCTGACATTCAAAAACAAAACAAAAACAAATCAGCGACCAATATAGCCACCTTTCTTTGCAAGGACACTCAAAAGCCTGCCATCCATGGATTCTGTCAGTGTTTTGATCTGTTCACCATCAACATTGCGTGCAGCAGCAACCACAGCCTCCCAGACACTGTTCAGAGAGGTGTACTGTTTTCCCTCCTTGTAAATCTCACATTTGATGATGAGCCACAGGTTCTCAATGGGGTTCAGATCAGGTGAACAAGGTGGCCATGTCATTAGTTTTTCTTCTTTTATACCCTTTCTTGCAGCCACGCTGTGGAGTACTTGGACACGTGTGATGGAGCATTGTCCTGCATGAAAATCATGTTTTTCTTGAAGGATGCAGACTTCTTCCTGTACCACTGCTTGAAGAAGGTGTCTTCCAGAAACTGGCAGTAGGACTGGGAGTTGAGCTTGACTCCATCCTCAACCCGAAAAGGCCCCACAAGCTCATCTTTGATGATACCAGCCCAAACCAGTACTCCACCTCCACCTTGCTGGCGTCTGAGTCGGACTGGAGCTCTCTGCCCTTTACCAATCCAGCCACGGGCCCATCCATCTGGCCCATCAAGACTCACTCTCATTTCATCAGTCCATAAAACCTTAGAAAAACCAGTCTTGAGATATTTCTTGGCCCAGTCTTGACGTTTCAGCTTGTGTGTCTTGTTCAGTGGTGGTCGTCTTTCAGCCTTTCTTACCTTGGCCATGTCTCTGAGTATTGCACACCTTGTGCTTTTGGGCACTCCAGTGATGTTGCAGCTCTGAAATATGGCCAAACTGGTGGCAAGTGGCATCTTGGCAGCTGCACGCTTGACTTTTCTCAGTTCATGGGCAGTTATTTTGCGCCTTGGTTTTTCCACACGCTTCTTGCGACCCTGTTGACTATTTTGAATGAAACGCTTGATTGTTCGATGATCACGCTTCAGAAGTTCTGCAATTTTGAGACTGCTGCATCCCTCTGCAAGATATCTCACTATTTTTGACTTTTCTGAGCCTGTCAAGTCCTTCTTTTGACCCATTTTGCCAAAGGAAAGGACCTTGCCTAATAATTATGCACACCTGATATAGGGTGTTGATGTCATTAGACCACACCCCTTCTCATTACAGAGATGCACATCACCTAATATGCTTAATTGGTAGTAGGCTTTCGAGCCTATACAGCTTGGAGTAAGACAACATGCATGAAGAGGATGATGTGGACAAAATACTCATTTGCCTAATAATTCTGCACTCCCTGTATGCCCAAACGCTGAGTGAAAACAAACTGGTGACAGAGCTGAGAGGAGTCTTCATGCCTCAAACATACGGAGCTGTCTGTGCATTATAGTGCTGTCTAAAGGGTGAGCACTCAACTGCCTCAGCCCTGAGCAGCGACAGCTGTTATCGGGCAGTTGGAGCAGCGTGTAACATTATTGAGTACTAACATTAGTTTCATTTAAAGCCTTC
>NC_140625.1:32006540-32176540 GCF_057382275.1 Copadichromis virginalis
TATTAAGTCTTAACCATTAAAAAGTGTTCTAAAAACAGTTAATGAAAAAAATGGTTTAAACCCCTTTAACTAAATCTGAAAGTCTAAACTTCAGTAACATCTTGATGGGCGGCCCCCTCTACCAGCTTATTTCCCAGTCCCAAAACCAGTCCCAAACAGGGTCATGAACCCTGCCTGAAACCTTGAGCAAAGCCTATTTTAATCCTAAAAACCTTTAAAAACTTACCTGAAACTGTTCCAAACAGTAAGATTTAATTTGCTTCAGCTGTTGGAATTACAAGTTCACAGTGCCGGAGCCCAGCGTGCTACAACAGGCTGCCTCACACCAAAGACAACCCTGACACGGGCTGCACAGCTTACATACTGTGACAGTAACTGTGACTGTGGGCAGTCCTCCCCGGTTCAGTCCTTCCTTCTGACCTCGCCTTGTGTCTGCTTCTCCTGGAATCAGAAAGACAGACACAACACACACCCTGCATAGCCTTGATTATCTAATATTATCCATTATTCTTCTGCTGATTCTAAGGCCCAGTTCAGGGCCTCGTTTGGACTTCCTGACCCAGAGACTATTCTAACCAGTATCATGTGTATGTAAGCATGCTGCAAAAACCCTCCTTCACTCTATGTCTTCCTGCAATATTTCAAATCCAGACAATAGCGCTGAATGAAGCTCTCAAGCCTCAAAACACAGAGCGCCGACCTGTTTATGAGCACATTCGCATTATGTATACATTAAAATAAAACAACAATTCTATAAACCACAATTTTTCTACTCTAACCATGCAAGCATACGAACCCCTGCCCAGAGTAGAACTGAGTCCAACCTGTCTGCAGGACACGGGTTCCAAATATGACAAAGCCATGTAGCTCACATGTTAAGCAGCAGTACTGACACTTTTGTCTTTCAGGTGTTGCAAAAGTCAATGTGACTCAACTGAAGTTGATCAACTCTGATCACAATAAAATTTACATAGTCAAAGATTTTGACAGTCTCCAGGACATTGTCGTCGAACTCATTATCAACGTCTTTAAAAGTGTTAAAAGTCTAGGTAAGTAAAAAAACATTCCTCCATTACAACGGTGCATGTTCGAATGATACTGATGTTAGCATTAGTCTAAACAGGGCGAGGCAATGGGACAAGTATGTGGATCCATGCATTTGAAGGCAACATTGGCATCAGTGTGATCCAGCCAAAAAGCTCTAGGCTGAGTTTCCAGTAGCTATTTTTTTCTGTTACTAGTCATGGGCAGGTGTGACTGACTGCTAACTAACTCACAGCAGAACCAGGAACAGGAAACCATCAGCTTCTTTAAATTTGAGAAAAGAAGGAAATGTGCATAAGGTAACCGCCTGACTTTAAGGGTGTACAGCCTCCTTTTTTTCACAGTGAAGCTGCACCATGGGGTCCTTTTGCATGTTCCCAAGACTGTGCTACAAAAGAAACATTTACTTTGTTTCAGTGTTTTATTGGACCGCTGTTTGATTTCTCTGATCTCTGCAGACTCTGTCAGGCTGCTGAATGGTTCCAGTCTGTGTTCAGGCGGACTGCAGGTGAAGTCTAACCAGAGATGGTCCTCAGTGTGTGAAGATGACTTTGACCTGCAGGATGCAGAGGTGGTCTGCAGGGAGCTTGGCTGTGGGCCTCCTTCGCTCCTCCAGGGGGCGCTCTATGGAGAAGTGGAGGCTCCAGTGTGGAGCAGAGAGTTCCAGTGTGGAGGCCATGAGTCTGCTCTCCTGGACTGTAGAAGCTCAGGCTCAGCTAGAAGCAGCTGCTCACCTGGCAAAGCTGCTGGACTCACCTGCTCAGGTAGAAGAGGAGCTGCAGCTTTGGTTCAAACTCACTTTGTTCTTTCACTGATGACTCTCCGCTTTCTGTCAGAGCCTGTCAGGTTGGTGGGAGGAGCCAGTCGCTGTGCAGGTACACTGGAGGTGAGACGAGGAGAGTGGAGACCAGTGGCGATGGATATCTGGAACCTGAAGGATGCAGCTGCTGTCTGTGGACAGATGAACTGTGGTTCTGCTGTTTCTGTAGGAAATACTCAGAGTTCTTCACAGAGATCGGTGTGGTGGATGGAGTCACACTGTGTTCAGGCTGGATACGCTCTGAAAGAGTGCGCATCAGCAGATCGCTCTTCCTCCACCCTGGATATCACCTGTTCAGGTAAGTCTGTCAGAGACATCATCTAGGACGGTGAAGTTTCTCGTTACCCGTCTCCTCTGTGACAGTGACCGTGGTAGAAGTTCACTGGACGTGTTCATGGTCTCCTCGTTTGGTAGAGACACTGTAATCTGACGGTCCTGAGTCCAGCATTGTTGAGCTGATTGTGTTTAGAAGGCCTTTTTGGTTTGTGTGTAAAGTATAATTCAATTGCAGTTGAAGCTGTATAATGAAACATGAAAGTTTTGAGTGTTTTTCATGGTTTCATTGCTTATTTAAGTTAATTCTTTAAATGCTGATGCTGTGGAAACAATTTTAAAACTCATAAAATGAAATAAAACTCACTGAACAAATTATTCATCTAAACAACATAAAATGTTTCCAGTTTAGCAGTTCAGTGTGAACGCCAATCACGACCTTCGGCATTCAGTGTGTTTCTGATGCTTTTACTTAGAATCAGAATCTTTATTGTCATCGTCACAGGTGCAACGAAATTAAAAATGGTCCCCGATCACTGCATCATCCCTAACGATATCAAAATATAATTAAAATATAAATAAAACAATAAAACTCAATAAATAAAATAAATAGAATACTTAAAGTGCTAATAAGAGACATCAACAAACATTCACATACATGCTTCGGTCAGCGCATAGATTAATACAAGAGTGGCATGATTGGCATTTTTTTTGTAGCAGCATTCAGACGTGTTACTGCAGTTGGATAAAAGCTGTTTGAGTCTATTAGTCCTTACACTGATTGCTCTGTACCGTCTGCCTGAGGGCAACAGTTTAAACAGGGAGTGCCCAGGATGTGAGGAATCTTCTATGATGTTTTGGGCATTTTTAAGACAGCGGCTGTTGTGTAGAACTTCCAGTGTGGGGAGGGGGCAGCCAGTGATCTTTTGGGCGGTGTTAATGACCCCCTGGAGTGCTTTCCTCTGAACCCCTATGCAGCTAGTGTACCAGATGCATATGCAATAGGTTAGTACACTCTCAATGGTGGCTCTGTAGAAGAATGCGTCCTTCATTCCCCCGAATTTGAAGGATGGGTCAGGTGTGTCCTTCATGGCCCACCATATCCCAGAATTCATAGCGCGGCCCAGCCAATTTCAGTTTCCAACAATGGCGGCCGCTACTAAGTTTTAAAATTACTCTTATTACTCTGTCTGGGTCACAAAGTAAACTTTTAACATATTTTCAGGTGAGAAAGTAGTTGTGTAAACTTCAAATATCTGCTCGGTTTATCAAGACGTCGCATATTTGCAAAAGTGCACCAACTGTTTCGGAGACGCCTGTTACCCACCAGCTCGACAGCTGACCGGGGGGTTCAATGGTCACTCGAGCCGGCGAGAGCAGCGGACTCCCAGCTTCATCGTTTTCAGACCCCTGCTGTCTTTCACTACTCAGGTTAAACATGATATAAGTCACTCGAATAACTTAAAAATGTAATTGTTTGGCTTTTTTCTGTGTTTTATTTGTTCCTGAGTAAATCGGTTTGGCTGAGATCAAAGTTATTAGATTAAATAAAACCTTATTAATCCCTCGGGTGGGTTCCTCCGGGATTTTCACACAGCTGAATAAACGTCAAAGTGTGAGACGGTCGAGAATTCACGCCCGTGTCCTGTTATATTTTAGACAGCAAGGAGCAGACGGCGAGTTTATTAAACTCCACCGACACAGCGGTGACACAAATCTCAAGGCTAGACCGTCCCATTTCACAGCCTCGCACTTCCGGCCTTCTCAGTCTTCGAAGGACCCGGCCCACGTCGACCGCGAAGGCCGGGTCCTCCGAAGGATGCAGCCTACGTTTTGGGACACAGCTCCAGAGTGATGTTATCCCTCCTGAGAATTCTCAGGAAGTACAGTCTCTGTTGGGTCCATTTCAGCAGCTCGGAGGTGTTCGCACTCCAGGAAAGGTTCTCCTCTATGTTGACTCCCAGGAAGCGGAAGCTTGGCACCCTTCCTACACAGTCCCCGTTAATGAATAGTGGTGAGATCTCTGCCTTTTTCCTTCTGAAGTCTATTATGAGTTCTTTGGTTTTTGAAGTGTTGAGGAGGTTATTGGCCTTACACCATAACGACAGCTGCTCCACCTCGTCTCTGTAAGATTCGTCACCCCTGGAAATGAGCCCCACCACGGTGGTGTCGTCTGCAAATTTCACAAAGATGTTGCTGTGGTGGACATGAGTGCAGTCATGTGTAGAGCAGTGGACTGAGCACACAGCCCTGGGGTGAGCCAGTGCTGAGGCTCAGGGCTGAGGATGTGTGATGGCCAACTCTGACTCTCTGTCTATGGCCTGAGAGGAAGCTGTTGATCCACATGCAGGTGCTGTATGGAAGCCCCAGGTCTTGTTTACAACAAGAGTTTAGTTTCAGCTCTGTCGTTTCAGTCCACGACCAGACAGATTTCCAGCTGTCTCCACTCTGCTTGGAGCATGATTACTGGATGGGTTTCAGGTGTCCTGCCAGCCTCTGTGGCACTACCCCTCAAGCATGGTGCACCATCCTTCCCTGCAACGGACCCGTAGACCAAACCTCCGCCACACACCCCCGCCGTCCAACTGAGGCCAGGGAGCACCCCGGCGAGTGGGAGAGAAAATCCGCTACTACCAGCTTGGCCTATGGACCACCTTGAATTTAAAGGGGTGCAAAGAGCTCAGTGAAGCGCTGGAAAGTTGTTGTGGTTCCGAACAAGCCAAATGGAAAGATGACACACCTGCAAACCGCTGCTGCTGTACAGCAACATCTGCTCCCTTGGGCTGTGTGAGATGGTAATAACAATCACCCACATAGTCAACATCACCGACTCGCTGTGTAACCACAGAGGCTCCTTAACACTTGGCGAGTAACCTTGAGCTAGAAGAAGGGAGTAATACAAGCACTTTATCTCTGGGTGAAAATTGCTTGAGTCTGGCCACTCTGTTCTACAGGCACTGCTGGCATTCCTGGACCGGGAGCAAATTTTTTTGTGATAACCTTCCCAGTTTTCTTCAGTCAGGTCCAATAAGCCCCGTGGCTTCCGGCCATTTCAAATTAGAGAAAACCCAGTGGAGGTCTGGGGCACCTCCCATGCTGCAAACAATAGAGGGTCTAACCAGAGATCCTGATTGTGTTCATCCTTGTGAATGGACTTACGAATCATGGATTTTAAAGACTTATTCAGCCGCTCCACCTGTCACTCCATCAGTCTGAGGGTGGTAGACACTGGTCTGAACAGATGAAATGCCCAGTAATTCGTACAATTCTTTAAGTGCATGAGACGATGTACCCTGGTCAGTCAGTATCTCTTTCACAATGCCGACTCAGGAGATCACCTGAAACAGTGCCTGTGCTACACGCTTTGCAGAAATGGTGTACAGCAGCACTGCTTCAGATATAGAGTTGCATAATTGACCAGAACTAATACAAAGTGATATCCGCATGCACCATCGAAATTGCCCAATAAGGTCCATCCCAATGCACTCAAATGGGACCCCCATTAATGGTAGTGACAATTAATGGGAGCCGGTGGGGCCTCACGAGAAGCCCCTGCCATCTCCTCCAACCCAGAGTCACCACTGAGTCCAGCACAGACACTACACACTGCACAAGGTGAGTGCTTCCCCCACACACTGTCCCAAAATGTTATTAAACCCCAGCCAATCTGTCCCCAGAATTAAGAGATACGACAGGCGTGAGCTAACTGCAGCCTTTACATGTGTTTTGCCCTTAAACTTTATCTGCAGCAGCACTATGACATATTTCTGAACATCCCCATGCACATATCTGACCTCCACCCATTCTACCTCCAGCAAGGTTCCTGGTTAACCCAGGGTTTGGTGGACCATGGTCTTCATGCAGCCCATGTCTGGAACATTGTTCCTCCTGGACCTGGGAGAGAGTGTTGGAGCCTCAGTGATACAGGAAGCCTAGCCCACCTCCATCAATGGACACTCCCGTCACAGGTGTCCCAGCCGCCCACATCTCCAACACTTCTGTCTCTGTGTCTGTGTGGCCCTACGTGGGTCGCATGCAGTGCCTACCGCCACCAGAACCTGGGGAGGCAGATCGGGGAGAAAGGGGCTAGTGGGCCTTAGCTGCAGCAGCTGTTCTGTCACTGAAAGATTTAGAGCATGATTACTGGATGGGTTTCAGCTGCCCTTCCAGCCTCCCTGGCACTGCTCCTCAAGCCTGCAGCACGTTTAAAGTAAAAACCTTACATTTTGTAAAATGGATCGAATTTAAAAGAAAGAAAACAGTTTGCTGTTCAGATTTTTCAGTTGTAAGTTATCAAGCTCTCAAAAATAAAACTGCATTAGGATAACATTTTTGATATTTAGACAGAACTCATTTCTACCAAATCCAGCCTTAAGGTATTTTTAATAATGATTCCTAGAAAAATGCATACACTATTGGGCTTAGAGCCACAAATCGACCACGCCCAAAAAAGTGCTATAAAAATTTATATATTAATATTTTATTCCACTTTAAATTAGCCAATCTTTTAGACCTACTTCTCCTTGAAATATTCATGTCAAGTTTTAATTACATTTCGCGGATTTTAACCCTTTATATCCTGGTTTCGTCACATGAGCGCACTGCTTTTTTTGCCCCAAAAAATATAAAACTTGAATATTTTCCAAAAAAAACATTTGAGGTAATATTCAATTGTTATTATAATTAGGCCTTTAGATGGACTAAAGATTGGCACCAACATTCATTTCGATCGCCTTTTAGGTTTTTTTTTCAGGACCAGAAAATGGTCTCCAGGCGGCAAATGCTCCTCCTCTAGGCCGAAATAAGTGCATGTTGCCGGGGTAAGTCGCGACGATTACCGGGGCACGATCACCGGGGACCCGTTTTTCCAGCACACACGCCCGATACCACGTGACAACAAATACGTCATTTCCTGTTGACTAAAAAAAAAAAAAAGCACCCTCTAACGGTCCTAGGGACCAAAAAATGGTCCCGCCCGATCAGCGGGCGAAGCCGCTGCTGCACGCCCGAAATGAGGCTTCATTTCCCGCAGGTCTGTTTAAGCAGCCCGCTGTTTTCCAGCCCGGGGTCAAATGTGGAGCAAGACAACCCACACATGCAGGGCCTTGGAGTGGGGGTATGTCACCAGGGTGCAGAGGAGGCTACCCCCCCCCCCCCCCCCCGTCCCCTTCTGGCTGCCTCTGCCTCAATTTTATCCCACAACTTAGACATTCACATTATTCACACTCTCATTACACATACATATAGGATCTTGGGGGTGGGCACAATCACGGAGTCCAATTTACCATCAGGGTGTACACCTCACCCCTGACGTCGTTGCCCACCTCTCAATTTTAAATACACTTAGTCATTGAGGGCTAGCAGGAGGGACCATGCGCTTACCTGCTGCTCCATGGCAGGTAGCTCCAAGCCCTCCTGGGTTTTAATTGCACCTTAGAACACACATGCATCAACACTACAATGAGCGGGTGGAGGGAGGTTTGGAGTCTTCTCCCACCCCCGTTCTCTGCGGCCTGCTGGAGCGGGAGGGCTAGTAGGAGGAGTTGGCCGTCCGACTGCGGTCTGGGGTGTGGGGCCTCCCTGCTGCTGCGGAGTCGGGGTGGTCTGCCTCTCCCCACCGCAGGGAAAAGGGTAACACCACCTGGGTCTGGGTGCAATTCCCCCCTCCAGGGGCAAGGGTACCTAGACCCGGTTTGTAGAGTACGCTTGGGGAGTGTGATCGTGTGTACAGCGTCTCTTTATGTCTGTCTCCACGTTGGTTGAGTGTGGAGTGAGTGCATATGAGAGCATGAGGGTGGGAATGGATGTTTGTATCTGTGTGTGCCTGTATGTCTGTGTCTATATGTCAGGTTGGGTATCAGACGCCACCTCTCTGGGGACGCCTCAGGCCCTCCAAGGTTTGGAGGCCTATCTCCACCCACCACCACTTCCCCTGCCGGTGGCGGACTCCCTCAGGTGTCGGTGTGTTGGTGGTTCTTTGTGTCTGGGGGTGGGCGTCCGGGTACACACCGGCTCACTCCTTGGCGGCCGCTTGTCGGGGCCTGGGGCCTGGGGCTCGCTCGGGCCCCTTTGGAGGTGGGGTGCCCCCGGCCTCTCGGCCTGGGGCTCGGTCACTCAGGCACAGCTGGGGGCCGGCGGAGCTCACGGGCGCGTCACTGCAACTCCCCCTGACTTCTGCTCCGCGGCTGCTGGGCGAGCCCTCATCTGGGACTCTCCTCAGCTCTTTCCGGGACAGTGGCGCAGCTGCCCCTCTGTTGGTCTTCCATGGTCTCTTGTGTTCTGGGGGCCTCTGGATGTCTGGAGTTTTGATCTCCTCCATACCCGCTTCACACCCTGGAGGACGGGGCTGTGGCCCCCCCACACTCCCTAGCAGATCATTACATGGAGAAACCTTTGGAATGCAAGCATGCTGATCCACACAGGTATGCACACATGGGTATTCACAGACGCGGACTAAAGCTTTCTTGGCTGCTACCTCAAAGCACACTGTGCGCTGTCTATCTTGCGTGCACAATATCGTTTATTATTTAGTAAATATTGATATCTATGGCTAGCTAGTTTATTGTGATGGTGCTTTGTTTTCTCTATTATTATGTTGCTCTTTGTTGTTTGCTGTCTCCTCTGTTTGTTTTTTTTGTTTGTTTGTTTTTTTCTCCATACAGGTGACCCAGGAGTTTTTTTTTTCTCTCTCTTCCCCCCCCTTCTCACCGTCTCTTCTCCCCTTTGGTTTTCTTTCTTTCTCTCCCCCTCTTTCTCTCATTCATTCCCCCTGTCCTATTTATTAAAAAAAAAAAAAAAAATGACAAAGGATGAACTGAAGCTCTGCCATCACGTAATGTCGCATACTGCTGTTTCTGATGTCATTTAAAAAAAAAAAAAAAAAAAAAAAAATGTGGAACAAGGGCGCCACCCGGTGGTCAAATAAAAAAATTACAACTCTAAGGCCCGTCCTGCAAAATGAAAATGAAAGTTAAACATCTACGATCCCTTTGACCGTAATTAATTTGCAGTGAAAAATAGCGTTTATAATGGGTTTCAATGGGGCACAAATCGACCACTAAGCACAATAGTGTAAGTTTGTCTGTAGCTTAGCCACTGAAGCTAATTGAAGGAAGTCAGACTTGAATTTTGAAATAAAATCATATCAAACTTTTTTTTGGAGAATTTGGCTATAGTCCATTCAACACTGTGCAAATGGCATGTAATCAAAATTTGAAAATAGCCACAAATCGACCCAAGACCCTCCATTAATGGCCTAAAATTTTTGCATATATAAAGCACGAAATATGATGTTAATCAATGACATGATATGTCATTGAGGCATGAGGGCATCTCTTGACTTAATTGTGAAATAGTTTTGAACCAATAGCACGTACAAACTCCAAAACACAACGGAAATGCTCCAGGATCCTATTGGCTACACAAGCCAGGAAGTACCAACGACCGATTTGGTGTGTGGTAGTAACAGGTAAATGAACTTTTTTTTAAAATTATTTGAATATATATATATGAGTGCTTGTGTATAAATACACAAATAATACACACATGCTTTCAATTGTGTAATTTAAGTGATCTAGGTAGCTCTGTGTGGAAGTTCAGTTAATGCTGGAAATGTGTTTTGGAGTTTGTACGTGTTTTGTCTCTAGGGGCCACCGTACTTTTATTTATTCACTCTACATAAAATGTAATAAATAAATTATGAAATATAAAAACCAACTATTTACATTTCAACTTTTAACTAGAGATGGCACGATACCACTTTTTTATGTCCGATACCGATATGAATCCGATATAGTGTTTTTTAATCAATAAAACAGTTTTTTTAATATCTTGCTGCATTTTGTATAAGTTCATACTCAAGTTTAAATAAACAACAACACTAAAGCTATCCTGTTATACCTGTGTGTGAAAAACACACTGCACTCAAAATATTTCATAGTTCAGCAAAACTGATCAATCTAACAAACTTAAACCTGCTCCAGCCTCCCTACTCTGGTATTTTAAAGAGTACTTAGCAGAAATATTAAGCAACCTAGCTAACAGGGCTGCAAACTCCCAGCAAAAAAATAAAATAAAAAACATAGTGAACCCCCCCACCGTCCACCTCATGGTGCTTAATCGACGTAATCAACTTGATGCAGCGTGAAAAAAATGCACAGAAATAAATTATTTTTCAAGAATAATTAAATAGATTCAACATCTTTCTTCTACAGAACTGCAGACTGCACAGATGGTTCCCAAAGGAAAAAGTACTACAGCTTACTAGGGTATATCAGACTTAACAGTTACTATATACAGTGATGGACTTCTATACATTTTACACAAGATTAAAACTTTGTGTGTCAGATAATTATTTATTAAAAGCTCGACATTTTAAATGAGAATAAGAAAGAAGAGTATGTCTTTGTGCCCCCTTTTCCCTGTTCATGCCCTATCGGCCCCCCTGGCTAAACTTTGCTAGATCCGCCCCTGCACAGTTACCAGCGTCAGCTGTAGAAAAAGATCCTCGAGTAGAAAGTAATATTAAATACATTCTAACAACAGCTGATCAAGCTTAAACTTGCTGCTGTTGTTTATCCGCTGGTTTCCTCTTTCTGGTGCAAAGTGAGACAAAAACAAACAAGAGAGACGATCAGCTGATCATTGATCAGTTTAATGATTGAAGCAGCAGCAGGAGAGAGAGAGAGCGAGAGAGAGAGAGAGAGAGAGAGAGAGAGAGAGAGGCAGTCGCTCCATATATCGGTGTTTAAGCTTAACGCAGGAATGCTTTACAAACACTCAGAGATGGACTTGCACACTTGCTTTACTTCTCTCTGGGATCACTTCCTCGGAGATGAAATGCTGGTTTGAGGCTACAAACACACACAGCTGCTCTATCACGTGACCACACTGCTGCGACGAGCTACGGTTATGGGCAGAGTTACCCGTGTGGGACGTTTTGATATTTAATGGATCGATTACATTTTTTATTTCGCTCCGATATCCGATCCAGTGATTTAGGTCAGTATCAGACCGACACCGATACGTAATATCGGCTCGGTCCATCTCTACTTTTAACTATTTCAATTTTCAGCTTTTTCATTTGAAACGAATTTAAAGTGAAACAACACAACACACTGCAAACAACAACACAACTAAATATAAATTAAAACTGTGGGGAAATGGCAGATCACAGACACATATTCTGGTCCTGCCCATCCATACGACCCTTTTGGTTGGAAGTTTCAAAAATAATACCAAAAGCACTGGGCTTTAATGTGAGCTGTACATTTGTATCATTGTATCTGAGATGTTTTGCAGACGATTTAGTTACAGATGATGTCTATCTCCTGAGAATTCTTTTGGCATCTGCGAGAAAGGCTATAACAACGCGCTGGCTTTGTAAAGATCCTCCCACTATAAGTCTTTTTATTTCTATAGTGGAAAACATCAGATTGATGGAATGTATGACTTTTACCCTGCGAATTCAGGGGGGCTTGGGAAGGAGACGGAGAAAATGGCTGGGCTCTACAAACTGTGGCAGCATTCTTTAATGCATAGAACTTACAATACTATAGTATTTATGTATGTATGTGCATGTATTTGTCTTCCAATGACCTCATAATATTTTGTTTGTCTGGGTTTTTTCTTTCCTTTTGTTGTATAAAAATGTTTCTAAATAAAAAGTAATCATGTTGCATTTTTCCAGAATTTCTGAGCGTAGCAAAAAGTCCATCTCATGGCCTCTCCAATGTCCATCAAGTCCCCAAGTTTTGTTTCACCAACCACTGAAGTTACCCACCTCCTAACCCCCCTAGTAACAGTCTATCTACCAGACCACATCACTTCATACCTTTACAGTCGGTGTCAGCAGTAAGAGAGAAGGGATGATGATACTGGAACACGTCCATCCCCAAGTTTCTAACATGGTTGCTTTGGGTTGTTTTTGGCCCTGTTCTTCTCCATGTTGCAGCTGAAATACGATTCAAAGATAGGATTTGAAGACAGAGGCCTCAACCAATATGTTCTCCCTACAATCGCATAAAGTTGGTGTTGTGTGTCAGTGTGTGGCTGGCAGTGTGGACCTAAACATGAAGATTGACTTTTCCACAGGGGCAAGATTAGGACAGAAGACACAGGGACATGACTGGAGGGACAGGCAGGCATACAAAATAAACTTAGACCAGAACTAGACAAGAAACAACATTTTAAACTATGAGTAAATAAAGAAAAAAAGAAAAACATAGCAAGTAACCAAAACATCAAAGCACTAGGCCCAAAACAGAGAGATCCTAACAGCCGGGTTTACGAGGGATTTGTGAAACGTCTGATCCAGCTCAGCAAATATTCAAGATTCAAATATGTGTGTGGATAATCTGTCAAGATGGGTGGGCTGACAGAGGCCACAATGGGAAAACTGCTATGAGTTTAAATGTGGGGCCCATAGCAGTTTGGGCCTTTTTGGCCCCGGAGGGAAATTCTTTGGGCACCCTCAAAGGAGTTTGGCCCACTGTTGATGTAGTACTTGTACCTTTATAGTTTTATTACTTTTTAAGCTTTTTCTCTTGCCTTTCCTGTCTTTGTTCCTGCAGACTCTGTCAGGCTGCTGAACGGTTCCAGTCTGTGTTCAGGCGGACTGCAGGTGAAGTCTAACCAGAGATGGTCCTCAGTGTGTGAAGATGACTTTGACCTGCAGGATGCAGAGGTGGTCTGCAGGGAGCTTGGCTGTGGGCCTCCTTCGCTCCTCCAGGGGGCGCTCTATGGAGAAGTGGAGGCTCCAGTGTGGAGCAGAGAGTTCCAGTGTGGAGGCCATGAGTCTGCTCTCCTGGACTGTAGAAGCTCAGGCTCAGCTAGAAGCAACTGCTCACCTGGCAAAGCTGCTGGACTCACCTGCTCAGGTAGAAGAGGAGCTGCAGCTTTGGTTCAAACTCACTTTGTTCTTTCACTGATGACTCTCTGCTTTCTGTCAGAGCCTGTCAGGTTGGTGGGAGGAGCCAGTCGCTGTGCAGGTACACTGGAGGTGAAACAGAGACTGTGGAGATCTGTGGAGGCCTCAGGCTGGACCCTGACGGATGCAGCTGTAGCCTGCAGAGAGCTGGACTGTGGCTCTGCTGTTTTAACAGGAAGGAGAAATGCATCCTGGGATGGACCAACGTGGAAGATCAAACCTGACTGTGTTAAATCTGGATCTACACTGAGGGAGTGTGCCACATCATCCCAGTCATCCACCGTCCTGGAGCTCATCTGCTCAGGTAAGAGACTTGCTGTGAGCCAACGGAGTTTAACATTGAACGAGTCGAGTAAAGTTCAGCCAATCACCTCTCTGTTTACAGACCTGCTGGTTCAGCCAATCATCTCAGCGTCCTTCTCGTCCAATGACGGGCACTCCCAGGTCCAGCAGCAGGAGTCTTCTTGGGTGTTCAAAGGCTCCAGCTTCACCATCAGCTGCTCCATCCAACCTCAGTACCCAGGAGGCTCTTTCCAGCTCACCTTCACCTCCTCCAATACCACCAACAACTACACCCTGCCAGCTGTCAATCACTCTGCCCACTTCCTGTTCACTGCTGCAGAGCCCGCCCACCAAGGAACCTACAGCTGTGTTTATCACGTCTTTGTGTTTTCTCATAACTTCTCCTCCGAGAGCCGTCAGCTGTCTCTCACTGTCTCAGGTGAGCTGAAGCAGAGTGGAGCTCAGGTATGAAACAGCAGCAGGTCCCACCTGACGTAGGCTCAGATGGAGTCAGAGATGTAGGCGGGGCCTACCTGATGTTTGTGTTTGATGCCAGCTGTTGTTCTCCTAACATCTAATGTGACGGCTGAGTGTGTCTCTTCAGATCCAACAGTGTTTGTCATCAGACTGCTGCTCCTGCTGCTGCTCCTGCTGCTCTTCATCTCTGCCGTCTGTTTCAGCCATAAGGTACCGTGCACACGTCTGCTGATCAGAAGACGCTCTGGAACGAAGCTCTCGGCCCGTTTGAAGAGAGCGGCGACTCGCTGACTCACACCTGTGTGCTGCTGTGTCTCTGCAGGTCACCGGGAGGCAGGAGCCCCGCCCACAGGAGGACCCGGAGCTGGATGGTTAAAGCTGGCAGTGTCCAGAAAAGCAGGCAGCTCAGCAGCGCCTCCACATGGTGGAGGAAGTGTTTGCATCCTTCACCACCGTGTGAACATGAACTGCAACCACAGTATCACTTATACTTTTGCTTATGCTGTGTCATGATGGTTGTGATTATAAGTTTTGTATTCATATTATATTGTTAAGAACAAAAAGTTTAACGTTTGATGGTATCGGGCACGTGTGAGCTGGTGTTGGGGCTGGACAGGTGAACTAAACCTTTTAAGCTGGAGCTCACCACAGGACACTGTGCTCAATAAGTTCATTCTCAGCATGACAGCAAAGACGTTCCCCTGGAGCTGTCCGATCCATCCACCAAACATGGTCCCACTTTCTGCTCGCTACTTCAGCATGCATGTTTGATTACAGTGCTTTGTCTGTAGGTTACATATTAATGTCATTTTTACTTGTCCATACAAGAGCCAGGAGTCATAAAGATAGTGTCCTCCATCAGCATCTCACAGCACGTTGTGCAAAGCTTTTGCAGCATCAGCCTCAATAAAACATTTCCAGCTGGAAGGTTTCCTGAGAGATGCTCTGCAGTAACCATCTCCTCATGAGCTCGGTGTGAGGTGACCCTTCTCCAGGTACTCGCTGGTGTTCTGGTTAAGCTCATCAGCAAAAAGCTGAATAAAGCCATCTTTGCACACGGGCCTGGTCGTACAGTTGGAGCATACACAGTTTGCTCGGTGATCATTACTAGACAACTCCTCACAGTCAGATCCAAACAGTGTGGGATCAGCCCGCCAGAACAAAAGGCAGAAACAGCCAAAGGTTGGAGAAGTATCCAAGTATAATGTTAACTCTGCTTTAACCTTGCAAATATGCAAGTGAAACGTATGAGACAGTAAGTTGATGGATGTGGGCGTTACTCTGATCAGCTGTTTGGGCCGAGTTCCAACGTTTACTTCCTGCAGGTGTGCACAAGCTGCACCCGCTGTGCTTTAAACCTACTGAAGCAGAGTAAGGATAAACCAGCACAAACTGCTTGTGCGTCATCACCATCGTGTCTGTTAGCTAATCATCCACCTGCTGTAATCTGGTTTTTAGTTTGTTTTCTCCGTAGTTCAGTTTCAGTTGGTCTCCAGGTTAGCTTTACCGTTTATTTTAGTATTCCTCCATCTAAGATGTGGGTTTAGCTCGGACATGAAACCAATGCTTCACTGGGAGCTGCAGAGCTCAGAGAGGGAACTGCTGACGCAGCTGTGATGAGCTTCTCTTCTCAAACAAATGCATCTGATACAAACAGTGTATATTAAGAAAATCTTTATTAGAAGCGTCCAGTATGAAACCACAGATTAAAAACAAATTAACCTGAAGACAAAATGAGAACATTACAGCAGCTGGATTTCACAGGTTCAAACGTTTCAGTCGGTCTGTGCAAAAAAAGCTCAAACTCCCTTTTAAACGATTCTGCTCGAGTGGGAACGTCGCCTGCTTTTCCAGGAGACAGTAAACGCGTCGCTGTGGATCGGTGCCGTTTCCAGGACCGTTCATGTGCTGCATCAACATGGCAGCTCGTCCACGGGTCGCCCTGTGAGAACGCCTGAGCTCAGAGTACAGACGCTCGAGGGACCAATAAAAGACAAAACAGGAAAGCCAACAGGACGTCAAACAAAAACACAGAAATATTAACTATTGACAGAAATGACACACTGTTGTTTTTCCACAGGAAACACTGATCACTTCCAGATGGAAATGTCTGTGGCGAGTGGCGAGGGCAGGAGGCGAGTCTGAACCAGAGCTACGATGTCCTCTGCGCTGCCTCCACCCCGCTCGCGATTCTAATAGTTCGACTGTATGAGCGCGCTCAGACGTCGCCGGGCGTCCCGTGTACCCTGAAGCGGTACATGCAGGTGTACTCCTCGTGGCCCCAGTTAGATAAAACCTGGACCTCGATGATCTGAAAGGCTTCGCCGTTCTCCTCCTGACGGGACAAAACAGAGACAGGAAAAGGCAGCGACATCGCATGTTTGAGAACTTCAGGCAACAAACTCGTTTTCTGCCTCGAAGGAGAAAAAACTTTAAATTTGGATCAATAACTCTGCTCATCTCAGCAGCCGCTCTGCAAAACTAACCCCCAACCTGCCTGTGATCATTTGTTTGTGGTTTTTTCCATTGATGGGGCGAGTGTCCAGATTTAGATCTGTGAGGTCATATTTTGCAGTCATGTGAGCATGAGTCATGTGACAGTCTCGCCGTCTCGTTCGTGCAGTTTTAAAAACAAGAACAAATTTAAAGAGACAAAGTGAAGCAGCTGGTATCTGACAGGCTTCTGTCGCCCTCTGAGGCTGAGTGTTAACGACTGTGACAGACTGGCTCGCCAACATTAAGGAAGGCTAAAACCACAAGCCCCGCCCCACGACTCACTGAAACAGCAAATGTCTGGAGAGCGTCTCCATCCTGGTCGTAGGTGTAGGTGCCGAGCAGCTTGCCTCGCTCCTGGCTCTCGTTAGCCAGACCCTGAAAGAGCGTTCAGGTTACACAGAGACTACAGAGCAGCAGGTTTATGAACGCACGCCATCGCTCTCTTACGTAGACGGCGAAGTCTCGGGGGGCGCTGTGCAGCGTCCCGCTCGGGGCCAGGGCTTTGGGGATGTGCTCGAGGGTGAAGGCCGAGGGCAGGACCCTCATGGAGAGCCGGATCACCAGGAAGCCCGTGGAGCCTCTGAAGGCCCAGCAGTTCCCCGGGTGGACGTCGGGCTGCAGCAGAGAGCACAGATCAGGTGATTTCTGATTCATCAGTCTGAGCAAAAACATCTGGAGGAGCGCTGAGAGGAGGACAAAGTCCTATCACAGAGTCAAAGACGAGAAAGAGGAGGGGCTTCATATCGTAACCACATGACTGTACGGGTGAGTTACCTGGATCACAGCTCGGGGAGACTGAGATAAATAACAGAGCGGGACTCCAAACAGGCTGAGCAGCACCGCCTTCGTCTTGTACGTCTCCGAGCAGCGAGTGCTCAGGATGCTGCCCCCTGCGGGACGAGCACAGAAGCCACACTGGGTAAACCATTACAGCAGGTTCATGACATCACAGACGTCGCTGTTGGATTCTGACCTCCAGACTCCAGAGCGTAGTCCGCCAGGCCGGTTCGATCCTCAGAAAACAGCCGCAGAGCGTCCTTCACCGCCGCACGGACATCCTGAGGACACGAGGGAGGCGTGAGTGGCGATTATTACAGCGTGAATAAGGTCATTACTCAGAAGGTTAGACAGGTTTATCAAACTCATCCTCAGGTGGTAAATTTAGGCCCGCCTCTGACCGCGCCTCCTCACCTCCTGGGTAACTGTGGCCCCGACGCCCTCAGCAGCATGCAGGACAGGCTCTCTGACAGTCTCCTCGCCGCGCCGCTGCTCCAGCTGCAGGCTGATGTTCTGTAGGATGCTGAGCTCCAGAGAGGCCAGCGCCGCCTGCAGGTCCGCCTCGCTCACATAGCGCTCAGAGAGCCACCGGAGGAGCGACTCTGGGAGGGCGGCGGCGTCTCCGCCCGCTGTTAGCTGGTTGCTGAAGAGCAGTCCCCGAACTTCCTCTCGCACCTGAGCAGAGACCTGCCCCAAAATCTACAGAAAAAGGACAGTCAGAACAGGAAACTGGTCCTTCACATTAAAAGCAACCATTCAGTGAGGCTTTTATTGTGAAGGAGACCGTTAAAATGAGTGTCTCACCGCCTGCTGGATTGTGGCGAGCTGTTGGCAGCTGTCCTGACATCTGGACAGAAGCTTGACGTCCCGCCTGACGTCCCCCAGAGCCGCCTCCAACCGAACCACCTCCGCTAGCAAGGCATCATGGGACTGCCGGTCAACACTGGAGGAGGAAAAAGACACGTCAGCCACGAAGGAGTCGCACCAGCATCAGCAGCTGCTTCTCTTTGGTCCAGATAAACCTACTGAAGAAGGTGATGATGACGAAGGTTACCTGACAGCAGCAGGAAGTGTGGTCGGCGAGGGCGAGAGGAGAGATCCAGCAGCTTCACGTCTCCACTGAACCTCCTGCAGTTTTAGTGAAGCAGTTTTATTTCTGAAGCTTTTACAGGTGAAACGCCAAGCTCGTCTCAGGTCATGTGACTCACCATCGTTTTGGCCACCAGTTTCTGCAGCTGCAGCTCGAGCTGATCCAGACGAGACGTCTGCGTCTGCTGCTGCAACAAATCCTGCCGGCGAACCTGCAAACACGCGACAGATGTTTCAGTAACGTGCAGTTCCTCCGGCGTCCAGCGGGGGCCCCGGTGAGTCCGTGTTAAACGTTCACAGCACGATACAGAAACTGTTCTGGTCTCTGGATAATGGCCTCCATCACATCTGCATTTTATAACCGTTTAAATTGTAGTAAGGGTTATAGTTTGTATCATTAGGGGCGTGGCCTATTTGACTGACAGGTGGATGGTGCTACTGCTGTGTGCTAGCTTCAGCTCAGCTAACTGCAGTGACGGTGCTGTAGATCCTCACCTCCTCCCTCTGCCACCTCTCCTCGTCCAGCTGTTTCCTGAGCTCGGACAGCTGCTGGTCCAGCAGAGCGCTCAGCGACGCCTCCACGCCGTCGCGCTGAGCAGACGAGAGCTGCTGCAGGCCGGTGTAGAGCCGGAGCAGCTCTCTGTGTCTCTGCTCCGCCCGCCGTCCTCCGGCCTCCACGCGCTCCCACAGCACCATCAGACTCTGCTCCAGACGAATGAGCCGCTCAGCATCTTCTGCCGCCGCCCCCACTTCCTGTAACAACCACATTCGTAAACTTCCAGGATGCATGTTAGTTTATCCTAACCTGTCGCCGGCCTCAGGCACGTGTTTTGTTGCAGTTTTTTTTTCCCCCCCATAAACATGCGTCACTCCAGGGCCGCCACAAACGATTATTCTGATAGTCGACTAATCAGATCATGATCCACTGGATGTACAACTACAGCTTATTGCACCGGCAGCATCTGGTCTCATATAACTATCATTAGCTTACAGCTAGCTGTAAGTGTTTATTTTTAGTTAGCACATAACTTAAAGACAAGATGATAGTTTATTACATTTTAATGCAATGTGCAGATTGTTTCGGTGGAGTTTAATAAACTAACCGAGTAAATTCTCCAGCATCTCACACTTCTGATGATCAGCTGTCTGCTTGACGTTTATTCAGCTGTGTAAAAACTTTAATCTCAGCCAAACCGATTTACTCAGGAACAAATAAAACACTAAAAAAAGCCAAACAATAACATGTTTAAGTTATCTAAGTGACTCATATATCATGTTTAACCTGAGTAGCGAAAGACCGCGGTGGGTTTGAAAACGATCTGCCGGGAGTCCGGTGTTCTCACGGCGCTAGTGAGCCTAGCCCCCGGCTAGCTATCGAGCTAGTGGGTAACAGACGTCTCCGAAAACGTCGGAGCGCTTTTGAAAATATGCGGTGTCCTGATAAACTGAGCAGATATTTGAGGTTTACACAGCTACATTCTGAAAATATGTTAAACGTTTATTTTGTGACCCAGAAAGAATAATAAGAGTAACATTAAAACTAACTAGCTGCCGCCATTATTGGAAACTGAGCTGGGCTGCGCTATGAATTCTGGGATAGGTTGGGGCACGAAGTATACACCCGACCCATCCTTCAAATCTGGGGAAATGAAGGGCGCATTTTTCGGAGTCTTCGAATTTGGACCGTCTTCGTCGTGCCGCTGTAACGTAATCGGCCTACACATGCGGCCACAGGAGGATGCGGTTCCTGAATTCGGACACAGCTGCTTCTACTTGGTTTAACGGCAGCTGCCATCCCTGTTTCAGTCCGTTATTACACCCTTGAATCCTGCTACCTATTAATGAGTCTTTTGGGATCTTACAAAGCTTCAAACGTCGACTATTAAATTAGCCGTTGACGATTTTGATAGTCGACTAATCGCGGCAGCCCTGCGTAACTCCTGTAAATCAAAAAGCGACTGTGCTTTTCAGTGACATTATGGTAACGCCTGAGAAGATGAAGGTTGGTTGAGAGAGTGACGGCGCTCTACAGAAGCACAGCGCTGGTTTTTCCCCTTCGACTGCACAAACAAACCACCAAACGTAAACCTCATCTGCTGCCGGCTGAAAGCCTCGAGGTCATACCTCCTCTCCTGCTGCCGTTTCTGCTGGTGGAGGTTTGCTGTGAAGCAGCCCCGCCTCCTTTGACTCATCTACGTCGCCCTCTCCTGATTGGCTCTCAGAGGACAGGAAGCTGTTAGAGGACAGAGCGGGGATGTTGGAGACCGCTGGCCTCCACTCTGTGATGTTAACAGCTGGAAGCAGCAATTGTAAAACAGCTGGACCAAACCAGCGCAGACCTGAGGAGGGAGGAGTCCAGTTACATCACTTCCTGAAAGTCAGCTGTGACTGCTGTGTTCCTGTCTAATCCTGCTGTGAACGAGCATCAGACTCTGCAGGACTGCGTTTTAAATCCAACTGTGAGCCACACAGAAGCTTTTAGGAAACTGAGGAGAATCGTCCACGTTTGCTGTTAAACAGTGATTTAAGATCATTGAAGTCAATGAACTCACCGAACAGGAGAAACAGGAGAGAAAGAACCACCAGGAGGACAGGAAACCTGCAGAGACGTCAGCCATGGGTTAATCACCTTCCTTCCACTATTTAAGCTTAAATGTATTTGAGCGGTCGAACAGGTCTGATGAAGCAGATTTACTCCAGAATGAGAAAACCTAATGAATCAGCTCAAACTTGCCAGCTCAGCGGTGTGTTTGTGGTCATGTGACGCCACCGTGTGTCGAGCCACCTGAAGGCGTCGCCTGCTGTCCGACCTGCAGACACAGAACGATAAAGCCAATCAGAACAGATTCAGATGGATGGGAGGGGCAAGGGAGGGATTTTATTCACCAACTATCACTCACACACACACACACACACACACACACACACACACACACACGACAGAGCAGCTAAGCAACAAACAGCTGGGGGTTGGGTCAGGGAGCAAAGACGCTACAAATCAAACGCACACATGGCGGTGTTAACCTGCAGAGCGTGCGGCGGTCCACGAAGCAGAACCAGCTTTCCTGCTCAGAGGCCCGAGGGCCCGAGCCGCTCTCTGAGCGAGGTCAAAGAGAACCGAAGCTGCAGGAGGAGAGGAGGAAGGTCAGTCAGGACGGCGGGAAGCGGCTGCAGACGCTCTCGGGCCACGCCCATTTTGGCCAAAGTCACTCTGGTTTTTAAGGCCTGACCAAACCAAACGCTCCGGTGAGCTCAGCCCTTAAAAACGGAACGTGTGGACGCGCCTGTGACCAGAGGTGGGCAGTAACGCATTACTTGTAACACGTTACTGTAATCTGATTACTTTTTCAAGTAACGAGTAAAGGGATTACTATTGCAAACGGTAATTAGATTACCGTTACTTTCCCGTAGGAACGCTGCGTTACTAAAACTGATTTTTTGCGAGAATGTCTCACGACAGTGACGTAAGCGAGTGCGACGTTAGTGACAACAGCTGTGTGCAGATCAACAATGGATCATATATCGAGTGCAGAGAGAGTATGAGCGTGCAGCGTTTAAAGTGTGGAAGTACTGACCTTACTTTGAGTTTGATTCCATAAAAAGTGACAAAAACATTAGTGTCCGCTGTGCGTGGGAAGAAAACTTCTTTTTACAGCGAAAAAACCCCTAAACTTCCAACAAGCACCGAGTAGCTACGACGTAATGGGAAACTCACAGAGAAACTCGCGGATTCTTCCACTGACCGCGGCACACCTGCACCAGGGTAAACCTCCGCCTACCCCACTCCTGCTTTACAGGTGAAAATAGAGCAACAGGACCGCTGAGTCTTTGACTTTATTTATTTTCTGCTGTGTTTTACTTGCATCTATTTGAAAGACTGAGTGTAAACACACAAAATATTTTATTTTATGAGCTGGAATGTGCAGAAAATAGGTTTAAATGTTAAACTAATTTCTTCCAGTCAGAGAATGTTGCAGATAATTAAATGTTTGCTTGATGCATAAAGTTAAAAGATTAAAACTAATAAAACAAGTTTTAAAAAGAGACTTTTCCATTTGATTACATTTTGTATGATGGATTATGTAGAAAAAGTAGAATTGGGCTGAAAGATCTATCACTTTATCACCTACTCAGGTTGTAAATCGTGTTTTTAAAGAGTAACTAAGTAACTAAGTAATTAATTACTTTTGAAAATAAGTAATCAGTAATTAGTTACTGATTACTTTTTTCAAGTAACTTGACCAACACTGCCTGTGACTCAGCAGCACGTCCGCACAGCGCTGCGCTCGCACGCCGTTATTACCGGTTGCTTCCGTCATGGTTTCTTCAACGCAGATCGATTCAAACGTTATGTAACACGAACAAATCTGGAAAAATGTTGAGTTCGACTTTTACAGCAACGGAAATGACCGAGTCATTAATAAACGTAAACATCTGATATTAGAGTTCATGATTAGGGATGGGTATCGTTTAGGTTTTATCTGATACCGGTGCCAAATCGGTACTTTTGAAACGGTGCCGGTGCTCAAACGGTGCTCGAACCGGTGCTTAAAGAATGGAGAACACAAACTTTGTCCAAAAACCTCTCATGTTCAGCTGTTTTTTGTAAAAAGATAACAATGTTAGCCTTTTCTGCAGCTATGGGGCATATATGGCATCACTCTTGGCTGGAAGCAGTGCTTAAACAATGGAAAAAACACAAACTTTGTCCTAAACCTCTCATGTTTAACTGTTTTCCACTTTTTCTTTGGTCTTTTTAGCCTTTTTGTCCAGGGTGAAGGGAGTATCTGCCATCAAACAAGAAGACAGCCGCATGTAGCTATGATGATGTTTGCTAGTTCACCTTACATGCATTAATGTAATAACGTGGTTAGCCTACTCAACGTAAATTACACACGAACAACATGAAGCTACTCACGCAGAGAAGAACGGCTGCTGCTGCATCATCATCCTCATCATTTCTGCTACACTGGCAGGGCTAGGGGCCAGGACTCTCCTCTTCGTGTTTTTGGGGGATGTTGCATAACAGGCAACCCACCCGCAGTAGATGCGCTCGGTGTGAGGTCTCGCAGCAAGCTATCAAATACGGCGCATTTCTCGGCTTTTAAAAAAAACGCTATGTATCAGCTTAAAGCACTTGTTGCTGCTGAGTTTGCATCTTTTGCTGTGAAGTACAGCCAGACTTTGACCGCTTCGCCTTGGGCATTTTTAATCTGTAGCTCTGCTCTAAAAGAACGTACGTACCTGGGCCCGCCTACTATCCTCGGAAACGTAAAATTATTGGCTAGAATCTAAAGTGTATCACAGCTCAGGAAAAAAAAGCACCGAAATGTGCGCTGCTTTTCAGTCTGGTTACTACCGTTGATGGCACCGGACACTGGTACCCATCCCTATTCATGACGTTTTCAATGCAGAGAATTCAAGTTTAGTTCATCACAAAAACAAATGCTCACAATTTCCCTATAAAACACTTTGATTTAATTAGTCAAATGGCAGAGACGAGGAAAACAACAAATCAAATAATTAAAAGAATCATCAAGTGACACCCATCTTTTATATACAGTCTGTTAACATCACTAAGTTTTGAGCCAATCACCCTGCTGCTGAGTCCGATTGGTTGTCACGGCAACACAAAGTCAAATCTACTCGGGAGGGCGTTTACTCTGTTTACATAAGATTCAAATTTAAACCGTCACAGCTTCCTGTTCATGCTGGTGTGTGTGTGTGTGTGTGTGTGTGTGTGTGTGTGTGTGTGTGTGTGTGTGTGTGTCTTTGAAGTCACAGGATGTATAACGGGTCAGATAAATTGTTTTGAAGCATCTTTACGACTCGTATTTCCGCTGCGCGCTTACACAAGCTGCTCAGCGACACTCAAAGACAGAAGAGACTGACAGCGCTGCCGTTTGTATCACAGGCCAACACCATCTTTACGCTTTGTGGCCTCACGCTGCGACTGAACACATGCGACTCAGAGCGGATGTGAGTAAAAACGATCTGCACGGCCTGCAGCGCAGACTGCCGGAGCGGGTATTGAACCTGTGAAAAGAGCAGCGCTCCACGTGAACCCCAACAAACAGGAAACCAGGGAGGACCACGAGGACGAGGACGAAGAAGACGTGACCGCATCCATCGGCGAAGGCCGTCTGTCCTTACAGTCGTTACCTGTAGGTGTCAGCAGAGCGTTTAACCGACAGAAAACACAGGAGTCACAACAGGAAACATCTACACAGGAACCATGTGACCGCTGCTCCAAACAGGAAGCTCCGAGTTTGGCTGTGGAGCCTCGAGGTTTACGGAGAACACCTGAGCGTGCACACGGCGACCTCCGCATCAGGTGATCACTGTGACCCTTCAGTCACGCCCCGACTGTTCACAACACGCTGCTGCAGCAAAGCCGCTCTGAGCCGGCGCCACGAACACAGTTTCAACATTAGTGTTAAAGCACCGCCCACTTCAGAGGCAGCGTTGGTGCAGCAACGGAGTTTTCTGGTGAGACTCCACCTGCTGCCTGCACAGAGACAGCAACCAGCAGGTGGAGACGATGCATTTACAGACAGAGTCGTCTTGAAAGGAAATCTGCACCCTGCTGTGATTCGGTGCTTTATAAATAAAGTTCAATTCAATCTTTTCTGTATCCATGACTGCTGCCTGCACACGCTACACCCTCCATGCACATCATCACATACAAGTCCAACATGAAATACTGTGTGTGTGTGTGTGTGTGTGTGTGTGTGTGTGTGTGAGCATCATGAACGAGTGAACAGCAGGCTGATTAAACCCTCTGAGGTGTGTGTGCTGCTCACACAGAGATCCGTTGGGCTGTAGCTCCCTCTGGCTGGACTCCGTCAGGCTCATGGCTCCGCCGCGGCCGGGTCGAACTGAAACAGAGGAAACAGAGTCAGGACTCACCGAGAGCGGCAGATCACCACCGTCCACCTCCGAGCCGAGGCCTGAATGTTCGCTGCAAGCAGCCGGAGGGCAGATTTGCATTTTGCCAGGGAAACAGCCAAAGTGAAGAGGTGCAGCCCATTTGTTTATTTGGAAAGAAGCACAGCGACTGCAGGTCCAGAGATCCAGAGCGCGCTCTGGTCTCGTGAGGAGTCAGGGATGTTTAGCGAGGAGGCGTCAGGTGACTAAAAATAAATGGAAATAAACCCTTTGAGGTCTAATGACCACAGAAGAGACACGTGAGGGTGGAGCTCCTCCTCCGCGTTTAATGAAGCCCGCCTGTGCTTCTTCCTCCTGAAGATCCAAACATAAGGCCGTTGGCAGACATCTTTGATCTCGGGCTACTTTGGCAGATTCTCTTTTAAGAAGTTCTAAAAGGTGATCTTAGTCAACCCTCGGGGTCATGTAGGCGGAGCTAACGCAGTTAAGTGAAGGGTGAGAAAGGTCAAAGGTACTGAAGCTTGAAGGACAGAGTTCACACCACCTCCTCATAAGAGCACCACTTTAGGTAACGCAATGCTGCCTCTGCAGGCAAAGGTGGGTCATTCACAGGGAGCTGAGGGATTCTGGGAGTTCCTGCTAACCACTCAAACGGGCTCTTCTGATCACAGAGGCGATTTTGGGTGCTTTCATTGGACGGCGGCCTCGCTCAGGTGAAGCAGATGTGTTTTACACCAGTGTGTGAAGAAGAAAGGTGCACAGGTAAATTCCCCCACCTGCTGTAAACAGACAGTCAGTACCTCTGTGTCCATTATCGGGCTGTATGTTGACCTTTAACCCCCGACACACCTGCCAGGTGTGCGTCAGCGCAGACACGCAGCAGGCGGCGGCTCTCCTGATACGCAGCCAACACGAGTCGAGCCACAGCTGCAGCACATCTGGAAGAGCCAAACCACAACTAGTCAACGAGCGGCGCCTTCACCCCGACACCTGCGAGCGAGCTCGCCGCACACAAACACGCCAGCAGAGCCCCAGAACAGGAAGTGACGCTCAGCTGATTCCTAAATCCAGGAAACAAACCACAGCTTCATGAAAGTGGAAGCCTGCACGAGCCCCGCCCCCCAGCACCTGCCCAGGTGCCTCAGAGCAATCGGTCTCTGCTCGGGCTCGTTTCCCCCCCAGCTGATAAGTGACCATCAGCTGCTCCACCTGCTGAAGGTGAAGCAGAGCGAGGGGCAGGTCAAAGAAACTGCTCATCAGCCATCCAATCACAGCTTCACTGTCATTAAATGAGTAATTATAGTGAGAACCGTGACGTCTACAGTAAAGACTGAGGCTCAAAACCTTTAAATGGCAGATCATTCAGTGACACCATAATCAGAATTAAGCCTCAAATATCCGTCAAAGCACGTGAAACCACGTCACACTGCAGAAACACACGTGCGTGGTCGTTTCTCGTCCCCCTCCAGGGTCACATGGTGGTGGGTAATGTTGTAGTTCACAGGCTGACCTGATGGTGGCAGCAAATCGTCTGCATATAAACGAACCCTCAACTTCATCAGTCTGATTTACATTCACCGCTTATGTTCATCACTAACCCACTAATCAGATCAAAGTCCTCAGCTACTCCAACCTCCTGGAAGGCGTCAGCAGCAGAGAGGAGCTGATGGAGCTGATGGAGGCTCTAAAGCGTTACGTTTGTGCAGAACCAGAACCAAACTGGACACACTGGTAGCAGCAGACGGCGCCCTGTCCTGATAAAGCATGTGCTGCAGAGAGCAGTGACTGTGGTAAACCTGTGCTGGCTGTGTGGTTTCATCTGTAACAACACTGATCAGAGTGTGACAGGAACAGAAACTCAGCAGGTGTTGCTTCGTCTTAATTCTGGAGATTTGAAATGTTTCAGGAATGACGGGAAAAGATTTTTTACTACAGATAGATTTGTTTTTGTTACTCTGAATACGAGAATGTTTTTGCTGTCGTATTATAATCTCGTTACAGACAAAAAAAAGGAAAAAGTCTGATGTGGTCATTTCCACAGTAAAGACCGTCACGTGCGTCTGCCTCACCCGTCCTCCTCCTGCGGCTTCTGTCTCTGTAGTAAATGGTAGAAGGTTCTGGTTCCTCGGACTCTGAGGCTCGCGGCACCATTAGTGTTGAGGAGGTGTCTGTGGTGTATTTGGAGGAAGCGGAGCCGGCCTCCTTCTCGCCCAGCGGCGGCTCAGATTTCAGAGCGCTGCAGTCTTTACAGAAAACCCTGCTGGCCTGGCCCGGGTGTTTGCTGCAGAGGGTGTCTAGACCAATCAGAGTGCTGTTCAGTGCGGCGCTGCCCTGCTCCGCGATGATGGTGCTTTCTGCAGACAGACACAAGGACATGATGAAACTGACTCATCGTGTCCCCTTATCAAAGCCTTTACGAGTCAGGCGCAGGCGGGCGGGGGCGCAGGCGGGCGGGGGCGCAGGCGGGCGGGGGCGCAGGCGGGCGGGGGCGCAGGCTCACCTTTGGAATCCGAGTCGTGGTCCAAACCTGAGGAGGAAGATCAAGGTTAAACTAGAGTCGGTCCGGTCAACAAGGCGAGCCTTGTGCTCACAGATGCTCCAAACTCAACATAGCAGGCTAACGAGTCCAGAACTGAACCCAGATCATTTCCTTCGACTGAAAACATCAGACCAAAGTAATCAAAGTAAGAATATTGAATCTGTGGATCTGATGACCTGTGCTGTTGCCATGGAAAAGCACTACACAAAGCGCTCTGTAAACAGAGATCATTATAAATCTATGAGCAGGCTTCGTACCCCAGAACGCGTCGACCTGCGTTTGCTCCTGGATGGAGGACTCGTTCTGCAGGGAGGAGAGCAGGGAGGCGTCGGACGCCACGCTGTGGAGGCTGCTGTTGTGGAGTGCCATGACGGTAGGTTTATGCGGCGCATCGAGGAGCGACTCGGAGCAGGAGACCGAGTGCTGCTGGGAACGACGGGACCTCAGCGACCTGCAGAAGGAGGCAGGAGGTGAAGGAGGAGCAGACCTGAACAGAACGCACCTTCAGCAGACGTCCACACTGACCTGCTGTTCCTCCAGTCGCCTCCTCCCGCACTAAAGGAAGCGCTGCCACGAGGAAGACTGCGGTCCAGCAGGCCTTCATCGAGCCGCAGGCTGCGTCTCGACATGACCCTCGCCCGAAGGAAGGAGGTGACCTGCAGCTCCTTCTCAGAGTCCGACGACGAGTAGGTGGAGCTGAGGAGACAGGCGTGGAAGATGAGGGAGCAGGAACAGGAAGAGGCGTGTTCCTTCATGGAAACAAAGTCTGAAAATGTTGCCAATTTAAGCAACCTGATCAAATAAAGCTGAAAACCATTTTAACAGAATATAGTAAGAAACATATTTACATCATGGATAAAAGAATTAGATGCAAAGTAAGCTTTTAAAATGTACAAGGACATAATGAGAAAACACTGAAACTTGACAGGAGGAACGTTTTTCCTTTAAATATGAAAAAACTGTTAAAACATAAAGAGGAAAGAATCTGATTAAAAGTCTACAATTAAAAAACTAATTATACAGACTGTTTGTTTACATCGGTGATGATGTATGAATCTGATCAATAGACCACACACACACACACACACACACACACACACACACAGACAGAAAACTGTGCAACACTTCCCAAATATGATTCTAACAGGTTTCTCCAGCAGGTTTTAATTTTATAATAAGAGTCTCACTAAGTCAGCCATAAAATGCAGATTAATAAAACGTTAAAGTTCCCAGCATGTACGGAGGAATCTTATTAGTATTCCGAGCCGCATTTCCTGTGATATGAAGGCAGATCGATGGAGGTCTGGGGTCGTGTTAACCAGACGAACGGCGAGCTGCAGATACTCGTTTCCTTCATTAAACTCTGGATTAAAAGCAGCTTCAGCTTAATGATTAAACTCGAGTGTCCTGAAACACTTAAGCTGCAGACACGCTGCAGCAACGCAGCAGGAACACAGAAACCGCTTCTTCCTGAAATACTGAAGACAGACAGACAGACAGACAGACACACACACACACACACACACACACACACCAAATCCCTGCAACCTTATCAGACACCTGACCTACATACAACAGCGCAGAGAAAGAAGCCGAGCATACACACAGGTCAGTCCAGCCCCAGCTCTGCAGGTCCTCGTCACTCATGGTGGCCGGCAGAGCCGCCAACAACGCTGCCACAAACACACAAATCACACCAACTCTAACACACACACACACACACACACACACACACACACACACACACACACACACACACACACACACACAGATCCAGCCAGCAGCTGAAGTTCACCTTTAACCTGCTTACACTTCCTGTCTGTGGGTCAGTCAGCTGCTCTCACACACACTTCTATCTCTGTGAGGACACTGATATTTTTATTGAATAAATAAAGTCAGATATTTCCCGCCACATGTTCGCACGCTCGGGTGTTTACAGGTGTTCAGCCTGCTGTTCCTCTTCCCCCCAAATAACCAGGATGTTACTTCAAAACTAAGAAAGAAATTCTTTATGTGGTCAAACTGGGTGCTGGAGTCCAGAAGTCAGCCAATCAGAAGAGAGTGGGTTTAGAAAGGGGGACATTTCACCGTAGAGCCCCACCCACCTACCACTCAAACCTTCTGTTTGAGAGGAGCAGCCAATTAGAAGAAAGCTGTCTCAAAACAAATGAGGAGCTGCACAGAGAGCGAGGACGAGACAAAGGAGGATCATCCATTATCTCCAGCTGCCACCTCAGACTCAGTTACCCAGCAGCCCTCACCTTCAGGTAAACGCCGACTTCCTGCTGAGCTGTCAGGTGGCGCTGCAATGCTCCCCCTTCACCTGCTGAGAGCGCCCTCACCTGAGAGGCTGATGGGAAAATAAGATCGCGTGTTTTAGGTGATTATCAACTGCACAGCGGGGTGAAACACGTAAACACACAACCCAACATTTTTATTCTTGTGTCTTTATTGTTCCTTCCATCACCATCGTTACTCTACTTACATATAATCGCCCTTCTACACCCGCGTGCGCGTGTCCGCTCTGTTTGTTTGCAATTGAGCCCACGTGTGCAGTCTTTTAACTGCAAGCTGTCAGCTTCCAACCAATCCGCGGTCAGCTCACGTAAATGATGTTGTGCGTAGCCAGTAAAATCCCACAGTGGGCGGACCCCCGCGAAAAACGAACCGTGGCTCTGCTAACGTCAGCGTTAGCGCTCACAGAAAATAACAGTAGAAAAAGAAAAGTTAATCAGGACGGTACAGAGAGGAAAAACGCTGTGCTCACCCGCAGCGGGGGGCAGATAGGGAGAGACGTCGGCCACTAGCTGTTAGCAGCTAGCGAGCGACAGATAGAGCTGGCGGAGACAGTTAAATGGTGTTCCCGTTAAGAACCCGCCGGTTAGCAGCGTAGCGATGAAAGCAGACTCCGTGAGCTCCTCTCAGGGGATCACATTCACACTAACAACAGACAGGAGACTTAACACTAGCCGTTTACAGTGGGGGCATTTTATAGCGCCAGCAGTGATTTACGCCCCCCTGTGGCCGGAGGTGCGACACGCTCTATGAAAAAGATTATATTGATTTGAGATGGTTCACTCCGAGTTCAACGTATAGAGACATTTTCATTAAAATATTGTTTTATTGCAGTGAGTGAACGTTTGAAAACAGAAAAAACAAATTTTCCAAAGAACATCACATTAACAGATGATTTCGCCTGTTATCATTTGTTAACGGAACTACTTTAAAATAACTTTGAGGATATTCAACTTTTTTCAGAAACATCCGAGTTCGACCCTGTACCTGCTGTCACATTCACGGTGTTAAAGTGGTGGCGGGAACGTGAAACATGGCCTGAATCTCAGCTAACGAGGTCAGTCCGTGCTGGAGTAATCTGAGTACTCCCTGCGTCTGCTCCGACCGTTTTGGGGGGGTTGCCTCTTGGCCGCGTGGACTTTAACTGGCGGGGATTTCCTTATATGGTCACGGGAGCGGGCTCCGCCTCCTCCTCCTCGCGCTTGGACTCGGGAAGTTTTCCAGCTCCGTGTGCAGGAGCGGGACTCGGACCAGGATGTCTCCCAAGAAATGCATCTTCGGCTGCGAGGGGAAGCTGAACCTGTTCGCGCTGCCCAAAGAGGAGCGGATCCGGCAGCAGTGGATCCAGTACCTGTTCTCAGACCAGCGGCCGCCCAAAGCCACCGTGTACGTCTGCTCGCGCCACTTCTCCGAGGACTCGTTCGTCAACAAAGCCCAGTATGACGCCGGCTTCTCGGCCAGGCTGTTGTTGAAGGACGGGGCGCTGCCGTTCATCCACGGGGACGTAGAGGAGTCCAAAGCGGCGGCGGTGAGTTTCAGTGTAGCCCGGGGATCTCCGCGGCGAGTAGCTGCCGAGTCCCGGATCACCGGGAAACGGACGGTAGAAACGGTTTAAATCCACCGGCGGGATCAAAAAACAACAAAAATGGCTAACCGGGCTAACGGTCTCAGTTAACGTGTAAAAAAAAAAAAAAAAAAAACCGAATTTATCAGAAAAACACTGAAAAAGCCTGAAAATAACGACATAAACGGCTAAACCGTGACCGTCTGTGGAGGTTCAAACATGCCAAAAACTAATAATAAGAATAAGACCGTTACTCCGTAAATAAGGTTGTATTGTTAAACAGTCGTTAAAAACCAATAATTATTATTATTATGCTATGATTGTATTGGCCATATTTGTCAATACTATGATAACTGGTGTAAAGCAAACCTATAAGTGTCATTACATCCTTTCATAAAAGCGACACCTTATAAGTGTCAGTAAATCAGCGCTAGCTTAGCTGTACTTTTTTCTTTTTAAAAACCAGAATTAATTTTAAAAATACTCCCAACTTCTGATCTGATCAGCAGTTAGTATATGGAGCACCAAAACGGCCAAAATAAGCGAAATGACTCAATGTTTTTTCCAAAAACCTTTTAATTATTTTAGTATTTAGAGTTGGTAAGTAAGTAAAAGTTTATTTATATAGCACTTTTCACAGACATGTCACCAACTGCTTCGCAAGAAAGGTAACAAAACGTAGTGCAGTGCACAATCATTGCTGGACATCAGTACAGTGCTGTTAGAGCCTGACCGATACTTTCACTGTATCGATAATTTGGCTGTTTATCGATATAGCACTATCAGCATTTATGACAAAGTCACACCTGCAGGGTGAGGCGTTCTGAGCATTCGTCTGTCAGCTGCTTCAGAAACACCTCGGTTGGGTCTGAGTGACATCATCAGGCACGAATATCTCCTCAACCTGCTGAACACGGACGTGGTAAAGAAGAGCAGCTAAAGCTGTTCTGAGCCTCGGTATGAGCAGTGAAAGGATCGGAGAAGAGGAAAAATGATGGAAGAGCAAAAGGTGGATGTCCTGCTCTCTGTTGATGTTTTAAACATGCTGGGGAATGATGGAAGTCCTCGCTATTTGTTTGAAATGAATCTGCTGCACCTGCTTTTGTTTGCAGAGGTTAAACCTGTCAGGTGAAGGTGAGCGTGCAGCGGCTCGCCTGCTGTCCGTTACCTGTACCTGTGCCCCGCAGAGCTCCTGGGACCTCCTGCAGTCTGGGGGAAAGTCTCAATTTTAATACGTTGGAATCATGTCAACAGTTACACATTTGAAATCTGCGATGAAGCCGATTAATGTAAAAATAAACGGTTGAAAATAATAAGATAAGATAAGATAACCTTTATTAGTCCCACACGTGGGAAATTTGTTTTGTCACAGCAGGAAGTGGACAGTGCAAAAGTTATGAGGCAAAAATTAGAATACAATAAGAATAAATACAGTACACAGCTGTACAGAATAGAATAAAATAATATACTATATACAGTAGAATAAAATAAAATAAATATACAATAAGATAAAAATAGAATACAAATACAAATACTATATACAACTGAGTAAAAATACAACGATGACAGAAAGGATTATTGCACTTAGTATTATTGCACATGTATGGATGTGTGTGCTTGATCAGTTAAAGTCTTTATTATGGAGTCTGACAGCAGTGGGGAGGAAAGACCTGCGAAATCTCTCCGTCCCACACCGTGGGTGCCGCAGTCTCCCACTGAAGGAGCTGCTCAGTGCTGTCACAGTCTGCTGCATGGGGTGGGAGACGTTGTCCATCAGGGATGACAGCTTAGCCGCCGTTCTCCTGTCACTCACCACCTCCACTGGGTCCAGAGGGCATCCTAGAACAGAGCTGGCCCTTCGGATCACCCTGTTCAGTCTCTTCCTGTCCCCAGCAGAGATGCTGCCGCCCCAGCAGACCACACCATAAAAGATAGCAGAAGCCACCACAGAGTCATAGAAGGTCTTCAGGAGTGGGCCCTCCACTCCAAACGACCTGAGTCTCCGCAGCAGGTACAGCCTGCTCTGCCCTTTCCTGTAGAGGGCGTCTGAGTTATGAGTCCAGTCCAGTCTATTGTTCAGATGAACACCAAGGTACCTGTAGCTGTCCACAGCCTCAATGTCCATACCTTGGATGTTCAGTGGTTGCAGTGGAGAATGCTTGTGCCTGCGGAAGTCTACCACCAGTTCCTTGGTTTTACTGGCGTTGATCTGGAGGTAGTTCAGCTGGCACCAGTCCACAAAGTCTTGGGTCAGACCTCTGTACTCCTTGTCGTCCCCATCAGTGATGAGGCCGACTATTGCAGAGTCATCAGAGAACTTCTGCAGGAAGCACTGGGTGGAATTGTGGGAGAAGTCTGCAGTGTAGATGGTGAAGAGGAACGGAGCCAGAACCGTTCCCTGTGGGGCCCCCGTACTGCAGACGACCCTGTCCGACACACAGCCCTGAGTCCTCACATACTGTGGTCGGTCGGTGAGGTAGTCCAGGATCCAGGTAGTGAGGTGATGGTCCACTCCAGAGTTCACCAGCTTGTCCTTCAGAACCGAGGGAAGAATGGTGTTGAAGGCACTGGAGAAATCAAAGAACATGATTCTCACAGTGCTTCCAGCGGTCTCCAGGTGAGCGAGGGAACGATGTAGGAGGTGAATGACGGCATCATCCGCTCCAATGCCAGGCTGGTAGGCAAACTGAAGTGGGTCCAGTGATGAGCTTATTAGGCGCCGAAGCTGAGCCAGGACCAACCGCTCCAGGGTCTTCATCAGGTGGGATGTCAGAGCCACCGGCCTGTAGCTGTTGAGGTCCTTGGGGCGTGAAGTCTTTGGCACTGGTACAACACAGGAGGTTTTCCAGAGCTGTGGGACTCTTCCCAACCTCAGGCTCAGGTTGAAGAGGTGCTCCATCACCCCACATGATAATATTAATATTTTTTTGTTTACATTACTTTAATGTATTCTGCTTGAGGGAAACAACAACATTCTAATTATAAAAAACAGAAACATTAACTGAGCTGTTTTAAAGATTTTCAGCTCCTCGTGGCGCCTCCTCTGAACCGTTAGCCACAAAGTTCATAAATGTGGGCGACAGCCAAAACCGTTTAATGCACCGTCATCAACATGGCCGACGTGGACCAGTGTCTCTGATCTTTCCGCTTTGAGTCCTTTATATTTTTAAAATTAAAGTCTACAGTTTTAATCGAATATTCCATGAATAATTATGGAGTCGTTTACTTATTTTGGCACCTTGGGTCCTCCGTAGTGCATTACATATCATTTGGCGCAGGGCTGCCCAGTCCTCAAGAGCTACTATCCTGCAGCTTTTAGATGCATCCCTACTCCAACACAGCTGAATCAAATGGTTTGATTACCTCTTCAGCATGCCATCATGTTTGGCAAAGGCCTGATAACAAGCCATTCATTTGATTCGGGTGTGTGGGAACAAGGATGCATCTAAAAGCTGCAGGACGGTAGCTCTCGAGGACCGGGATTGGGCACCTCTGATTTGGCCTCTCTCCTGTGAGCAGAGTCCGGTGCTGCTGCCCCTCACTCGCTTCAGAAACACCGCCTGTCAGACCGACCCTGAACCCAAGGTCTCCGTGGCGACGCAGTTCTGTCACTACATGGTGTCGGTGGGCACGCAGACGTCCTACTCCCCATCTACGAGGTGCGCCGCCACTCAGCTGTCCTACAACACGCTGAAGCAGCACGTGAGAAGCAAAGGTGGGTATGAGTGCCACACACTGTAAGTAAAAGATGGCCACATACTAACTGCTGGCCCCTGCTGGTTGGTGGAGGAACTGCAGGTTTTGGACTGTGATGAAGAGGAAGCTTTGTTCAGTTTTAAAGAGTGTAAAACGTGTTTTGTGCGTTTCAGCCACACAGGCCTCGGTTTTACACTGTAACGTGGGAACGGTGACCACCCAATCAGAGACGGGGATTCAGCCGGGTGTCAGACCAGCGAAGAGACCACGTCTGGAAATGATGGAAGAAGAGGAGGGGGAGGAGCCAGAGGAGGAAACAGAGCTCCCCGAAGCATCCGACCAGTACGACCCCATCTGCGAGCCGTATGAGCCGGACGAGTCTTCGAGCGAGCCGCCCGACAGTCGGTAAGGTGCCGGCGCCTCCTGCAGGTTCCTGTCTGTCTGTGCAGCAAACGTCTGACCTGCTGTTCTCCACCCACACAGCGAGGCGGAGGCCACGCCCTCCCACTACAACGACCCCAAATACATCGTGTTTGAGAGCTGTCTCAGAGACCTCTTCCTCACCTGTCCCGTGTGCGGGTTGAGCTGCGAGGTGCGGCGGCGGCGGATGGGCACCTTCGTCTCCTTCAGCCAGCTGTGCCCCAGCTGTGACTACAGCAGGAAGTGGGAGAGCCAGCCAGTGGCGGGAAGCACGCCGCTAGGAAACCTGCAGATGTCTGCGGCCATTTATTTCACCGGAGGCTCATTCAGTCACGTGGAGAAGGTAACCTTGACCTTTGACCCGAGCACACGTGACGGTAAAACTCTGACGTCACTGTCCGAGTGTGCGCACGTGCAGACGTCCTCCATGACGGCGCGTGTCTGCTGTGCGTCACCTGCAGGTGTGCAGAGCCATGAACCTCCAGGTGTTCCAGTCCGACACCTTCAGGAGGCACGCCCGCATGTTCCTCGAGCCCGCCATCAACCACAAGTGGAAGCGGGACCAGCAGGTGCTGATGGAGCGCCTGAGGGGCGAGGGCAGCGTGGCGGTGGGAGGGCGGATGAGGGCGGACCTGCTGGGTGAGCAAACGCCATCATTAGTGTCTTGTTTTTGTCACCTTGTGGTTACTTTGGCCTGATGATGTCATTTCCTCTGACAGGACACTGCGGGAAGCTGGGCAGCTACACCCTGATGCACCTGAGCAGCAGCAGCGTCATCGACATCCAGCTCATTCAGGTAACGCTCGCTCTGTGCCAACAGGAAGTAAGAGCTGATCACGTGACTGTTTATGGTTATCCTCTCAGAGCGCCGGGGTCAGTGGCAGCTCGCACGTGGAGACGGAGGCTCTGCGGCGAGGCCTCGATCTCCTCCAGGTCAACCGCCTGAGCGTGGACCACATCGTGACCGACCGCCACGCGCGCGTGCAGAAATACCTGAGGAAGCGAAACGTCCGCCATTACTATAACATCCAGCACTTGGAGAAGGGTCGGTACGGCGTGGTCACGTGACGATAAGCCGTCAGACACACGCTAACATGTTTTTCTCCGCAGGTTTGTCCAGGAAGCTGAAGAAGCTGGCGAAGAGTAAAGAGTGCCTGCTGGTGCGGCGGTGGCTGCCCAGCATCAGGAACCACGTCTACTGGAGCGCCACGACCTCCACGTCCGCGCCTGAGAAGGTGGCGAAGTGGAAATCCCTCGTGAACCACATCCAGAACGTCCACACGCACGACGACCCGCTGTTCCCGACGTGCGCGCATCCTAACCGCGTGTCCATGGATCCCAGCAAGTGGTTCCAGCCAGGTGAGTGTCAGCCAATCAGAGCCAGTCACACCTGTGCATGTGGACCTCACCTGCTCGGGGCGAAGATGGCCTCTGCCTCAGGTGGAGAGTCTGGGCTTTAAAGGCGCCCACGAATAAAATGTATGATTATTAAACTGTCCAGTCATTGGCTGACAGGTGAAGCCGCTCACCTGGCTAACCAGCCTGTGACATCACAGCGGCGGTGTCCACAATAACGCGGCAGTCAGACTCTGATGTAGCGTGACTCATCTCAGCTCCAGAGACGCAGAGAGAAGACGAATAAATTAACCCTCTGTAAACAGTGACCTTTGACCTCTCGCACGTAATGATGTCATAAACCTCTGGTCAAGTCATGTGACTGCTGGCCTTTCAAATGTGTCCAGCAGGGTGTGACGTCCACTCTCAGCGCTCAGATGAGTCATCCCTGCTGACATCACAGAGAGGACGCCCCTGACATAGTCAGCTTAGACACAAGCTCCACCCACTCGCTGTTAAGAGCCTCGGCTGAGGGGGAGGGGCGTTAAAAGGGCAATTAACAAACAGTTTTATTATTTGATTTATTGTGATGGGCGTGGCTTAACTCTTTGCTGCTTTGCTATTGGCTGACTGTTTACCTGTGGGTGTGTCTGTGCTCACCTGTGTGGCTGCAGATTCAGTGGCTCTGCACAAGCTGAAGAAGCTCCTGCTCAACAAGCGGATTCTCGCCGATGTCGGGAAACTGAGTCACGACCACCAGGCGTCCACGCTGGAACGCTTCCACTGGCTTGTGCGCCGCTTCGCGCCGAAGAACGTCGCTTTCCCGTTCGTCGGCGTGCTCTGCAGGTAAACGCTGCTGCTTCAGCTCTGATGTCACAGCTTCAAACACCTGTGTGACAGTGGATCTTGTTTCCAGGCTGTACCTGGCCGCCATGCATTTCAACGAGGACGCAGAGAGACACAAAGACAGGAGTTCAGAGGTCACCGCCGAGCCTCAGCAGAGCGAGCCCAAACCCAGTGAGTGCAGCTCACACACACACACAGAGGAGAGGCTGAACTCTCCAACTTTATTGACACCAGTGTGGTTTACAGTGACCTCCATGTCTTCCAGAATATGTGAGCGAGCTGATGAAGCTCCTGTTTGAAGACGTTTTTAAGGAGCCTTCGACCTACGCGGACGAACTCAAACGGATCCCCGTCCCCGACGACCTGAGGCCCGTCTGAGGACACGGAGCAGGAAGGAGGAAACTGCTCTAACGTATCCACGCCGACTGTTACTGAGGGAACCGCCTTCACCACGGCATGAGTCCACTGAAGAACATTTAAATACATGTTTGTGTTTTCTCTGACCACGCTGTTATTTATCTGTAAATAAAGCACTTCTTATTTACCTGGTCTCTGCTCGTCTGTGTGGGAACGCGCTGGAACACAGAGTGGGACAGGAAGTGGCAGCAAGTTTGATTCAGCTTTTTTTCTTCTAATCAGGTTTTGGCTGCAAAATGTTTTTAACATTTAAAGTATCTGCAGCGACGCTTTCAGTGCGGAAGTCATCCAAACCTACCTTTCAAAATAAAATACAATCTTTTTAAAGACTAATAATATAAATATAATAGCTATTATTGTTATTATTTATATTATAAGAATAAATAATTATTTCATTATAATGTTGTGTTTTGTAAAATATGTAGAACCTTAAACCAAAATTAAATTATATTATGATCATAGAATCATTTTATTTTTCTCTGATTTTCGTTCAAGTTTTTTTGTACTTTTTATTAATTTCCATGTAAATTGATTCAGTTTTATTTATTTTAACTGAATATATTTGAATTTGATTTTAAAGCGTTTTTCTTCGGATTGTTAAAAACAAGTTTACGGAAGTAGATGGGGTGAATCATCTCGCGTCGTCATCAAAGATTGGGGGGGGGGGGGGAAAGGAAAACATCCGGAGTGAACCGGATGTAGAAGGATCCCGGTCACGTCGAGCACCGTACGCACGTGTGTCGGTGCTGTTTGAGGACTCAGGTTTGAGTTTTGTGTTTTTTCGGTGAAATGTTGAAACGTTTGAAAGTGTTGGAGAGCCTTTGAGGCTTTTTGGATTTGACGCGTATTTCCGGTCACAGCGAGTTAATCTGTGACCCGATAAAAGCGCCGCGTGTTAGTGCGGGCGGAATAAGTCTAAACTCTCTGTGAGCTGCATGTAATCTGGATCGTTGACCGAAAAGAGTGCTCAGAAAGCGAGGTAACGTATAAGTCTCGAGTTATTGTACATGCAGAATTTCATTCAGAAAACGGCAGATTTAACGTTTCCGCTCATGTCAGGACGCGCCCACCCATGTAAACGTTTCATTAAAATCTGTATTTTAACAGAAGGCGATCTGGCTTTAAAGTCGGCTGTGATCGAGTTTGTCAGTAAACAACTTAAATATGATTTTCTGGCTTTTAAATAAATAATTCCGGAGTTTTTGTGGCTTTGATGTTGAAGAGTTAAATGGTGTAGAAACTTTGTTACTAACGCGCAGCTGCAGAGGAACCACGTTTCCCTGATTATTAACGGGCTCATCTGTCCCTTAAAAATACTTTAGATTTAAGATTTTTTGTTTAAAAGACAATGTAGCCCTGTGTAAAAGTGAGCTTAACTTTCACTTCTTCAGTCACTCTGAAATTCGTGAGGAAAAAAGTTATTATTCAGTTGTTTGGTTTTAATAGTTGTCTTTGCACAGCTGCTGTTCAATATGCTATTTCTGCTAATCACGTGTACCGTAATATTGATCCAACATGTAAATTTCAAACCTGCTGTTTCTGTGTTTGTGTGTGACCCTTTTTCATCTGCTGTGTAATTTACATTCCAAACTCCCTTTAAAAATCTGCAGATTTAAGGTTTCCCCCTTTAAGACAAACACGGAGAAAAAGGAGGTGATGTTGATTATTTTTTATTAAAGATTCATGTAACTGTTTTCCTGCTGTTTAAATAAAGTTTTGTGCAGAGGCCTCAGACTGACATCAGAATTTGGCTGTTTTTGTGTCTGTCAGATTCATCGTACATCATGACGTCGTTAGCTCACCAGCTGAAGAGGCTGGCGCTGCCTCAGAGCGATGCCAACCTGCTGACCCGCAGTGAGGTCGCCTCGCTCCTCTTTGACCCCAAAGAGGCAGCGTCCATGGACAGGAGCACCTTCTACGCCCTCGGTGAGTCCCGCCCTCCTCTTCCTCTTCTCCTGCTCCAGCCCGTTTCCTCCCTGACCTTCATCCTGTCTGTCCTCTTCCTCGTGCAGGATGCACCGGGCTGGAGGAGCTACTGGGAATCGAGCCGGCATTCCTGGAGTTTCAGAGCACCCTGTTCAGTCCCGCCTCGACGACCCTGGAGCGCAGCATCCAATCCAAGGAGGTCAACAAGAAGCTGGATGCCGGCATCTCGCTCTTCCTCACCCGCCTCTGCCCATACTTCCTTCTCAAACCGGCTCACAAGTGCATCGAGTGGCTCGTTCACCGGTAAGCCGCTGAGGCGTCGCAGCTCAGTTATACAGAAAATGACACTTTGTGTTTGAACAGTGACTCATTAGATAAATGAAAAACAAACCAAAGTCCATTCAGAAAACTTCTGATTTAAGATTTCACTGGAGCAAACAGTCCTTCAGGAAACGGCAGCTTTAAGGCGCTGACGCCTCATTAACACATTTATAGCAATGCTGACGATTATTTTTCGTATTTAATTAGTCAAACAGATGTTTAACTAGATGAACCTTAAATGTGCACAGAAGCTCTCCTTCACACTCTGTTTCCTGTTTTATACTCGCGTGATGACTCCGTGTTTTCCCGTGTTCAGCTTCCACATCCAGCTGTACAATGCCGACAGCCTGCTCGCCTGCGCGCTGCCGTATCACGACACCAACGTGTTCGTCAGAGTCCTGCAGCTCCTGAAGATCAGCGACGCCACGAGTCGCTGGAACTGGCTGCGCGGCCTGCAGGTGGGTGACTCGCCTGAGCTGGAGCGCCTGTGAGGTCCGTCTGCTGATAAGAGTGACGTGAAATCGTTTTGTTTGTCGTTGTTTGTTCAGAAACCCGGCGTGCCGTTATCCAGAGGAACTCTCATCGCTCACTGCTACACTGACCTGAGCTTCATGGACTTCATCTGCAGCCTGGTGACCCGGTCCATCGAGGTGACCTCCCTGACCCCTCCTGTTACCTGTCGACGTCGCGGCGAGGCTCTCGGGACGCCTGCACAGTTACCTGCATTCACTGCTCTCCTTCTCCTCTGCAGGCGTATTCCGGACATTCGGGAAGTTGCTCCCAGCTCAGAGTCATCTTCTCTTTTTACGCCTGCACCATCGTCCCCGCCCTGGACGCCGTGGACAGAGTGTCCAACACCATCATCTCCAAGCTGCTGCCATACGTGCAGACGGTAACGTGCGCCATTATTCACATGACCCCGACCCGACAGGTGACGTGAGATTTAACCTCGCACATGTCGTTGCCTCCTCAGGGTCTGAAGTCGTCGCTTGCGGACTATAAAGCCGCCACCTACATGATCGTGTGCCAGCTGGCGGTGAAGGTGGTGATGGAGGCGAGCCTGGTGGACAGCCTCGCCGTGCACCTTAGCAAGTCTCTGATCAAAGAGCCCGTCCTCGCCAAGGAGGGCGTGGGCTGCCTCATCGTGCTGCTGCAGAACCAGAAGGAGGGCGCCGTGGGGCCCAGGTAGGACAGACGCCGCCTGGTCGTGATGTTTCGGGCACGCTCTGTCCAGGCGTGACGTCCTCTCACCTGTCTGTTCCTTCTCGTGTGCTCAGAGCCGCCGGCCGTCTCTGCTCGATGGCGGCGCTGGTGCCGACGCTGCAGGTCATGGCGGCGGTTCACGACGTCAGCCCTCTGCTCCGCTACCTGCTGCCTCACCTGGTCCAAAGCGTGTTCATCAGCAGCTCAGGTGAGGCCTGCTGCATGTACGTCTAATGCTTTACAGCGCCGCAGGTGGAGTTGACCTGAGTTTGTGTCACAGGTGAGACGGACCGGCTCGCAGTGCTGGAGTCCATCCTGGAGTCCGTCCTGCTGACCAAAGACCTGGACCACACCGCGGCCCGGTAAGCCTCCTCTCAGCCGACCACGCAGCCAATCACGCGACACGTCTTCTCACTGCTGCCGTGTTTGTCCCGTAGGTTGCTGCTGGACGAGTATCTGAGTCAGAGCGAGCGCTCACCTGTAGAGCTGTCGGCCCTCGACCAGCGCCTGCTGCCTCTGGTGCGCCTGTTCGAGTCCAAGTACGTACGAGTAAATATTGTATAGTTCCTGGTTCAGCACAGGTGTCGCAGAACAGTGTTCAGGTAAACGAGTCTGCACGCAAACAGCAGTGAAAACATGGCCGCCGGCCGCAGCTGTTCTGGGATACAGAGGGCGGAGCCGCGTTTAAGTTTTCTCCTCCATCAGGTACTGTGCAGCTCTGGACGGCGTCCTCGCAGGTCATGTGACCGACATCGGCAGCACGGCGCAGAAACGGCTCTTCCACCGGTTTCTGTCTTTGTCGCTGAGCAGCGGGAAACATCAGGTGAGCTACAAAACGGCGTCGCTCAGGTGAACTGTGGCGTCTTCGTCTCTCTGAGCTCACGGTCTTCCTTCTGCGTCGGCAGATTTTAGGCGACTCGGACACGTCGCTGCTGCTCAGCCTGAAACACCCTCAGCCGTCGGTCAGAGTCTCGGCCGTGGAGCGCCTGAAGGACCTTATCGCCGCTGGACAGGTAGACTTCCTGTTTAATCCTCTGTGTCTGTTTCATTCAGGTGAACTTTGACCTCTGAGGCAGGTGATTGTGTAGCTTTGGGGCGCCTCAGGGCTCTGCTCCGGGTCCTGAGCGGGCTGACATTTTTAACCACACATATTAAGGGTCGTGTTTCCTCTGAGCAGCAGCAGAGTCTGGATGACGACTTCCTGAAAGACGCCGTCACGGAGCGTTTGAAGGACGAATCGCCGGAGGTCGTAGCCGCCGCTCTCCAAGTCCTGGAGGTCAGTGAGACGATGGTTAACGGGTCTGATGGCGTTCTGCTTGATGGCGTTGTGGTTAATGGCGGTTTTCGTTGTGTTTCAGGTGGTGTTTGACGTTGTGGACCGCGAGGACGCCGTCTCGTGTCTGCTGTCTCTGCTGCACAGAGCCGATCTGCCGGAGGCTGAGCGATGGTCAGTGAAAGCTTATTTTCCCTGCTGTTAATGATGCCTTCATGAACCTCCTGTAAATCTGAGACTCCTTCCTCCAGGGTTCCCGTGCTGACAGAGGTGGTGCGTTTACTGTCCGACCCGCGGATGGGAAAGGGGCACGGCGAGCTGGTGACGAGGACGGGCTGGAGGCTGCTGCCGTTCCTGGTCGTCACCTCGACCCAGCTCGACCTCGCCCGCCGCATCGCCCGGTCCCCCCTCCTTGCCAATCACCCGCTCACCCTGAATTGGGCCCCAGGTAACAGACCCATTTCCTGTGGCGCTTTCACAATAAAAGCAGTTCTGTCCATCATTTCGTCAGTGTCTGAAACTTTTTGCATCACACAGAGCTCGATGACGTGACGAAGAGAAGCGTTGAGCCCGACTTTGTGGGTGTGGCCAACGAGCGGCTGGTCTCCACGCTGACAAAGAACCTGGCGAACATGGAGCACTTCTCCAGGCGCGACGCGGTGAGTTCAGACGCCTTTCCTCGTGTCGCTCACGTGAACGTTTTCAAGCATGAACGTGTCTGAGTCACGAGGCAGCCGTGCTGTTGGGACTACTTTCAGCAGCGGACTGATCTGTTGTGAGTCTGTCAGCTGATGGTTTCCGTGTGTGTCGCGCTCAGCTGGAGAACCTCGCCGTGCTGGTGGAGCAGCAGCGACGCTCCAGCCTCAGGGAGCGCGCGGCGTTCCTGGTGCTGACCCGGACGCTGCTGCTTGGTCTGGGCGAGCTGAGCGAGACGCAGCACCTGCTCACCGCTCAGAGGGTCTACGCGCTCCTGGAGCGCCCCCTGCTGGAGGTCGTGAGGAGCGACGCGTCACAGGTCGGTCGGCCTTTAACATCCATAAACACAAAGTTAAACAGAGCCCGCTTGCACTGAGGATCGTCGGCGACGTGTTTTGATGGATGGTGTTGGTTCTGAACAGGAAGCTGAGCGTCCCGTCTTCGTGCCTACCTCCTTCTCTGAGGCGGCGGCGCTCTACCTAAGCAGGTGTGCGCAGGGACAGCAGCCGGACGCAGAGTACGGCTTCGTCCTCGTCGCTCTGCTCCGAGACTTAATTTCCTGCCTCAAGTGTCACGACGCCTCCTTCAAAGGTAAAATCTCCCAGAGCAGGTGAGAGCTGAGGTAGAAGAGGGAACCGGTCAGCTGACTGGTCACATGATTGTCTTCCAGGGGCGGCGTGGTGGAACCCAGAGAAGCTCGACACAAACACCTGCTGTTACCTGGGTCTGATCTGCCGCCTGTTCAGCATAATCATGAGCGGCGCCGCCGAGGGAGCGACGGCTGACAGCTTCAGAGAGCTGATGAAGCTGCTCGTCCAGGTATGACATCATTTCCTGTGAGCAGACATGATGTTTCAGCGTGATGGAGCGAGCCGCTAACCTGAGAAACCGTCACCTCAGGTCCACCTGCGCGAACCGAGCGTGCTCTTCAGGTTCCTGTGCATGCTGTGGGGATACACCAGTAACCATGGAGACCAGCTGGATGCGAAGGTGGGCGCCGTCCTGCAGACACGGGCACTGTATATGGGCGGAGCTCTGCTGAGCACCCAACCCGCCTCCAAGCTGAAGGAGCTGGCGGCCGCCAACTCACCAGGTGAGATTTACAAAAATAGAAAAAAGAAAAATGTAACAAATCTTTTAAAAAGTCGATTCAGGTAAACAAACCTCAAACTAACGTTTCATGAAACGTCCGAAGTTTGGAAGACGCGCTGATGACGTACGAGGTTATTAAAACAAGTGTGTGTGTGTGTGTGTCTGTGTGTGTGTGTGTGTGCGTGCGTGCGTGTGCGTGTCTGTGTCTGTGTGTGTCTGTGTGTGTGTCTGTGTGTGTGTGTGTGCGCGTGTGTGTGTGTGTGTGTGTGTGTGTCTGTGCGTGCGTGCGTCTGTGTCTGTGCGTCTGTGTCTGTGTGTCTGTGTGTGTGTGTGTGTCTGTGTCTGTGTGTGTGTGTCTGTGTGTCTGTGTGTGTGTGTCTGTGTCTGTGTGTGTGTGTCTGTGTGTGTGTGTGTGCGCGTGTGTGTGTGTGTGTGTGTGTGTGTCTGTGCGTGCGTGCGTCTGTGTCTGTGCGTCTGTGTCTGTGTGTCTGTGTGTGTGTGTGTGTCTGTGTGTGTGTGTCTGTGTGTGTGTGTGTCTGTGTGTGCGTGTGTGTGCGTGTGTGTGTCTGTGTCCCTCAGTCGTCCCGTCTCTGCTCTGCTGTCTCACGTCTCCTGTTCGGGAGGTCCGGAGGGCGGCGCTCAGCGTCCTGCAGAGCCTATCGGCAGCCAACACGTCCCCCTTCCAGCCAATCACAGAGAAGCTCCTGTCGACATCAGAGGAGATCGCCGCCGACCCGTCCTACCTCAGCACGGTGAGGACTCTGAAACAGCTGATTGGTTTAAATCTGGACTTCCTGTGTTTGTTGTTCTGATTTCCTGTTTTGCCCGCAGGTTCTCGGCGTGCTGCACGATGAGTCATCATCCAGTAAAGCGAAGCCGCAGCAGAAGAAGCTGGCGGCGGCGATGCAGCTGCTGGTGAGGAGCATTCAGAGTCCGAGCTGCCCGTCATACATCGCCGCCGCCCTGCTGAGAGCGCTGAGCGAGGTCAACGGACAGGTGAGTGGGCGGGACCGCGTCTGAAACGGAGGATTCGCCGCTGACGTCTTTGTTTTAGAGCCGGACTCAGATTGGCGATCTTTGAAGCTGAACGGTTTCCATTTCCTGGTGTGTCGTGTTTGATGGCGGCGTTATCGTGAGCGCCGTGACGCACAGCCAGAGAGAAGCATTGTTGGTGCTGTTATCTAACCTCAGTCTGATCATGTCGTCTAAAGAGCCATGCTTTGTGTCTCCTTTGACCTCCTCTTCGTCCTCCTCCTCCTCTCAGTCAGAGCTCTCCAGCCTGCTTCCTGTCCTCGATCGCCTCCTGGAGACCGGCCCCGACACGCCCGCCCTGCTGCAGGCCGAGGCGCAGCTCCTACAGCTGGTCCTGGGGAAGTACAACGAGGCGTCGGCGCCCCTGCTGGCCAAAGACCAGAACTGCCTGGACCTGTTCATCAGAGCTCTGAAGACCTCCACGCAGCAGCACGCTGGCATCCCGAGCTGCCAGATCATCGCTCTGGAGCAGGTCAGGAGGACAAATCCACCAATCGGGGGACGGGGACTAACCCTACCCGAGTGCACGCTCACAGTGATGCTGTCCATCTTTTATTCAGTCTTTACTTCAAACCCAGATTAAAGTCTGAGTGACGGGTGATGATTTAACGTGTTCAGACGTCTCTGCGTGTTCCTGCAGATCACAAAGCCCTTCTTCTCCGCCCTCGCGGACGAGGCGGTGCAGCAGAAGCTGCTGTCGGCCATGTTTGACCTGCTGGTGGAGAGCAGGAGTCCGGCGGTGGCCAACACCATCAGCAGCGTCTTCAAAGCGGTGAGCCGAGATCGTCTGCTCAACATTTTTCTTTCTCGTGAAAGAAGAAAGATGGCTGATAGTGAAACGGTCGTTTGTTTGGGGATGAATCGCTGAACGTTTGACCTTTGCGTTCGCCTCAGGTCGTCGTTGACTGTCAGCTGCTGGCCAATGAGCTCGCTCCTCCAGAAAAACCCAAAGTCAGCGTGACGGTGCAGCAGACCCGGCGGAGCCGACTGTCGCAGAGGTATTTGCGCCCTGAAGCGTTCCTGAGGTCACGTGATCGGACCAGTTTCCCTTCAGACAAACACGGATTTCTGCAGCTGAAAACAACGAATCAAATTAATAGTTGTAGGCGGATCATTCTGTGCAACGCGACACGAAGATTTGCTCCTGTGCTTATTTACTGACGATCTGCTTGAAAACAATGTTGTAGTTCAGGGTTGACTCTGATGGTGGCGCTGTTGTCTCGTTTCTCGTCCTTCCATTTTAATGATGTAATTATTGAACTGAAGTTGATAGAAATGAGTTAAACCGGCTGACGTCAGCTGTTTACCGCCCGTGCAGCCTGCGGGCCCCGATCTGCACTTTCACCCTGTAACAGGTCTGATTTCCTTCTGATAGTTTCAGGACGAATCCCGACAACATTTCAGCTTTTAGTTGAGCCACAATTTTCCAGAAGCAGCCTCAGTCTGAAAGCGTGGCGCGTCCACGATGAGTGATCGGTGTGAACCGCTGCGTGTGTTCAGGAAACCTCAGGAGAGCAGCGGCGCGGCTCCAGAGGGGGGCGCTGTGTCGTGGCGGAGAGTCACTCTGATCCTGGAGCTGCTGCAGCACAAGAAGAAAGTGAAGAGAGCCCAGGTGTTGGTGCCGGTTCTGTTCTCGCTGCTCGCCAGGTAACATGACAGGAAACGCCACATCCTACAGTTTCTCATGTTTTGTCATTTCATCTAAACTGAAAGAAGAATGAAGGCTGTAGTAAAGTCCTCATTAGGACTTCGTGTGGATTTGATCCGTGTTTGGAGTCGTGTGGAAGTGGAAGCAGGATTTTGACTCCGGGCTGCAGAGAGGTCCAATCTGAAAGTGGAGTTTTTTCTTCTTCTGTTTGTTTATTTAAGACAGGAGTAACAAAAAGATGAAAAATCGATCGATAGAATTTTATTTCAAACATGGAAATGCAACTGAAGTAACAAAAGAAAAACAAACACTTGAGTAATAATAACTCCGTCTGTCGTCAGGAGCATGGAGCCGTGCTCCGATGAGAACGCCAACACGGAGTACACCAAGCAGCTGCTGCTCAGCTGCCTGCTCAACATCTGCCACAAACTGGCTGCAGGTGGAGGAGCTGTGGCTGCAGGTGGAGGAGCTGTGGCTGCAGGTGGAGGAGCTGTGGCTGCAGGTGGAGGAGCTGTGGCTGCAGGTGGGTGTCAGAGGAGGATGATGAAGGTGTGTGTGTGTGTGTTTGTTGCCTCACTGCGCTCTCCTCGCTCTGTGCAGACGTCCTGGATGAAGACAAGTTCAGCGTGGAGCTCGTGGTTCAGTGCATCCGAACGTCCGACGTGCCGCAGACTCACCACCACGCCCTGCTGCTGCTGGGCACCGCCGCCGCCATCTTCCCCGTGAGAGCTCCACCTCCTCTTCTGTCTGTCCACTACCACCTTCGCTCTTCCTCCTCCATCTCTGTTTGCAGCTGAGAGTTTTATGTCACTGATACAAAGAGCGGTCTAAGTCCCGCCCCCTGAGACTGAAGCTCCTCTGCACGTCTGTGATGACATCATGGCGGCAAAAGTGTTTGTTTAAATCAGGGGCAACCTGTCTGATGATGAGTGCATCTAAACGTTCCTCAGAAGCCAGTGTGCCGTATGATGCATTAGCATTAAATGTAATAACGCTCTATATGAACAGTTACACACGTTATAGGATCATATTTGTTCACAGATGTTTGCAGCTGTCAGCGAATAGTTATCAGATAGTTTGAAACAAAAAAGACTTTTTATCCACAACAGCAAATGCAAATGCTATTTATGGTCTCCTCACAACAATGATAGGAAAAATAAACGGGGCCAATATGGCATGTTTGTTAACACAGAGACACACATGTTACTGTGATCTCTGGGCTCCCAGTGTCCAGCATTCAGAGGCTGCCTGAGGACTCATGTGGGAGAAAACCTGCTCACACAGACATGTGGAGCCAAACACTGTCAGTAAGGCCTCTGCAATGTCCTGAAGAGTTAAACTTGTCAGGTAGTGACGTCCAGCAGGTGAACATGCAGCTCCATGAACACGCACAGCTGTGGGTTCCAGCTGCCCCCCTCTCCCTGTTAATGCCCTACCCGCCCCCGTGGCAAAGCTTTGCTAGACCCGCCCCTGCACAGTTACCAGCTGTCAGCTGCTTAGAAAAGGATCCTGGTGTTATTTGTCTCTCAGAAACAGTTCATAACTTCAACTCATCCATGTCACCTAAAAGGTAAACCTGTTTCTCCATCACAGCTCTGATGGTTCAGTAAGGACATCTCCTGGTTTCATCTTCATGTTTCCCTCTCACCACATATCCAAACCATCATGACCAGCAGGTTTACAGCTGTGGCTCCAGCAAACATCAGCTGATACTAGAAATTAATATTAAATACATTCTAACAACAGCTGATCAAGCTTAAACGTGCTGCTGTTGTTTAGCGCGACATCTGCTGGTTTCTTCTTTCTGGCACAAAGTGGGCGATAAACAAGAGAGACGATCAGCTGATCATTGATCAGATTCATGATTGAAGTAGCAACAGGAGAGGGAGGGGGGAGGATGAGAGAAGAAGAGGCACGGTTGGCAGCTACTAACTAACCTTATGAATAAAATAAAGTTCACTATCAGTAACATCATAGCACCACCCAGCTGTATAGAAACTCCGTCATGCTAGCTAGTAGCAGTACGAGTTATTGTAACTGACTGTAAAAAGTCAGCACAACAAAAATAAACTAAACTTGGTTCATATCTGACCCAGATAGACTGCAGCTCATAACTTCTTACCTGAAGTTCAGTTCACCGCCTCGGGGCTCTGCTCCTCCTGCCTCCCCTCCCTTCATCCACCTGCTGGCCTCTGTAGAAGCTCCGCCACAGCCACCAGCAAACAGCTGAGTTATTTTTACACATCTGCCAGCATCTGGACAATCCACCACCTTTAATACCGTTGCAAAAAAAAAAAATCATCGGCCCATAAAAGCGAAAAATCACGCCCGGTATGTCCGATGGCCAGTCCCGCTATGTCGTGCCATCAGTTAACCCTTCGCGTGCCTGGTTTAAACAAACGAAAAAATATTGATGTCCTGATGGATATGGAGGACCAATGTAGCCAACATTTTAAACAAATATTAGACTATTGTTTCTTATTTTTTTAATTTTTACTTTTAATTATAATTTAATGAACCCAAAGAAGGAAACACGAGAAGCAGTTAGTGATGCAGTTACAGCAACTGATACAAATAAAAGAAATAAAGCAGTAATTTAGATTTTTGGTACGTTTAGTATCAGGTTTGTTTTAGAAGAGAAGAATTAAAGGAAAGAAATTAATCAATAATAAATAAATATGGGAATTAAAATAAACAACATTTATTTAATAGCAAGAAAACAAACGCGTTCGTGTTCCTCCTGCAGGAGAAAGTCCTCCACAACATCATGCCCATCTTCACCTTCATGGGCGCCAGCATCATGCGGCTGGACGACACCTACAGCTTCAGAGTCATCGACAAGACGGTGCAGATGGTCATACCTGCTCTGATCCAGGTGAGGCGGCGACGGAGCCGACAAACATGCCCGTTATACACGAGTGGCGTGGCAATAACTCTTCCTCGCTCCTCCTCCAACAGGCCCAGCAGCTTTCTGATGGAAGTTCCGCCTCTCACGTGATGGCTGTGGTGACGAAGATCATGCACGTGTTTGCTGACGCGCTCCCCCACGTGCCCGAGCACCGGCGGCTGCCAATCCTGTTTCAGCTGGTGACCACGCTGGGTCCCGCCCGTTTCCTCTGGGTCCTAATGCTGCTCCTGTTCAAGCTGCACGCCACACAGAGCGCCGGCTCCACCAGCGAGAAGGTAACAATCGCCTGCTTCTGTTTCTTCGGAGTTTAGCGCGTCGTTTCGTGTCTCTGCGTGTTTAACGTAGTTTATTTTGTGTTTTCGTGAGCAGGATGCGGCGCTGGAGCGATACGTGGACTTCTGGATTTCTCTGTGCTGTCAGTTTGACATCAGCGATCAGCTGACCTCGCTCATCAACATCCTGAACTTCCTGCTGCAGCTGCCAGACGACAAAGAGGATGGTAAAACAAAACGAAAGTTTTACATCATCAATAACATAATCATGTTTTGTATGGAGGACTGTAAGTGCCAAATCGAAAGAAAAAAGTGATAACAATTGTATTTTTAAAATGTGAAACTGACTCCTTTCAGAATTATTTCCTTTGTTATGATTCGTCTATCAGTTTACTTCATTTACATTTTAATTAATATTAATGAGAATCCCTTACTATCACAATACGCTCCGAGTGTTTCATTTGGCAGATTTTTACTGTTACAGATGAAACACCCAGGAGCCAATCATCTGTCTTTCATTAAAGTAATAGATTAAAAATACAATGTTTAAAATAATGAACATCAAGGTAAATTAAAATATTTGCTGCTTTTATTTCTGACTCAAATTTTAGACATTTATTTTAAATTTAAGAAGAGAGGATGATATAAACGAATAACTATAAATAAAGTAAAATACTGGACTTGAAGAAACAGGTAAATTATTAAGAAAGGAAACAGAAATGTTACCACAAAGAACAATGGCTATGAAAACATGTATATAAAAGTAAATATGGTTAAAAAAAATAACAATTTGAATTTCTTTCATTTAAAATTTAGGAAATTGAATTTAAATTGAAACATAAATAAACTAATTTGTATAAAGTACATGAGTTAATCCAAATTGAATAAATATTTGATATTTAGAATGAATGACTCTATATAGTCATTAATTCTATATATAGAGTTTTGGCGTGTTTGGCCCTCCGTAGTCTGATGGACTTCTGGGTTTGTCTTGTGTAGCTCCAGTGAAACGGCCCGCCGCCCGGCGAGGAGCGAAGAAGGAGGAGGAAAAGGTGGAGGAGCTGATCTTCAGCGTGGATGCTCACGGCGGCAAAGAGCTGCGACACTTCAAGTTCCTCTCCGTGTCATTCGCGGCTCAGCTGCTCGGCTCAGCGAGCTTCATCGGGAAGGTGGGCGACTGAAGGTCAGGCGGTAAGGAGCGCGCTCAGTGCGACAACAATAAACGTTTGATTTTGTTTCAGGTCGCGGACAACGACGATGACATAGACTCATCTCTACAGCCACTGCAGCAGAGGTGAGTGATGCTGTGATGTCACGTTGTTATGTGAGCGTTTGGTGGCGTTGAAGGTGATGTCATGTTCGTGTTTCAGGCTGCTGGAGGACATCCTGCGCTACATCCACAGCATCGCTCGCTGTGTGGAGGAGAACGCCGACAAACCCACCGCCAAGTTCTGGCGAGTTCTGCTGAATAAAGCCTACGACGTACTGGACAAGGTTTGAATCCAGTTTTATTTAAACTCTTCTCGTTAACATTAACAGCAGGTCCTCCACCGTTAACCTCAGTTTCTTCTCCTGCTGCTGGAGTGAAAGCCGCCCTGCAGAGGCTCTCTAACCTGCTCACCTTTGTTCAGGTGAACGCGCTGCTGCCCACGGACACCTTCATCACGGTGATGAGGGGCCTGATGGGAAACGAGCTGGCATCGGTCAGGAGGAAGGCCATGGACCTGCTCAACAACAAACTGCAGCACAGAACACAGTGGGATGCACAGCAGGTAACAGGAAGTGATGTCAGAGTTCTCCGCAGAGCGTGTTTTGGGTATGAAACGATGACATCAACTTCCTGTCTGCCCTCAGGTTACCGTGCTCCTCCAGCTGATCGGCGACCTGCTGAACATTGTGGGCAAAGATCACAGGAAGGTCGTGGACGGAGCGGAGCAGGCCATCAACCGCCAGACGGCGCTCTTCAGCCTCAAGCTGCTCTGTCGCAGTTTTGGGTCCGACCACCATGAGACGTTCGTGCCCGTGCTGTTGCAAACCGTGGAGCTCGTCGCGGCGGCAGAGGAGGAGAAGAACGTGATGGGCAGCGCTCTGCTCTGCATCGCCGAGGTGGTCAGCACACTGAAGGCCCTCGCCATCCCGCAGTTACCCAGGTCTGTCATGCCCGTCCTTCACCCTCACACGACAAGGTGGGGAAGCCGCCCTCCAGTCAGCTGACGCGTGTTTGTTTCCGCAGGTTGATGCCAGCCATACTGCACGCGCTCCAAAACAGGAAGGAGCTTCTGACCAACGAGATCTACCTGCTGAGCGCCGTCACTGCCCTGCAGCGGGTCACAGAGACGCTGCCACACTTCATCAGCCCATACCTGCACGACGCCACCTTACAGGTAACGCCGCCCCGCGAGCACTGCATCAGAAAAACAAAACAAAGGTTATAAAGGATTGCGGTGGAGCTGTGCTTTGATTGGATCGTGCTGTGCGCTCTTCCTAGCGCCTCGTTTTTTTCATCTGAAATGGTACGGCTCGATGTCGCTGCTGCTTTGAGGAGACGTGCTGATTGGTCCCAGCTCACCTGGAGTGTGACGCGAGTGTCACAGGGATTCTATTATTCGTTATTCCTCTTCGTTCTTGCAGGTGTGTCGGCTGACCCGGCTGATGGAGACTTCGTCCTCCTCCTCCTCCGCCCAGCTCTCCATCCGTCTCGCCTCTCTGAGGAGCACCCTTGCCACCAAACTGCCCCCCAGGGTCCTACTGCCCACCATTAGCAGGTGCTACAACACTATGGTGGTCGATAAGAAGGTGAGAGTCGAGCTTCAGGTGTGTTTACTGTTTTCTACTGAAGGAGTAAAGTTCAAAGTTTGTGTGTGCGCCTTGGCTTAAAGTTTTCCAGAATGATCCAAAGACACTTGCTCTGATTATTGGAGTCAGTCGTTTAAAATGGCTCCACGAGAACAAATCAAACATCCACCGAAATGTGGAATCAGGGACTTAAAATCCCAAATTCTCACGCTGAGCTTCGTTAAATGTCTAAAATCAAACAGCAGCAGTAATATCCTGTAATTTAATGTTTTCGTGCTTCAAGCCAGAAAAAACGTTAAAAGTAGAAATCAGCGCTAAACGGTCATCGGCGTCAAATCCCGCTCTGAGGTTCCCGCTCTGAGGTTCCCGCTCTGAGGTTCCCGGTGGTTTTCAGCTGTTAACGTCTTGTTGTCGTTTCCCCGCAGAGTCAGCTGGGGGCGCTGCTGAGCATCCTGAAGGAGCACATCGCTCACATGGAGAAAGACCAGCTCAGCTTCCACCAATCAGAGCTCACCACCTTCTTCCTCACCGCACTCGACTTCCGCTCCGAGCATTGCCAGGTCCGCTCAGCTGGTGATTGAGTAGATGTACTTAGATTACTTTACCTTTCTCACGCGTCTCTTTTGTCTTCAGGGCGATCTGGAGAAGACGGCGCAGGTCGAGGGCTGCGTGATCGACTGCCTGATCGCCATGGTGATGAAGCTGTCAGAGGTCACATTCAGGCCGCTCTTCTTCAAGGTAACGCCGCCGTGCCTAGGATTCAGCCGCCGCCCCAGTTTCCCGCCGTGTGGCGATAACTGTGTGTCTGTGCGTCTGTCTCGCAGCTCTTCGACTGGAGCAAATCGGAGCGTAAAGATCGTCTGCTGACTTTCTACCGGCTGTCCGACCGCATCGCCGACCGCCTCAAAGGACTCTTCGTGCTGTTCGCAGGAAACCTGGTGAAACCATTCGCAGACCTGCTGACACAAACCAACAGCACAGGTCTGACCTCATCCACAACTTTTCTCTTTTTATTGATTTTCAACTGTAAATTGTTACATTTATCTAAATGTTAATATTTAAAGCAGCTGTTTCCCAGCTGTCCAAGCTTGACGGTGCTTTTGCTTCTTGCAGAGTCGCTGCTCTTCGACTCCGAGGACGATGGCGAGGAGAAGAGCTGCCTGCTGCTGCAGTACGTCCTCGACTGCCTCCACAAGACCTTCCTGTACGACTCGCAGCGTTTCCTGAGCCGCGAGCGAGGCGACGCCCTGCTGAGCCCGCTCGTAGACCAGGTGAGGTGCAGACACTTCAGAGGGTGTAATATTTCTCCAAAACTGCATGACTCCACCCGCTGGGCGTGGTTTCATTGGTGACATTGAACTTGAATGGTTTCTGTGTTTGTGTCCAGCTGGAGAATCGAGTCGGTGGCGAGCAGCGATACCAGCAGCGCGTCACCCAGCACCTGGTGCCCTGCGTCGGGCAGTTTGCTGTGGCGATGGGCGACGACTCGCAGTGGAAGACCCTCAACTATCAGATCCTCCTGAAGACCAGGCACTCTGACACCAAGGTAAGGCCACCTGCACAGCTGACCGGCTCCCCTGAGCCCCGAGCGACGCCTGGAAGGCGCAGAGAAGTCGGTCAAGCTTCACTCTGACGCTGTCTGATCTCAGCCAGGCAGAGTTAATTAATGGTAATACAAAGAGTTTTAAATTAGACTCTGTGTTGGTGTTAGTTATTGACTCAGCAGCTTCCTCCTCCTCCTCCACAGGTGCGTTTCTCCTCTCTGCTGATGCTCATGGAGGTGGCGTCCAAACTGAAGGAGAACTACATGGTGCTGCTGCCGGAGACCATCCCCTTCCTGGCTGAGCTCATGGAGGGTGAGGCGCACACACAGACACCGCTCATATTAACTGTTGGCTCTAAGATGTAATGTAGCTGTCGGCCACAAGAGGGCAGCACATCTCTGACAAGAGAAAACCTCTAGATCCAGATGTTTCAGAATAAAAGCATGACAGATGAAACGTATTTTCACCATCATGGAGAAATATCAGTAAAGGTTCAGATAAAATACGACATCAGAGATGATAAGATGCAAACAGAATGCAGTAAAATATCACATTCGTGTTTCAGTGGAGCTTCGCTCCACCTGTGAGGCCAGGTAACGGCGTAGGCTCAAACCTGCCGTTTGTTTTGCAGACGAGTGTGAAGAGGTGGAGCTGCAGGTCCAGAAGGTGATCCAGGAGATGGAGAACATCCTGGGAGAGCCGCTGCAGAGCTACTTCTAACACGCACGCTGGTGTGAAGCTTCAGCACAAACATAAATATTCTGATGTTTTTGATGTAAGAAGTAATAAACATTTGTGTCAAATCTGCTTTTTATTTACTCTGAACCTGTTTAAAGAAGGTGACATGAGTCACGCGTGGACACTGATCGCAAATCATTCCTGCTGGGCAGCGGCATCTATGGAAGCCTGCTGATGCCAACTGAATGAAACAGCTGACAGCCGTCATCAGTAACACCACTTTAAGGTTACCATGGTGATGATGTTTCAACAGGTGTCCACCTGCTTTAAAAATCACGAGTGTCCCAGATGTTTGTCCACAGCTCTGTGGTTTCCAGGTGTTACAGATGTGTCGGTGAAGCGAGGTAAAAAGAAACGCAGCGTTTCTGCTCAAACTCCTGGGTCAAGTTTAAAGGCCGGCTTGAGGACACTCATCTCACTCAGACGATTCTGGATCATAAAGGTTGGATCTGCTGGTTTTGGGGAGACCGCACTGGAAGGAAAGAGTTTTCCTGTGAACACTGTGGCTCTCTGACCATTTAACCCTGTCATGCATGAATTGTGACAAACTCAATCAGGATTCTTAAGTGTTTTTATTCATCTTTTCCTGCCTGTAGTTGAATAAAAACACTTAAGAATCCTGATGTTATTTATTTTTATTCATCTTCAGGAAGGAAAAGATGAATAAAAATACTTAAGAGTTAAATAACAGTAATTACAATGAAACACAACATACAGCTGTAGTAACAATAAACGTCCAGTGGGTGGCAGACTGTGGAGTGACCCATCAGTGTCCAATGCAGTGGTTTATGTGCAGGTATACCATCAACTCTGACACAAATGCAAGCAAACACCAGAACCTCTCGCCATAAGAACAGTTTCTTCCCCTCTGCTGTTGGACACATGAACAATAACCGTATGACTGTTCCCACCACTAACACATGACCCTACGCTGTGTCACTGCATCATTCCATGTTTGCACTGATCACCACCTGCACTCATGTATATATCATGTATATATCTATCTACTTAGCACTTTTAATTCTTATTCTCATTTTAATTTTCATGTCTATTTAAGCTTAATTTATAACAGTATTTATAACAGTATGTTTGCACTGAAGTACCGCAGCAATTTCCTAATGTTGTAAACCTGCTCAACATTTGGCAATAAAACCTTTCTGATTCTGAAACAGCAGCTGTGACTGTAGGGACCACTATGGTGAAAGGGTCAAATGGATCGGGGCGATCGTGGCTCAAGAGTTAGCAGCTCGTCTTGTAACCGGAAGGTTGCCGGTTCGAGCCCCGGCTCGGACAGTCTTGGTCCTTGTGTCCTTGGGCAAGACATTTCACCTTCCACCTACTGGTGTTGGCCAGAGGGGCCGATGATGCGATATGGCAGCCTCGCCTCTGTCAGTCTGCCCCAGCGCAGCTGTGGCTACACCTGTAGCTGCCTCCACCAGTGTGTGAATGAATAGTGGTATTGTAATTTTTCATTTTTAATTAAAACCCAGCCAGGATGCACGCCCCTCCCCTCCCTGCTTCCACTGGAGGTTTCTTCCTGTTCAAAGGGACTTTGTCCTTCCCACTGTCACCCAGTGTTTGCTCATAGTGGTCATCTGACCGTTGAGGTTTTCGCTGTATTATTAGGTGTCTTTATCTTACAGTAAAAAGCACCTTTAGGTGAATTCTGAAGGTGCTAGAATAACAGATAACCAGCTGGTAAAAGAAAACACACGTATAACAGCGTGGTGTGGTTGAGTTTATAACATCAGGTCAGACTCTCCGTGACTTTAACATCCGCTGTTAACGCAGTTCTACAAAGTTTCTTCCTGGAACTGCAGATGTAGGACGAGTGCCGGAAATAGTTTTGTACTTCGGAGAATCCTGACTCACACCAACGACGTTAAGTTCTTAGAGAACAAAGACACTGTTTGCAGTTCTTCAAAACACAGTGTGTTTTCAGGTGAGTTCACCTGCATCCAGCGCTGAGCCCACGTGTTTGTACGACACTTCAAAGGTCATCAGTTTGACTTTCATGTTTTGTTTTTTTACCTTTTTAGCTTCTGACTGCATCTGAAAACTGAATTTTTAAATCATAATTTAAAAAATTATTTTTGAATCCTAATGTTTTCGGTGTGTGTTATCAAAGGTTTACACAATCAGTCGTCACTTTAACTGACTCGTTTAAGTGTTTTACTCAGTTTGGGACAGATTTTCAGATAAACTCCATCATTCATGTTAGATTGGTAAAAAGGATCTGCAGAGTGAGCTGTGAGCTTTCTCTTTGTGAGGCCACAGGAAAGTACAGCTATGAATCAACCATCATAGCCAGCTAGCTGTAAGTTAACTAGCGAGTTTGCTAATGTAACACAGTGGATATGCTAACATTAAAACCAACCACTGAAGGATTTGTACATCTTTAATACTTTCTGGGTATTACAGAGCGTTATTGTAGTTAACTGAACTGAAAGTGGGCTGAACAAATATTCTAGTTAACACAAACACTAAATTTCATGTGCCTGTTATAAACTTATTACCACTGATTAGATTGGCATTGTGACCCATACAGCTCACTGACATATTGCTGATGTATATCTGCTGTAGTGCGAGGCACCATGTAGCAGAGACGTGTGGTTACTCATCAATAAGATGTCGTTTTGCTGTCACAGTTCTGACTACCTGTAACCTTCCTCATAGACGCAGCGAATCCCACTCAGAGGGGGATTCGTTTATGCTACCCAGGTAGAGTCGCACAAAGAGAGAAAGCTTCAGTGAAGCGGAGGCTGGCGACGTTGTCCCAACCTCTTGCAGAGTGAGCAAACTACATTAACACCAGCAAATCCCTCTCTGAGCAGGTCGCGCAGAGTTGGAAAGTCAAAGATAAGCTGCGTAAAAACGACTTTATACCAATGAGCAAACATGGTTCCACTACGTTGGTGCTACCTTCAGCCACACAGCACATATATTTCAGTGATACGTCGCTGCACCATGCTGGATGAAGCACAATTTACTGACTACATTCCTCTGAAACGCTGGAGTCGAGGGACGGAGCGTGCTGTCTGGATTTATGGCTTTATTATAAAGTTAACCTGAAACTGGGCTGAAACATATTTTAGGTAACTGTAAACTTAATATCGCTGCCACACATCACTCACTAATATCACCCACCGCACTCAAACAATAACTGAAACTAAAAAGAACAAAACCTTTTCAAAACATAAAAACAATAAAACTGGAAACTAAAATTTCTAAATAAAATAAAAATCATAAACTTCAGCGTCTTGTTTGTTGTTGGCATGAATGAGCCTCCGTACATCAGCCCACTGTCTGACCTTCATCTCTTCAAAGTGTTTAAACAAGCTTCATGACGTCACGGCTCCACGCGGTGCCTCCCCCTGACGTCACGTGGAGTCTTTAGGAGACTCGCGCCGGTCAGTGGCTCAGAGACGGTGTGCGCGCGCGTGTATCAGCATGAGGAGCGCGAGGACGCTGCGGCAGGTCCAGGTGGCCGTGACGGTGCAGCGGAGCCTTCATCACCAGCATCCTCCTGCGCGCTCCGCGGGGATCGTCGGAGCTCCTTTCTCCAAGGGACAGGTGAGAGCGCGAGGACAGGCTCCGCGTGCACTCGTGCGCGTGTAATCCTCCAGCTTCTCCTTCTCTGTCCGCTGCAGTCCCGAGGAGGCGTGGAGGACGGACCGGAGCGGATCCGAGCCGCGGGCCTGCAGAGGCGGCTGCAGCAGCTGGGTGGGTCCGGTGACGTCACCGGGAGACTCCAACAGACGTTTATTTTTGTGCTTTCATACAGAATCACCTTCATGCAGCAGCAAATGTAATGACAGCAGGTAAAACTGACCGGAAGTTACCGTTTGAATGATGAACCGCCCTGTGAGCATCACCGTGGTTCCCACTGTGCCTCACAGCAACAAGGGCCCGAGTTCGACTCCGCCGTGGAGTACGTCCACAGACATGCTGTGAGTGGGGACAGATCAGCTCCCACTCACAGCTGTGTCTCCGCCTCTCAGCCTGTGGTAGCTGAGATGGACTCCACAGGTGTTCTCACCTGTTCACACATCAGGAAGCTCCTCCTGCAGCTGTGACACATTTCTGTTAAAAATCATCCGAGCACCAGAGTGGCAGTTTGCCTCTGCAGCATCTGGACAGATGTTTAAGAAAGGCTGACGTTAGGTGGAGCGCAGCCGGCCCAGTTAGTTATCCGTGTTGGTCGTCATTCCCAGTTAAGGAAACATTGTTTTTGTTGAATTAACAACTCAGAAACTTCCTGAGTTTCTCCGTTTCGTCAGTTAATGTTCATCCAGAGCCGAGTAATCAGTGATGAGAAAATCCACAAACGTTTGATTAATACATGAGCCTGAGCGGACCGCGGGCTGCACCAGGGACAGAAAACCCCACAAAGCCAGGTGGGGGCACAGAGCTGTGCGGCCCGGTATTTTAACCCCGTCCATCAAAGAGGCAGAATGAAGCTTTAAAATGTTTCTGCTGATTATTGAGAGCAGTCACTGATTTCCTCCTACACAGAGGGTCAGATCATCCTCCCGTGGCCAAAACATTAAACACGGCCCATAATTAAAGTACAACAGCTCAAAAAATCAAAATGACACAAGATCCCGAACAAACAGAGACGATAAAAATAAAATAAAGAAGCTCAGATAGTCAAAATAAAATAGAATAAAAGTAGAAAATAAATCTTGTATCTTGTCTTTATGGTGGGTTTAATCAACTACAAAGTTTACAGTTAGATTCAAACAGCTGTGCAGCTCAGTAACAGCGACAGTGTCTGATTTTTAATATTCAGAAACCATCGAATCGTCAAACAAACTGGAGGCGGAGCACGCCGGCGTTTCCACTTTCAACAATTCATCTGAATGAATCTGTGACGTCGGTAAAACATTAACCTTCAGCACAGTTTGAATCCAGAAAAGGTGTTCAGAGCTGACCTTCAAATAAAGTGTTTAAAGTCTGATTCACGTAACGCTCCGTTTAAAAAACTCCGTAAAAATCAGAGTTTGGTGGTTTTTCCTTCAGCTGATTGTGAGTACGCAGGTAACACAGTTTCACTGACACAGTGAGTTCAGGAAGTGTAACGTCCTCAGAGGAGGTCACTGTGCACACGCTCAGTTTCATTACTGGAACAGCGCTGACCTTTATCCACGAACAGCAAACAGTAAGTGTTTACAGGTCCACATGGGTCAGTGAACGCCTCATTACACCGCTGCCTTCTTCCCTGAACGTCTCGCTGTTAATGTTCACACAGAGAGCATGCTGGGAAACGCCTCCGCTGGTAATGTTGAACAGTCAGTACGAGGAAACCTGCAATGATTGTGTGTGTGTGTGTGCAGGCTGTGCAGTGAAGGATTATGGGAACCTGACGTTCGAGGACATGTCCCGGGACGAGCCCATGGGCTTGCTGAAGAGCGTGAGGGCAGTGGGTGCCGCCAACCAGAAGCTGTCACAGGCGGTGCGAGCGGCGAAGGAGGATGGGCACACGGCGGTGGTGCTGGGCGGAGACCACAGGTCAGTCCACACAGGAACAGGAAGTCAGGACGTAGGTTCCAGGTGTCGGCTCTCCATCGACTCGCTTCCTGTTTGTGTTTTCCGTCCTCAGCCTGGCGATCGGTTCCATCCACGGGCACTCTGCGGCGGTTGGGGAGCTGAGCGTCGTGTGGGTGGATGCTCACGCCGACATCAACACGCCGCTGACCACGTACACGGGGAACATCCACGGGCAGCCGGTGTCCTACCTGCTCCACGAGTTGCGCTCAAAGGTGATCTTAGCAACAGAGATCAGCATCACGCCGTCACACAGAATCACTAACCCCTCCCCTTCCTCACCAGGTTCCCGTCTTACCGAACTTCTCCTGGCTGAAGCCGTGTGTGTCCGCCGCCGATGTGGTCTTCATCGGGCTGAGAGACGTGGATCCAGCAGAGCAGTGAGTGCACCTGAGTCCATGCAGAGACTCACCTATTTCTTACGCCCCTCTGACCAATCAGCTCGTCCCGAAGCATTTTGGAGATGATTGAAATGAAATCTCAATAAAAAATTTAAAGAAGCAAAAAGCTCTGAAAGGTCAGCGACCTCGCTCTGGTCTGAGGGTCACCAGAAGTTCATTACCTGCGTGTACCTGCCGGCAGGCTCTAATCCTGAGGTTTTCTCCTCCTCAGCTACATCCTGAAGATGCTGGGGGTGAAGACCTTCTCCATGAGTGAGGTGGATCAGCTCGGCGTGGCCCGCGTCATGGAGGAAACGTGTGATTACCTGTCCGCCAGGTGATGCCTGCATGAAGCCACCAAGGTGTGATAGTCTGAGCGAATGTTAAAGATGCTTTGTGTCCTTGAACAGAGGGAAGAAACCGATTCACCTCAGCTATGACATCGATGCCATCGACCCCTCTGTTGCCCCAGCAACCGGGACGCCTGTAGTTGGTGGACTCACCTACAGAGAGGGCGTCTACATCACAGAACACCTGTGTCAGACAGGTACGAGTCAGAAACTCAGGGGAAAACAAACCCTGCTCTTCACAGTAGAAACGTGTTTAGTGTAAGCAGCCACATTAGCTGCTTACAGTAAACACAACAGCTCTCACTTGGTGTTGGCTCTCGCTGCGGTAGAGTGTCACTTCCTGTTCCTGTTCCAACGCACACTGGTTTAGCCAATCTTTGGGGATTAGGGCTGACAGCTGTCCCGTTTTAGTGTCTCTTATTTGGCAGTTAAAAGGTTGGCAACCCTATCCTGGTGTGAACACGTGAACCGTGCTCCTGGGTCCAAACTACTCTGTGTTTATTAAGGCTGTTGTGTGTTTCACATGTTTTAACAGTTTGTATCTTGTTCTATTTAATCTGAACAAACCCCTAAAAAGTCAGTTATCGCTGTCGGCCTCTCTGGGTTTTTATTACCACCTTTCAGCAGCACATTTTAAAGCTCAGTCTTTAAACCCTTACGATGTAACTGCAGCCCAGCAGCAGTATATGAATGACTAACCTCGTATTGTGGATGGATGATCTCAGTTGTTCTCCTGACTGAAGTTTGGTCCTTTTACAGCATCCTGCCATGCGATTACATTTGTTCCCGACCACCGAGAACACTCACGTTAACTTTTATCGAGTGGAAAAAGTTAGCGTTCATCCTCCAGCTTCACTGTGTTTAAGCTAACATAGCTTTGTCGCTTCTCTCCTCAACAACAAAGAGCAACATAGTAAAAAAAACGGCACCATCACAATAAACTAGCTAGCAGTAGATATCAGTAGTTACTAAATAATAAACGATATTGTGCAGCACACAAGATAGACAGCGCACAATGTGCTTTGAGGCAGCAGCCAAGAAAGCTGTAGTCCGCGTCTGTGAATACCCGTGTGTACACCTGTGTGGATCAGCATGCTTGCATTCCAAAGGTTTCTCCATGTAACAATCTGCTAGAGGGTGTGGGGGGCCACAGCCCCGTCCTCCAGGGCATGAAGCAGGTATGGAGGAGCTCAAAACTCCAGACATCCAGAGGCCCCCAGAACACAAGAGACCAAGTGAAGGAAACGGTTTCCAGGGCCTAATCCGTGGATCGGCTTCCTCCGAGGCGTGGACGTCTATCAGCAGAGAATGTACCTTCACCTATCAGCAGAGAATGTCCCTTAGTCTGTAACACAGTCAAATATATTCTCAAGTAATATTCAAGCATGCCATTCAGCGTGTTAGTACGAGCAGCTCGGGAGCAGCTTGGGAGAACAAGAAAACAGAGACTGCTTCAGGTTGTCTTCCCAAAGTGACTCAACTTTATTCACAAGTACAACAGTTTATATAGAGGGTAAAATTCATGAGACAGCAGATTATCAGTTTAAACCAGTACAGACCAAGATAAGGCAGCGTCTTCCTGCCCTTGGGTGAAGAAGCATCCTTTGTGTAGTTTATTAGTTCAGCTACAATTGTGATTATCTCAGCGACATATTTTCAAGGCACAAAACGAAGAGTTCTTTCATTAGTGAAATCTGAAACAAACCATTTGGCCTTCAACAGGCGTCTAAAAGATTAAGAAACTAATGTAGCTGAGGGAGTGATCTCTGTGGTATTTCAACCTTGTACCAGCCTGTGATTCTCACACATCAATTCTTGGGTCAAAGAGAAAAATAACTAAAACAAAGGGGCCTTATTGAATGACAGAGTTTTCCTGCATAATGTCACTATAAAACAATATCCAGTAAATGCTACCATGGTACTAAAATACCTAACACCAAGGAAGACCAACAGAGGGGCAGCTGCGCCACTGTCCCAGAAAGAGCTGAGGAGAGTCCCAGATGAGGGCTCACTCAGCAGCCGCGGAGCAGAAGCCAGGGGGGGTTGCAGTGACGCGCCCGTGAGCTCCGCCGGCAGCCAGCCGTGCCTGAGTGACCGAGCCCCAGGCCGAGAGGCCGGGGGCACCCCACCTCCGAAGTGGCCCGAGCGAGCCCCAGGCTCCAGGCCCCGATAAGCAGCCATCAAGGAGTGAGCCGGTGTGTACCTGGACGCCCATCCCCGGACACAAAGAACAACCAACGCACCGATGTCTGAGGGAGTCCGCCACTGGCAGGGGAAGTGGTGGTAGGGGGAGATAGGCCTCCAAACCTTGGAGGGCCTGAGATGTCCCCAGAGAGGTGGCGTCTGATACCCAACCTGACATATAGACACAGACATACAGGCACACACAGATACAAACATCCATTCCCACCCTCATGCTCTCATATGCACTTACTCCACACTCAACCAACGTGGAGACAGACATAAAGAGATGCTGTACACACGATCACACTCCCCAAGCGTACTCTACAAACCGGGTCTAGGTACCCCCGCCCCTGGAGGGGGGAACTGCACCCAGACCCAGGTGGTGTTACCCTTTTCCCTGCGGTGGGGGGAGGCAGACCGCCCCGACTCCGCAGCAGCAGGGAGGCCCCACACTCCAGACCGCAGTCGGACAGCCAACTCCGTCTCAGTTCTGCTTTTTAAGTTATCATCATCCTCAGCTTGTGCCACGTTAAACCTTCCTCCAAACCCTCTAACATCCAGTAAATCATTGCCTTGAATTAAGCACTGTGAATTAAAATGCTGCTCTCTTTAACATTCATTCAGCCGACTGTTCTCACTGCGGACAGCTGGACATTATCCTCTTTGACATTTTGACACCAGAATAGTTTCCAAGCCATGTTTTAGCTCAGTGAGATGAGCAGCTGTTCTCAGAGCAGGAGGCGCGGGTTCAAATCCTGCTTATGGCAACATTTTCTTCAGTTAACACTTCAACTGTTTAAACTCTTTCCCACACAAATTTCAGCTTTTTCACCTCTTTTTAGCAAAACTTTCAGTTTTTCACTACTTTTCAGCACAAATTCCAGCTTCTTCAGCTGTTTTCAGCAAACTTCAGGTTCTTCACCTCTTTTCAGCAGATAATTCTGCTTTTCAGCTTATTTCAGCAGATTCCACTACACAGCATTCACACTGCATTTTCGCAGGAAATGCATCTTTTTCTAGTTCTTTATTCTTCTACCTTATTCTAGTTGCTCCGACCTTTGCTGGTTTCCCTCAGTTTCAGCTGATTTTAACCATTCAAACTTTAAACTGTTCTGCTCCTTCTGCTAATGTCTGCTATATCTTTTGGTGATGATAACTTTTATACTTTTTGAGAAATTAAGCCTTTTATGCCATTTTTTGGCCCATTTTACTGAATAGGACCACATTATCAGTGTGATCACCAGTGCTTGCAACATTTTCTTCAGTTAACACTTCGATTGGCCAAGAAATATCTCAAGACTGGTTTTTCTAAGGTTTTATGGACTGATGAAATGAGAGTGAGTCTTGATGGGCCAGATGGATGGGCCCGTGGCTGGATTGGTAAAGGGCAGAGAGCTCCAGTCCGACTCAGACGCCAGCAAGGTGGAGGTGGAGTACTGGTTTGGGCTGGTATCATCAAAGATGAGCTTGTGGGGCCTTTTCGGGTTGAGGATGGAGTCAAGCTCAATTCCCAGTCCTACTGCCAGTTTCTGGAAGACACCTTCTTCAAGCAGTGGTACAGGAAGAAGTCTGCATCCTTCAAGAAAAACATGATTTTCATGCAGGACAATGCTCCATCACACGCGTCCAAGTACTCCACAGCGTGGCTGGCAAGAAAGGGTATAAAAGAAGAAAAACTAATGACATGGCCTCCTTGTTCACCTGATCTGAACCCCATTGAGAACCTGTGGTCCATCATCAAATGTGAGATTTACAAGGAGGGAAAACAGTACACCTCTCTGAACAGTGTCTGGGAGGCTGTGGTTGCTGCTGCACGCAATGTTGATGGTGAACAGATCAAAACACTGACAGAATCCATGGATGGTAGGCTTTTGAGTGTCCTTGCAAAGAAAGGTGGCTATATTGGTCGCTGATTTGTTTTTGTTTTGTTTTTGAATGTCAGAAATGTATATTTGTGAATGTGGAGATGTTATATTGGTTTCACTGGTAAAAATAAATAATTGAAATGGGTATATATTTGTTTTCTGTTAAGTTGCCTAATAATTATGCACAGTAATAGTCACCTGCACACACAGATATCCCCCTAAAATAGCTAAAACTAAAAACAAACTAAAAACTACTTCCAAAAACATTCAGCTTTGATATTAATGAGTTTTTTGGGTTCATTGAGAACATGGTTGTTGTTCAATAATAACATTATTCCTCAGAAATACAACTTGCCTAATAATTCTGCACTCCCTGTACAGACGCAGCCTTTGGGGAGTGACTGCAGCACCCCACCAGCCGAAGAACTCACGTTAAAGTCTTTATGCGCCTATAAAACGATCAGAGGAACTGTGCGGTCACATGATGCTGAAGCTTCCTGTCAGTGACGCTGCCTCATTTTCAAACTGAATTAACTCCAAAATCCACAACATGAACACCAGCTCATTACCCCCACGTGCCACACTCGCCCTCACATAACCAGGAAGTTACCACAAATGTGCTCTTTGTCTCTCTGCAGGTCTGCTGTCGGCGGTGGACCTGGTGGAGGTGAACCCTCTGAGGGGCCAGACTGAGGAGGATGTCCGCTCCACCGTCAGCACCGCCATCGATCTGCTGCTCGGCTGCTTCGGACGCGTTCGCGAGGGAAATCACCTGCCAGATTACCGCCTCCCCGAGCCTTAACACGGGCCTCTCTGACCGTGCCGCACGACACCAGCACAAAGGGCCAATCGGAGTTCTCCCTGCAAAACTACAATCCCACAATTCCTGCTGTTTTCTGCCTTGAACCAAAGACGTTGTCTTCCTGTGGGTGGGGTAGTCCATCGCTGATCAGCTGATCGATCGTTTTGTTTTTGATTATTAAATTTATACGTTTGAAGAGTGTTTGTTTCTTTTTTTAAACACGATAAATGGTCGCCATCTTTAAAACGCAGCAGCACGCTGCTGAGGCAACGCTGCCGCCAGAGAATAACGACAGACGCCATTTTCTTACTTCTCCTGGGTTGCAGCAGCATTTTATTCTGATAAGAAACGTGTCTTACATCAGGTCACTGCACAGGACATCATCCAACACACAACAGACACACACAAACAGGAGTGAGGGTTGTCACGGAAACGGCGTGGAGCAGAAATTAGTAACTGCGCTCAGAAATAAGCTAACAGGGTTAAGAGGAGGCGGCGTGCTTTGCTTATCTGGAGTTTGACCTGCAGCATCTGAACGACCTTACGGTTAAACCTCCTCGAACGCTCACGCTATTGGTGGAAACGGAGGTGTAACCATGACGACGGGTGGACAGCGCAGAAAAATCCACTTGGACTGAATTTGTGAATCAAAGAGCCTCAGATGTTCTGCTTTTCAGAATAAAAGCATGGCAGCTGAAGCGTGGAAGAGTTTCCAAAATAAAACCCACTTTGTCACGGCTGAGGTGACATGAATCAGATCAGGAGCAGGAACTCGGCGACACGTTTCAGACTTCAAAAAGAAACAGGAAACAGAAAAAAGAAGGTGCAAACATTTTAAAACTTTTAAACGAGGAATTTTTAAAACGCAGATGAAAAACAGTGAAGAGGCGTTCACACGAATCCTGTCAGAAATCAATAAATACGCAGCTCAGTTTCAGCTATGATTGTCTCACAGAACCACACGATCGATCGTCGTTCAGATTCGATCGGTTCTTGCTTCTGGTTGATTCCCGTGATGACGAGAGTAATCTGATTCCTCGCCGTCTTTGTAACAGTCGTGAAGGTCAGGGAGTGACACGGGTGACGGAGCGTTTCTCGGTCTGTAGCGTCTGACTCGACTCATGTTAGCGACCTCGGGCCAAACTCCATTCAAAATTTGTCACATTTAGCGCTCCTTCGTTCCACTCGCTGGTTTAATGGGCAGAACCGTCGATGGAACAGAATTAAATCAATCAGATTTTCTGCTTTTAAGTCAAAGCTCACGAGATTTCAAACATTCTGGATCCAAAAACCCCCAAAAAACTTTATTCGTCTTTAAACGAACCTCTCGTGCAGCGTTCTTTGTTCTCGAGAAGTTTTAGCTCTCAGGCTGAACACCTGGACAGGTACGGACGTCTGAACGTCAGCGTGATTCTCGTTAAAGGAGAAATGAGTCAAACACACACACACACACACACACACACACACACACACACACACACACACACACGCTGTAGAGAAAAATAAGCGTGTTGGATCACATGTGCAGTCACACTCTGCGCCTGCAGGCAGGAAGCAGAGGAGGAAGACGGCTGAGCTGGAGGAGGAAGGTCGGTCGTCAGTCGGTCTCGTCGAGGCTGCAGCGCCGCCTGAACTCCTGCCCTCGCTCGTGGATCCATTTGTTCGATACTGCAGGAAGAAAGAGTTTCATCAGAGCCTCGACAAACGCCACGAGTCTGAGCAGCGTGAAGGTTTCTCCGTCTTTCTCATCAAATCTGAAGCTTTTCATGAAGCTCAGTCAAGTTCGTTTCATCTGAAACATCAAACACCAAAAATCCTTCAGCAGTCACGTGAGCTGCTGCAAACACACCCAGAAAACATCCAATATTCATCAATCAACACAAACATTTAAAAATAAATCAACTCCAACATAACAACGAAGCTTTTAATGACCCAAAACAGTTTTATATAACTGACGGGAGTTTGGATTTGTTCTTTTATTTTACTTATTTTTAGAAAATAATTTTTAAAAGAAATTTTTTTATGTCAATCATCACCAGGCGTGAAAATCTGAAAGTATTTTTACTTGATGATGATTTTGTGTGTATTTATTGTTTTACTGTGCACGTGTGTGAATATGGCGCGATGACCTCACCCCACTTGTTTCCCAGCAGCACGGGGCAGGCGGCGTGTCGGGTCCGATAGTCTCCTTCTCCGCTTGGATACAGGTTGTACCAGAACACCGCCGTCCCCTGGAGAAACACGGTCACATGACGCGTCACATGACACTGCGTCAGATTACTGAGAAGCAGCGCCCTCGTCTGCCCGCCTGTTTCTCAGTTTGGTTTATTAAACAGACTTGTTTCTGTGATGATGATGATGATGAAGAAAGTGAGTAGTTGAACCTTTTTGGGTTTCACAGCAGCTCCGATGTCAGTGAAGACGGTGGCGCCCCCTGCCTGCACGTCGGTCATCTGCAGCGGGAAGGAGGAAAGCGTGAGCGGCAGCAACACACACGCACATGCACACACACACACACACACAGCAGCACTGACGTAAAGCAGCCACGTGGCGATCCGGTTGCCCGTGCCCAGCTCCTCGAATGCGTCCGGTTCGTCTTTCTGAAACAGGAAGTGCACGGCGGTCAGAGTAATGAAAATTCATTCACTCATTTCAAAAAACTGAACTTTGTTAAAAGTTACAAATAAATAAATCTACAATACAAATACACAGATTGGATCTATTTAGTTGATTTTAATGAAATGTGTCCAACATGGATCCATATCTGTTATTGATCGTTTTCCGTCTTTCAGCAGAAATAAAATGCTGACAGAAACAGATTCTCATGTATCTGGTTTTATTTACCCGTCCGAAGTCGAAGTGCGGCTCGTACTGTCCCCCCAGGCCGTAGTTAGCCACCTGCATCAAACACAGCGCTTAAAACATCAGAGGCGCCAGACGGTTAGCGGCGTTTGAACTCAGGTGAGGCGTTACCTGCAGGTCCTCGGCCGTCTTCACGTTCAGCCCCGTGACGTCCTCGATCAGCTGGTTGATTTTGTCCACCACGGGATGCTCGTACGCTCCGAGCCAGGCGCTGAGAGGACAGAGAAGACACAGAGTCACCGCCGAGGTCACGAAAACAGCACAAACCGGCGCACGGCGAGGAGACGGCAACGAGGAGGGCGGGGAAACAACAGACAGTTTCTAAAGCAGCTCCTCTATGAAAAAAACGACATTTACAGAGCTTCACCGCTGACGTTTGTGTCATTACAGCCAGCTGAACGTTAGAAAAGCATGAAGGAGGAGACTCCGCCCCCGAGACGGTGGTGACCACAGGCTGTAAATAAAGATGGACGCCCCAAAAACATTTATATCGTGACTTCAATAAAAGCTGAAGCGAAGTCACAAATTTACTGCGGAGGAAAAAAACTCGCACGCTCACTGATGGATCCAGGAGTTCACACGCGGCTTTACAAGTCGGCTTGTGATTGGTCGCTTGTGACAAAGCCGTCCGGAGCGCTGCACGTGCGGCGTCCATCGTTACGAACAGCCTGCGCTCCGCCCGGGCCTGAAGCGAGTGACGTCCTGCTCTTACCTCTTGGAGACTCGGTAATGGGCCGTGGTCAGTTTGCCTGTGTGAGGGTCATGCACCGTGGCACGTCTGAGCTACTCCCAATTATAGGTTAATGCAGAGAGACAGAGAGAGGACAGAGAGAGGGCGGTCACTATCCACACGCTGCAGTCAGGGAGGCAGCACGAGCTTCAAACGCCACATAAGGCCACTTCATTAGGTACACGTGAAGCCCTGATCTGCTTTGGCGAGTTAAAGAGCGCCGAGTCCAACCCAGAGCCAACAAGGTACCTAATGAAGAGGACATGGAGTGCACGTGGTCAACCTTCAGGATGTTTGACAAGCTGCTTTAGCTCCTCCCTCCTTCAGACAACTTTCCTCTGATTGGCTGCCCCTCACAAACAGAAGGTTATGGGATCGATATTCTGCCATAATTGAAACTGAAAATAATCTCAGTTGATGTTTCACTTATGAAGTCACTACACCAGCATCATACACAAAACACGCAGTAACATTGCAGTACCTGCAGTAGTTTTACAGTAACTACTGTAGAGAGTATTTCCGTGAAGCTGACGCACTGACAGGTCAACAGACTGTCTGACTTCAGAACTTTATTTTGAAACGTTTGCAGACTCTTGTTATTTTACGTAACAATGTGCAGGTAACAGTGAGAAGCACAGGTATGAGACAAGAATCCTCCTGCTGCCTCCACGAAAACGTTAAAGCGACATCGAGAGTCTTAAATGTTTGACTTCCTGTCCCCGAACGAGCAAAGAAAACAAGCAGAGGCTCGAATCCCAGCGAGAGCAGAGCCTGAAAGAAGACGCTCAAAGTAGCTGTTCCTGCAGCGTTACAGGACCTTCTGATATCTCCTCTGATGTGGCCTTTTACACCTGCCCAGGTGGGACTGATTGAGCTGATGACAGTTACAGCTGTCTCTCTGTGCTGCAGCGCCCCCTGGTGGGAGGACAGCGGTAAAACAGCTGCTCATGAACATCTGCTTTATTATTATTAACCATTTCTCAGCAGCAACAATGTGAAACTACAAGTTTATGGAGATGTTTCAGAGCTTACAGCCCATCATGGACGTTTAAACGTTTCTTTCAAGCTGACTGTGTGAAAACTGGATTTTATAAAACTGAAGTCTTTTATGTTTCAGACTGTTGGGGGGCGTCAGCTGTGATGATCGGAGGCTGGAAGTCTGTAATAATAATGCCGATTCTTCTGTGACGTTTAAATGAGAATTCCACTTTGGAGGAAGGAACATTTTAATTATTCGTTTGTTTGAAGCGACTCGTTGCCTTTTCTGCTCTCACCGGGACGGCCGCCATCACAGAGGGGGGAGGACAGGGTGGTGTTGGGGGCAGAGAGGTGAGGTCCACCCCGCGGACGCCGCCTCCTGCCCCAGCAGCTCTTACCTCTTACTGATGCGGTAGTGGGCCGTCTCCAGCACGCCGGTGACGGGGTTAGAGATGGTGGCTCGACGGAGCTGTGGAGCCAATCGGCCGACAGTTACAGGCAGACACAGAGCGACGCCCGGAGCACCGACTAACGCCGACCGACACCGACGGAGGAGCCGCACCACACAGCCGCACAACCTCGTGATCCTCTCCACCCACCGCCCGCCCGTCACCTTTCTTCCTCGGTCACTGACGAGGCTCAAACTACAGTTTTGTTTTTGATGTGTTTGAAAAACAAACGAAATTTTTTACTTTAAATAATTTTTTTGTTTTCATGCAAATATTTTTTTCTGGCTTTAAATTAATTGTTTCAGTTTTAGACGTTTGATCCTGATTTTGTGGGCGTGTATCAAGAGGTAGGGGCGGGGCATAGATTAATGATTGACAGCACCCGTGTCACGGGGTTACAAGTTAAAAATGAGCAGTTGCCGCTCGCTGACAGGACGCCGCCGGCCAACAGGAAGCAGTTTGTGATGATGGATGTTTGAACGCTGCACTGAGGTGTGAACGGGGATTCGTTCTAATTTCAATATAATATATTTCATTTCTCTACAGAGCTCATCGCGGCTTAACGACCTAGCAGCCAATCAGATAACAGCATTCACTGTTGCCGAGGTAAATTTTGTGCATCCACACGATTGACCTGAGTTTCTGGGTGTTTGAGCTGAAAGTGCTCGCGCTGCTCTTCTTTGCTGTAAACCGTGAACCGAACATCAACACGACCGATCGGCAGTCGAGCAGCGAGCCGACGTAACCGCGAGCAGACGTAACCGCGAGCCGACGTAACCGCGAGCAGACGTAACCGCGAGCCGACGTAACCGCGAGCCGACAGTCAGCCACAAAAACGAAAACTGACAGTTTAGAGTCGCGGCGACACATCAGGCAGCAGTCATGTTCTCATCATGACTCTTGTCCAGTTTTTAACATCCCGACTGCTCTCGATTAGTTTTCCGACACTTCTGCGAGTTTCTTCTTCGAGGTCATTTCCTCTCCATCCTTTGATAAGCTCCACCTATTGGACTCTGTTGGGTCAGGTTGGCGGGGGAAGTAATAATAAACATGTTTTCATAAAAATTTTAATATACAGCGACTTAACGGGGAGCAATATTTCTGAATACTGATATTTAGCCCCGCCCCTTGCGTTGGTAAAGCACTAATGGCGTCCGACCTGGGATAAGCTCTGCAGCAGCGCGTGAGATAAAGATGCTCGGACTCACCCTGGGCTTGGCCAGCTCTTTCACCTTCTCCATGTCTTTCTCTGACACGATGTTGTGGTAGCGCACGATGTGCGGGCTGTCCCACTCGTCCTCCTGCTGCACCGGGCCAATCACGTACCGCGGGTGCCGGTTGTTGTCATAGTAGCGGCAGAAGAGGCGGCTCTGCCTGCGGGGAGTCTGACAGGAAGCAGAGGTTGAAGTGACGGCGATAAACGACTCTCAGAGGTGCGCTTGTTTCGCTCGCCTCACCAGCTTGATGCCTTGGCCGCGACACAGCTGCTCGTACTTCTTCCTCTCAGGCAGGTAGTCGTCTTTGCTCTCCCTCCTCTGCCTCACCTTGCTTTCCTCCTCCTTCTCCTCCACCTTCTCCACCTTCTTCTGTTTGGCCAGCTGGTACTCAAAGTATTTCAGGTTCCCGTTGGCTCGCTGGTGTGTCGGATCTAACAGGCAGAAAAACAACTTCAGGTGAGTGAGATCAACAAATCTGCACACAAGCGCTGAAGATGTGAGAAGAAGCCTTGGACTCTCTGGAAACGCAGCGTTGCTCCTTTTTCTAACTCTTTAAAACAACAGCAGCACGTTTGCTGACTGAACTGCCCGTCTGCAGGTACTAACCCAGGTCCAGCAGCCTCCTGGTGAACTCCAGCGCTCTCTCCAGCTCCCCCTGCTGGTACACGGAGTAGCTCAGGTAGTCAAGGACGGTGACGGCGTCCACGGCGCGGGACGTCTCGCCCTGGTCCAGCTGCCTCAGGGCCTGAGCCATCCACAGCTCGGTGTGGTAGTAATCCGCCTCCGAGTACACCACCTTCCCGAGGTCGTAGCAGTCATCCACGGTCAGAGTGCTCCAGGCGGAGGAGGTGGAGGACGATCCTGAGGAGACGAGAGAGAGCAGGAGCATTTACAACTCATGTTCCTGTTATTAAAGCGCGAGCTGGAAGGTTGAATCGTGTAAATGACTTTCAGACACACGACCGAGAGCTCAGAAACATTTGTGGTCCTTTTCCTCCTGAGCGCCGTCTTCTCTAAACTCGGACTGAAGAGCCCGCTCTGCCCTGTAAAGCAGAGCAGGTCCCGGTTCACAGACCTGGGAGCTCTCCGGTGGAGATGGCGTTGGTGTCCAGCTGGTAGGTGTCCTGCAGTCTCATCAGAGCTTTGGCCGCGCCGGTCTGGTCGTCGTCGTTGGGGAAGTACTGCCTCTGGATGGTGAGGTTGGAGATGAACACTGAAACACCACAGAAGAAGAAGAAGGAGGACAATGAAAACAAGGAAAAAAGATTCTGTGTCCTAACGTCCAACAGCTGATTTCTGCGTCGCACCATCAGACACGTCGGTGAGCACCAGGCTCTCCAGCTCCCCCCACTCCGTGTTCAGCCTCTTCATCAGCTTGAAGGCGTTCACCGGGTGACCCAGGAAGCCTTCGGGGTCCTGAGTGGCAGCTGCCGAGAGGACGTCCAGTTTGTCTGCCCACCTGAACACACACACGGCACAGGTAAGAGTGTGTCGCAGATCATGACAGCAATGTAAACTTAGTTAGCTGCCCCCCCCCAACAAACTTGAGATTCTGTTCCAGGATAACAGGAGGCGGAGCGTTTAACGGCGAGCAGCGACACTCACTTTTTGATCTGCTCCAGTTTGCTCTCCTCCGCTCGGATGTAGTCCTTCAGGGAGGTGACCAGGTCCTTCTCCGTGAACAGCAGGTCCGTCATGTGACCTGTGACAAAGAACAAATTAGCGCTCACACACGCGCTCAGCAGGACTCCACGCTACGATACAGAGCGGCCAAACTCACCGATGGAGGTGAAGAAGTCGTGAGCTGAGCAAGAAGTGAAGACGAGGAAGTGGATTAACCACCACCCACAGAGCGCCATCGTACCTGCACACACGGGCAGAAACCAGGCGTCAGTGCTGACATCACACCAACGCCAGACGTTGAAGCGTTACAGGTACTGATACTGAAGTCAGAGCGCTCAGCACACTCACAACAACCACAAGCACACAAAAACATCAAGACACGCCCACACGCACGCTCTGTCTCCCGTCACAGGTTGAAGCAGTGACGTGTCTGAAGCTGAAACGTGGCGTCGGTGCTGCTGAGGGGGAAGCCGTCATCCTGGGCCTGTGAGTGACACTGAAGCGGAGCCAGGAGAGGACAAAGAAGAGTTCTGACCTCGTGCTGAAGAGCATGAAACACACCAGAGCTGTGACCACACACACACACACTCTCTGGCCCAGTGACAGGAAGTCCCAAACCAGACAGCCAAGAAACCAGACACCACTTCCTGTGACTGGACACTTCTGCTTAAAGAGCTCCATCTGCCCTTCTGCGCCTCTCAACAGGTCAAAGTTCACCTGGAGGGCACTGCAGCTGGGGCCAAAGATCACCAGAAAGTCTCTGGAAGGTGAGGGTGAGACCCTGAACGAGGCAGAAGCAGCTTTGCATGATTCACTCACAGTCAGCCTTCTTTGACTGAGTCTCAGCTCACTGAACACCTGACACACCTGCAGCGGTGCAGCTTTGTGACGTCACACAGGTCCCAGAGTGTGGAAGGCTGTGGTAAACGGAGTGTTTGGAGCAGCTCTGAGACAGTACGTGACCGGCCACTTTTATGACCACACAAACCCACCAAAGCCCCCTTTACTGTGACTCACCTGTGCTGGGCTCACCTGTGCGCAGTCTCGTTGGCAGACAGACTGTCTCTGTTCAGGTCAGAGTAAAGAGTCGGAACCGTAGAAGTTTCTGGATAACCGGAACCGTCACCTCTGTCAGCTTCCGGTGAGGACCGAGGGTTTCTGCTCTCACCGAGTTTGTGCCCGAGAACAGCTTCAGCTTCAGCGCAGACTCGTCTCAGCGATCCTCACAGCCAGGCTGGCAACACAAACCTCCTCCTCTTCCTCTGACGACGTCACCGCGGCTCTGCCCCGCCCCCTGCTGGACCGGAGGCGCCCTGCGTCAGATTTTCATCTGCAAATTACTGCGTGATGACGTCAGAGCCACCAGCGCGTTCATCTGCATTTACTAATACTAATATAACGCCTAAAGAATTCTCAATAGTGTTCGATGCCATCCCATCTGGTCTGTCCATGTTACACAGATGCTCCCACAGTGCTCCACTACAGGTCACTCCCCCGGATGTGTTACATTCTTCTCTTGGCAATGTTTGCTTTTCCTCTCATAAGTCTATAAATACCAAAATAAGATCTCTCTTTCAGGATGCAATGGTCTCTGTTCCATCAGCCATATTTTATTCGGCCAATTTTGTAACAGATATTGAATGGAAAAAAGTTTGGACTTTACCACAAAGGTTTTTCTTAACAAACAAAATTAAAGAGATTTCCTTTAAGTTGATTCATAAGTTTTACCCTACCAAACAATATTTGTCCAAATTTATGGCTGAAATTTATGAAGCGCCTTGAGGCGACTTTTGTTGTGATTTGGCGCTATATAAATAAAATTGAATTGAATTGAATTGAAATAAATGTAAATTGTACCTTCTGTCAAGAGCAACCTGAAACAGTTTCTCATCTGTTTTGGTCATGTGAGTAAATTTACATGTAAATTCTGGAAGGATTTAAACAAGTTTATTACTGACTCTGTTCTCCCTAATCTTCAACTATACTATAAGGATGTTATCTTTGGCTATTATACTTTTAAAGACAAGGACAATGATGCTTTCTTCTTTATAAATTTGGTTTTATTTTTGGCAAAATTTCATATACACAAAAGCAAAGTCCTCGGCAGAAAGCCTGAACTTGTACAATATATAAGGACAATCTCCTCATCAAAAAACACGAAGGCTCTCAAGACTGTTAGCAGTTTCAGTCGGTTACAGATGTTAACTTGATTTTGGCTCTTGCAAACTTTGTTTATTTATGTTCCCCTTAATTTATTTTATTTTTTGTACTCACTTTTGTCTCACTGTCCTTGTCCCTCTTTCTGTTCTTCATTGTACTACCACAATGTTATCTTTTATGTGATCCCTGTTTTACTTGACAACACGTACAAATATCGCACACAAAAAGTTTGTGTGTCTGAAGAAGAATGATGTGCAAAAGCACAGCTTCAAGGTGCTTCTATGTACAGGTGAGGAAACATTTAACCTCAGCGCTGAGGTGGAAATGTGGCGCAGGAAGTGTCAAAGGTCACGGTTTCAGTTCATCTTATGAACATGAATCAGAGGCTGTGTCCCAATTCACGGTCTGCACGCTTGAAGTACGCGCACTACGCGCACTACGCGTACTACGTACGGTGCGTCCTATAAGTACGAGAAGTGCGGAAGTGAGAGGCTTGTGAAATGGGACGGTATACGCTTCGTCGCGCTGTTCAGGTTGCCTAGCAACCATGATACTAACCGCGAGACACGTTACATACAGCTTTGTTTGACAGAAATGAAGGAGAAAAATGTTTTGTTGGTCATTCATTTTTGTCATGACATCACTTTGATTAGTTGAGTATCTGAGGCTGAGACCACAGGACTGTAAACATGATTGTTGGGCTTCATGTCTGTGCTGAACAGTCATTTAAGAAGAATTATTATTATTATTCATTTAAGAGTAGTTAGTAAATAACAATTAGCTGATGTTGTTTATGAGACTAAAGTCATCTCACTGTGGTAATGTAAATATAATATGGCCAATATTATAGTATTGTCAGATTGATTGAGATATATATATATATATATATATATATATATATATATATATATATATATATATATATATATATATAAATAAATAAAACACCCAGCACGGTTTATCCTTCAAGCTCGGGTCCTCTACCAGAGGCCTGGGAGCTTGAGGGTCCTGCGCAGTATCTTAGCTGTTCCCAGGACTGCGCTCTTCTGGACAGAGATCTCCGATGTTGTTCCCGGGATCTGCTGGAGCCACTCGTCTAGCTTGGGAGTCACCGCACCTAGTGCTCCGATTACCACGGGGACCACCGTTACCTTCACCCTCCACATCCTCTCGAGCTCTTCTCTGAGCCCTTGGTATTTCTCCAGCTTCTCGTGTTCCTTCTTCCTGATATTGCTGTCATTCAGAACCGCTACATCGATCACTACGGCCGTCTTCTTCTGTTTGTCTACCACCACTATGTCCGGTTGGTTAGCCACCACCATTTTGTCCGTCTGTATCTGGAAGTCCCACAGGATCTTAGCTCGGTCATTCTCCACCACCCTTGGGGGCATCTCCCATTTTGACCTCGGGACTTCCAGGTTATACTCGGCACAGATGTTCCTGTACACTATGCCGGCCACTTGGTTATGGCGTTCCATGTATGCCTTGCCTGCTAGCATCTTGCACCCTGCTGTTATGTGCTGGATTGTCTCTGGGGCATCTTTACACAGCCTGCACCTGGGGTCTTGCCTGGTGTGATAGACCCCAGCCTCTATGGATCTTGTGCTCAGAGCTTGTTCTTGTGCTGCCATGATTAGTGCCTCTGTGCTGTCTTTCAGTCCAGCTTTGTCCAGCCACTGGTAGGATTTCTGGATATCAGCCACCTCCTCTATCTGCCGGTGGTACATACCGTGCAGGGGCCTGTCCTTCCATGATGGTTCCTCGTCTCCCTCCTCTTTCTTGGGTTTCTGCTGCCTGAGGTATTCACTGAGCACTCGGTCAGTTGGGGCCATCTTCCCAATGTATTCTTGGATGTTCGTTGTCTCATCCTGGACTGTGGTGCTGACACTCACCAGTCCCCGGCCCCCTTCCTTCCGCTTAGCGTACAGCCTCAGGGTGCTGGACTTGGGGTGAAACCCTCCATGCATGGTAAGGAGCTTTCTTGTCTTTATGTCAGTGGCTTCTATCTCCTCCTTTGGCCAGCCTATTACCCCAGCAGGGTACCTGATCACGGGCAGGGCGTACGTGTTGATGGCCCGGATCTTGTTCTTACCATTCAGCTGACTCCTCAGGACTTGCCTGACCCTCTGCAGGTACTTGGTGGTTGCAGCCTTTCTAGCGGCCTCTTCATGGTTCCCATTTGCCTGCAGGATCCCCAGGTACTTGTAACTGTCCTCTATGTCTGCAATGTTGCCTTCTGGTAGTTCAATCCCCTCAGTTCTGACTACCTTCCCTCTCTTTGTTACCATCCGACTACACTTCTCCAGTCCGAACGACATTCCAATGTCATTGCTGTATAGCCTGGTAGTGTGGATCAGTGAATCGATGTCTCGTTCACTCTTGGCATACAGCTTGATGTCATCCATGTACAGGAGGTGGCTGACAACTGCTCCGTTCCGTAGTCGGTATCCGTAGCCAGTCTTGTTAATGATCTCACTGAGGGGGTTCAGGCCTATGCAGAACAGCAGTGGGGACAGAGCATCTCCTTGGTAGATCCCGCACTTGATGGTGACTTGTGCTATGGGCTTGGAGTTGGCCTCTAGTGTTGTACGCCACATCCCCATTGAGTTCCTGATGAAGGCTCTTAGGGTCCCATTGATCTTGTACAATTCTAGGCATTCCAGTATCCAGCTGTGGGGCATTGAGTCATAGGCCTTCTTGTAATCAATCCAGGCAGTGCACAGGTTGGTCAGTCTGGTCTTGCAGTCTCGGCTGATTGTTCTGTCTACCAGTAGCTGGTGTTTTGCGCTTCTGGTATTCTTGCGAATTCCTTTCTGTGTCCCGCAGAAAGGAATGGGTCATGTATTGACCCATGTGCCTGTTCATCTTAGCCGATATGATGCCTGACAGGAGCTTCCATGTAGTACTGAGGCAGGTTATTGGTCGGTAGTAGGAGGGGACCGGTCCCTTCTTGGGGTCCTTGGGGATCAGGACCGTCCGACCTTCAGTTAGCCATTCCGGGTGTCTCTCGTTAACTAGCAGCTGGTTCATTTGTGCTGCCAGACGCTCGTGGAGTGCAGTCAGCTTCTTCAGCCAGTAGGCATGAACCATGTCGGGCCCTGGTGCTGTCCAACGCTTCATACTGGAGACCCTTTCTTGGATATCTGCCACTGTGATGGTTACTGGACCCTGTTCAGGGAGGTCGCTGTGGTCAGCCCTCAGATCCTCTAGCCACTGAGCATTGCCGTTATGGGTTGCGTTCAGTACTTTTGACAGTTCACTCTTCGGCCGCTCCATCTTATTAAGGAACTTCCACATACATAAATGTCAATTTCAAAACTCAACCCCATCATTTAATTTGTTTTTGATTGAAATTGAATATTACTTAAACTCTCTTAAATTAACTTCCAATAAAAAAGGTTTATCATTGATTGAAATTCATTCAGAAATGTTTAACGAATGAGCTGTCACAACTTTCAAGTACAAAGTTATGAAGTCTGTCACATTCCCCCCTTTTGTTTCTTTTTTCCTTTATTTATTTATCCTTCTTATTTCATTGTGCTGTATATTGTTACTCTTATTTGCCTTGTATGTCTACTGTACAAACTGAACTGGAATGACTGTTCGCTTTATAATTTCAATAAAGTTTGGGAAAAAAAAAAACCCTCTTCGGCCGCTCCCTTCTGCCGTATTTTGCGGCAAAATTATCCACACCCACCGCCGCGCTATGAATTGTGGGATATATGGGACCACAAAGCGTGCACCGGACCACGCTTTATATTTGGGGAAATCGACGGCGCATTTGAAGTATGCATTTGAAGTACACTTCGAATTGGGACAGCCGTCGTCGCGTGGCGGTGACGTAACCGCACTTAAAATGCGTACTTCAAGCGTGCAGACCCTGAATTGGGACACAGCCAGAGGCTCCGAAGAATTCCAAGAATAAAGTCCCAGAGTGGAAAACTGTCACACCTGCAGATCAAATCACATAACGAAGAAGAGTCCGGGCAAAAAACCACATCTGAACGATTCAAGAAGGAAATCTGAATCTTACAAATCTGACTGGAAGTTTTTTTTTTTAATTATAAAATCTGTAAATAAAAAAAAAAAAAAAGTCTCTTTCAAAAGTAAAAAAAGTACCAAAGTAACAAAAACCAGAAGAAAGCCAGAAGAATAAATCAGCGTCTGCAGCTCTGATTGGCTGCTGAGAACGCGCGTTTTCTGAGCATCGAGCAGCTTTACGTCACACTTTCAGACTTGGGGCTGACGTGCTCCGAGGATTTTTCCTGACACTGTCGTTTTCCAACCATGTGATGTCACCTCACCTATGACTGGACACCTGCAGCTCACAGGTGGCAAAGCAAACGTCACCAACAGGAAGTCTGAAGCTCGGTTCAGGTCCTGGTGAGGAATTCTTCATTTCTAACCGCCATCTTCAAATGTTCGAGCAGGCGGTGCCTTAACTGTCGTTAGGAGATTTTACAGCTGTTTCTGCAACTCTGAGTCGACGGGCTGAGGGGCGGCGCCCGGATCAGTTTGGGCTTTTTCAGCAGCGCCCCCCCAGTCCTCTTGGTGGCGCCGTAGTGGGCGCTGGCGGTGACGGAATAGGAGCGTCCGTGCATCATGCGAGCGTTGAGGCCGTTGGCCATAGAGAAGGACTTCAGGTGAGACTTCAGAGCCAGTGGGAGGGGCAACTTGTCGACCAGGTGGACCGGCGTGCAGGAAACGATGGAGCGACAGCAGAGGTCCTGCAGACTGAGCACTGACACACACAGAGAACCAATCAGATTACAGCGCTCACAGAGAAGAACCAATCAAAACAGGGAATCATTATAAATTTATTGTATTTCATGAAAAAACACTTTATCAATAAAGTTATAAAACTTTAGGAAACAAATTGAAATATTGAATATGGAATCATGTATTTGTACAATAACATATGTTTGGATACATTTCCTAATATTTTAGGACTAAAGTCATAAAAATTTAGGAATAAAGTTGTAAAATATTCCAAGAACATTAATTTAGCAATAAATGAATAAGATTATGAAAAACATATTTCAGCAACAAAGTGAAAATGTTGTATTAATAAAGTGACAAATAAAAATAAAGTTGGAATATTTCAGGAATAAAAAGTGTTTTTTCAGGAAAGAGTGAAAGCAGAACGATGTTTTTGTGAATGACGTCTGATTTTATCCTCAGTGAGGCGGAGCCTCCAGCAGAGGGCAGCGCAGAGCTGAACGTCCCATTTTAAAGCTGCATCACAGACCTGCAGGGGGCGGAGCTAATGGCACACCTTTACTGGGCCTCCACAGGCGCTCCATGCCGTGTCTCATCAGCACGATTCGGGCGAGCTCCGTGAACGACTCGGTGATATTGAAGTTGCATAGCGGGCTGACCTCGAAAAAGGTGACGCCCAGTTTCTCGGCGTACACCTGCGCCTGCTCCGTGGTCACTTGACGCTTGTAGGCCAGGTGCAGACGGTTGCCAACGAGGATCTTAGGAACTCCTGGGGCATGCTGGGTAAACGGGGAACAGAAAGGAAAGGGGGATGTGGGTCTTTAAGCACACTCAGTGTTACAGGTGTGTCAGGTGGGGGGAGGCAGCTTAAAGTTAAGGGAAACGTTTGAAGTACAGCAACCTAAAGAGGCACTGCCTCAGCAGGCGTGGGCGCCGTTTTGACTCAGTCAGAGTTTGTGACATCACCGGTCAGCTGTTAGATAACAGGAGAGCGATGGAGAGAGAGCTGACTGCACACACACACGATCGATGGCTCACCTCGTCGATCTCTTTGATCCACCTGTCGATGCCGTCAAACGACCAGCGGTTGGTGATGTCATACACCAGGATGACCCCCTGAAAACAAACAAACTCACACTCTCATCAGCGTGTTTACAGCCTCTACAGATAATCTCACCGTCATTACATCACCTGTTTAAATGAACGCTTAAAGGCTGCATCGCTGGGGGCGTGGCCTCTTTGACTGACAGGTGTGAGCGCCCTGCTCTCGGGCCAGCGGGCCGTTACCTGCTCGCCGTGACTGAAACTACAGATTCAAGATCAACTTTTAGCCTTGCCGTGGCAACAGTGACACCGTTTCCATGGTTACATGTCCTCTAATAGCCCTGATGAGCGACTACAACAGAACAGCTTCATTCAGGGAAACGTGTTTTCTCACACTTCCTGCCACCGCCTGCTGCCAGAGTCACATGGCTCCATGTCCAATCAGGGAGCAGCACTCACAGCTGGTCAGCATCAGCATCTTCAGCCTCGAAACCCCCAAAGCGTGTCTAACACGGTGCTTCAGAGCACGTTTGAAACTAAAAACCAGTTTAAAACTAAAAATGTTATTTGTTCGGAAAATAAGATGAACTCATGTTGATCATTCTGATGATAGAACCGTTACTGCTTTACAGCAGCCCAGGGGTTCGTTTACATTCAGTGAAGGTCAAAGGTCATTAGGAGAATGGAGAACTCACCCCCAGGTTCAGTGAGCGCCCCCCTGTGTTTGTCTGCAGCAGTGCACTCGGTGCTCACCTGTGCTCCTCTGGAATAGGATCGGAATATGGTGCAGAACCGGCCCTGCCCCGACGTGTCCCTGAAACAACACAGACCAGGAGAGGTTAAAGGTCACCGTGGCGACGCTCACGCCTCCAAACAAACATTACTCAGAGTCTTAACTAATGACTGTGAAGCTGAAGGTCAGACTGGGATGAGCTCTCCCGTTGTCCAGCCTTAATGGGAAAGAAAAAACAAACTCCCAGCTTTACTTTGGAGAGCCGTCTCACGGGGCCGACTTCAGCTGCCTGAACGTGAAAAAGGTCCAAACACAGGAAGCCGAGCACAGAGCCAGTGGTGTGGACTTTGGTCTCGACCCTCTCAGACCGGTGACAGTGTGCGTCCTGGTTTTAAGGGTTCTGTCATGAAGTCGTGGACAGATTAGGATTGAAGTGTTCCCGAGGCTCTGGAGGAAGTGTGCACAGACATGGTGGGCTGGGTTCTCCCCTCACTCTTATTGTGAAAGGTCAGTGCTTCCTTCAGTTCAGGTAGAGTCGTGGTTTCTTTCTGTTGTTGTGTTTGACTGGATTCAGAGACTCGAAGCTGCCCAGTGTCTCAAACTCCTGTTAAAAACCTGCTTTTTTAAGCACACAGTCGTATTTACTGCTGATTTCAGCTGAGGCTGTTTTAATTGTGCACCTGCTTCACATTTTCCTACAAGATTTAAGACATGAAAGGTGGCTCAAGACTTTTGCACAGCAGCGTCCTGACTGTGGTGATGAACATGTGCACAGATGCTTGTCTCCGCCTCCTCCTGCAAGCGTAGCGCGCTCTGCGGGTTTGTTGTTCCTGTCCACAGTAAGAAACGCGAGTGTGTCTGAGCACCACAGCAGGGGTTTGCTTGGCTCATGAGCACGCGGGCGGGGAAAAGATGGCCGCCAGTTATCAAAGTCAGAGCGGCAGATCCAGACAGGATCATCACACACACACACACAGCGTCGCGTCCTCTTAAACATCAAAGCGGCAGACTGAACATGTGACGGCGCCTCGGCTGAAACACGTTTCTACAAACACGAGCGAGTTTGTGCAGAGCAGCAAACCGTCATCACAGAAACAAACTGAGTAGATTTACTCGAGTACAGCTCCGCTGATTTCATCCAATGACATCTTTTATGCCAAAGTAAAAGCATCAGTGCTGCAGATGCTCTTATGATGGCATCATCATCCTGGACTGGTCCTTCAAAATAAAAGTCCTGGTCACTTCCAGGTTAGTTTGTGTGACGTGTCCAGCAGGGCGGGTCACACGCATCTTGTGTGGTTACGCTTTTACGGTGTTCGCCCTCTGACATCCTGTCAGCTGCAGCATCAAAGGAGGTTTTGAATCAGACCTGCTGTCAGTGTCACATTAAGGCTTTTAATCATCATAAGTTATTTTCTTTCCACTTTTATCCACCACACACCGCTCAGGCTGTGCTGTCAGCTGCATTCCTCTCAGTTTCTTTGGACATAAAACTGAAACGTCAAACTAAAACTGAAGGAATATTTTCACTGAGTGAAGCGAGCCTTTAACACCCGTCAGGCTGAAGCTGGATGAAGCTCAGTACCTGAAAAAGCTTTTTATTGGGTAAACGGGCCTCACATGCCTCCTGTATATTTTGGTTGTCCTCTGCTTTCTTTCCACACAGACTGATAACATGAGATGTAGGCAGCCGTGTGAACGACGGCGTGTTCGTACCAGAGCTGCAGCTTCACTCTTCTCCCGTCCAGGAGGATGGTGGTCGTCTTGTAGTCGATTCCTGAAAAACAGCAGAAGGAAAGATTCAGATCAAACCAACGAGCAGCAGTTTTAGATCCAACGTGCCAAACATCTCAAACATGCATCACAAACAGTGGCGGTCCGAGCCTGTTTGGCGCCCTGGGCCCAGCAAATGGGCATCAGAAAACCGATCAGTGCCTATGCCATCCCCAATATGCGCTGGCATGACGTCGCAGCAGCATGAGTACGAGCAATTTTTTTTTTTTTTCCGCAGATGCCCGTGATGCCGCCCCGGGCAACCGCCTGTGTTGCCTGTATCAAAAACCTCTACTGATCACAAATAACATCAAATCAGAAAAGAATGACTTTGACTGTGATGAATGAATTTGTGAGGGCCAGCCAATCAGAACAAACAAAGGCACAGTATTAGAAGGAATCGTCAATCATGCAAAGCACTGCAGCAGGTCTGAGCAGATACAGCGGTTCATGAGGAGTTCACGTCCATGGCTTTATGTTGCTAAACCACGTTGTTCAGTTTAGGCTGTAAAAACAGTTTGCTCTGAATAAGGACTTGCTCAGCTTTAGTTAGTAACTACATTTAATTAAAGGGTTATTCGTGAAACCCTCATATATTCATGAACACTTTCACCAGAGCCCTGCAGCTGCCCAAATCCAGGTGTGATGCTGGGTATTCAGAGCGTCCTGTGCAGGTGTGTGGTTTCTCTCCAGCTTGTTACTGGTTAGCCGCTAATATCAGGCGACTCTCACAGGGGACAAAAGCAGAAAGCAGCTCGTCTCTTCTGTAACTGTAATTATTATTAGCTTCCTGAAAATAACCACAGCGCACTTTGACGCGTCGACACACGCGGCACACGCTCACCGTCACGTATGTCACGGGAAAGCTGCTGGGTGCAGGAAGCAGGGCTGGACTGGGACAAAAAAATCGGACCGGCCCACCAGGTATTATAGGAAAAACCATAAAGCCTTTGAATGAAAACACTGTTGTGACAGTGATGTACAGTCTTGTTGGTATATGCATGATTCCTATACATTTTACATCATACTAAAAACTTTGGTTGTAAGATTCAGATAATTATTTATTAAAAGCGAAACATTTTAAATGAGAATAAGAAAGTATGTCTTTGTGCCCCCCTCTCCCTGTTAATGCCCTACCTGCCCCCGTGGCAAAGCTTTGCTAGACCCGCCCCTGCACAGTTACCAGCTGTCAGATACTTAGAAAAGGATCCTGGTGTTATTTGTCTCTCAGAAACAGTTCATAACTTCCCTTCAATTCAGCTGATACTAGAAATTAATATTAAATAAATTCTAACAACAGCTGATCAAGCTTAAACGTGCTGCTGTTGTTTAGCGCGACATCCGCTGGTTTCTTCTTTCTGGCGCAAAGTGGACGATAAACAAACAAGAGAGCCGATCAGCTGATCACTGATCAGTTTCATGATTGAAGTAGCAACAGGAGAGAGAGGGGGGAGAATGAGAGAAGAAGAGGCACGGTTGGCAGTTACTAACTAACCTTATGAATAAAATAAAGTTCACTATCAGTAACATCATAGCACCACCCAGCTGTATAGAAACTCCGTCATGCTAGCTAGTAGCAGTACGAGTTATTGTAACTGACTGTAAAAAGTCAGCACAACGAAAATAAACTAAACTTGGTTCATATCTGACCCAGATAGACTGCAGCTCATAACTTCTTACCTGGAGTTCAGTTCACCGCCTCGGGTCTCTGCTCCTCCTGCCTCCCCTTCCCCTCATCCACCTGCTGGCCTCTGTGGAAGCTCCGCCACAGCCACCAGCAAACAACTGAGTTGTTTTTACACATCTGCCAGCATCTGGCCAATCCACCACCTCTCATTGTTTATACCGTTACAAAAATCAAAATCAAAAATCACCATGGCCCACAGGCAAATGCCTGTATGCCTGATGGCCAGTCCAGCTATGGCAGGAAATAGGAGATTCCGGGGGATGATGCTGCCCTAAGCCCAGTACTACTATGATAGAGTGCTGATGCTAGTGGGACGGCCTTCTGTGGTCCTCCATCAATGACCTAAGATGGTTCCAGTGTCACTTTGACACAGTTTACAGTATATGTGCTTAACTATTAATGACACAAACGACTGGTGTGATATGACTCCATCTCTCTGACCCAACACTGACAACAGGATTAACTTTGACCATTTTTGCCTCTTTTGTGGGGCAGCAGCTTCACCTACACCCACATGTAGACCACAACTGCTTCCTCGTAGTGACAGCTACACGCACAAAGATGTGGAGCGAGCTCTTGGAGCAGCTTCAGCAGAGGCTGATTGCACGGCGTCTACCAGCACTGAAACGAAACTGCTCTGACTAAAACAAAATGAGCTTTACATTTCACGTGTACTTGTTAAGATTTGAATCTTAAGTCATTTTTTTATTCATTTACTAGTTTTGACTAGTAAAAGCATAAAAGCAAAAACAGACAATACTAAATTATGAATACTGATTCCTGTGTCCATGCAGGTTGAATCCCAGCCAATCCCTGCACAGAAATGTCCAAAGATGAGTTAATAATTCTAAGAATTCAACTGCTCAACGAACAGAAAGAGGGCTCCCTGATAACTGACTATAAATTAATAATGTGCTATTAGCAAAGAACAAACAGTGAAAGCCAGCTCCTCGTATCGAACACGTATATGAAAATATCTGCGGGAGAATATCCTGAGAGAACAAGACGTGATATAACGTAGGAGTTATTCTGGGAAACGTAAGCCCCACCGACACACGCTGTGTCCAAGTTATTGCACACACACACTCTGGTGTGCATGATGCATGAAGGGAAAGTGGAGTTACATAACAGGCTAAAACAGAAAGGTCTGCTGACAGATGTCTAAACAGCAGAGCGCTGGGAAACGTAGCTGCTGCAGGGTGACAATAAGAGCTCCATGATTCAGTTTAAACACCAGCAGGCCCGAGTGCACGAAACAAGATTCCTTTATTCAAATCTGCACAAATTGATTCATCTTTGTTCTTTCAGTGTGACACAATAACTCCTAAGTACAGGAGGCGTTACTGAGACTTGTCTACAAGAGTGTGAGTCAACTGATTTCACAAAGTTCTGTGTTTTTATTGTATAAACAAATAAATAAGAAGAATAAAACAAACATTGAAATCAAACAAAGCAAACTAACAGTAAACAGTTTCCAACAATAACAAATAAACTGGATTAGAAATAAAATTAAATTTAAAAATATAAAACTGCAAAACTCTGATTAGCGGTTGTTTGTAGCTTAGCCACACTACAGTTAAAACAGCCTTGTAGTGCACAAAAATAATAAGCAGCTTCTTATCTTACATTAGCTTCATGTCCTGCTCTCAGATATTAGCCACGCTAACACTACGATACGTTAGCTGACGTTAGTCGAGAAAATCATCTTTTTATGTTGCTCTAGCTTCATTTACTGCTGTTAGCCTATTTAAGGTTTACCTTGTCTAAGCTAATGTCACATTAGCACGCTATCTGATAGCTTTGTGTCCCATTAACTAAGAATTGATAACTTAGCCACATTAGCATTGTGTTAGCTTCACAGTAGGGGTGGGTTTTGATGATCGATTCATCGATTAAAATCGATCCTGGCTTGGATAACGTGATATCGATTCATTAAAATCCTGAATCGATTTTTTAATATAAATTTATTTTGCCTGAAACGCCAGAATCTCAGGTTAAACCTCACAAAATTTCAACAATCACCAAACAGCTAAAACAGTAAATGAGAGCAGGAACACGGCTTCTGCACAAAGACGTGAACACAAAGCGCCGACGCATCAGAATCAGTGAGATGTGACTTTCTCACCGACGGCACGGACACGGTCGGGGCTGAAAGCGACAGCTCGCTGATTCTGATGTGTCGGCGGGTCGAGCTTTGTGTTCACGCCCTTCTTGTGCTGATTCTAAAGCTGCAGGTTTTATCTCTCTCCAAACAATATTGACCGAACCAGCAGCAAAAGAAGATCCAAACTACGCTTCACACAAACATGAATTCACTCTGACTTTTGCTGCTTTGCTTCCACCAGGATAAAATCACACTTCATGCACAGCTCTCTCTCTCTCTCTCTCTCTCTCTCTCTGTTTTCTTCATTATTCGCTTGCTTGTTACACACAAGTCTACTGTTGTTTACAGCCTGTCAGCCGCTGTTTTTTTCCTTTTACTTACTTCCGAAAAGAAAACCTAATTTCTGCCGTTCAATACTGAACAAATGTAAACTTTTTAAAATTATACAAAATGCAAAACGCCGTGTCTCTAATAAAACCTCTGTAACGTTACGTTCATATGTTGATTAATGGTTTTCTTTTGTTTTTGATGTACTGCAGAATATTTTTATAAAATCCAGAACAGGAAAATCAACTTCATGTTTTTCTGTTTTATCCTCAGTTACTTTGACACAAAGGCCTCGCTGTGATGCTCACACCTTTGATAAAGTCTCAAAAGTGTCAGCTTCCTTTTTATAGATACAAAAATATGTAAATGTACTGATCTGAATTATAATATTGCTGACTGTCTGAGGCAAAATTTCCCAGATTTAAATCGAATCGAATCGAATCGATTCGGGACTTTGTGAATTGGAATCGAATCGATTCTAGAAATTAGTGACGATATCCAGCCCTACTTCACAGCCTGATGTTGGCCCTTCTTGTGTTAGCTCTGTGTTATAATTGAGTCTGAATAATAAAACAGGCAGTATTATGGTACAGATTACCCCTCTTTAAGTTTTCTTGTAACACCTGGGCGAGCAGCCACACGGATCATTTTATCAGACTGTTAGTAACTCTGTTTGGGAACTGAGGGGAGATTTGGACTCACAGATGGTTAATGATGTCAGAGGTTCTGCCGTGCTGCTGCGTTTTGTTTCAAACAGAAATATGACCACTTACATCTTTGTGTGCCATCTGTAAAGAAGTCCTCACAATCAGTTCAAACCCAAACAAACACATCACCTCTAACAGTATTCTTCATGCATAGTGAAGGTCGGCCTATCTGTAAGAGCCGGTTCACACTGGAGGAATGAGTCAGCCTCTCCTGGCAGCACCAGCAGCATCATTATACCCCCACCGAGCAGCTCGCAGCAGCACCACCACAACCACACAAACACTCTCACAGTGCACATTTGGAGTAGATGGGAGAGTGGAGTGTTTTTGTGGAGTTACACAACACTCAGAAGGATGTTATAAAAGAGCCGATCGTGGCGTTCAGACCGTAAACAAGCGCTTGGCCCGTCTTCGCGTGTCTCATTTGGGAGTAATTATCAACGGCTCATAAAAGCACAGAGAATAAACTAGCAAGCTGTTTGTGTGCATTTTTCCGAGCTCGCGTCAATGCTAATCAAGGCTTCCCCATGTGGTCTGGCTCAGCTTTGCACTGCAGCCAGCTCTTCTCTGGACTCGGCAGGAGAGCAAAGCCCCCTCCTGGACCTGAGAGCCAGAAATCGTCCCACAGTTTCACCACAGCTATGTCTGTGTGCCGTCATGCCTCCCGTTAGAGGAGATGACCCAGAAACAGCAGAAGCCTGCGGTTTTCCATCAGCCTGAAACCGTCCTCACACCAAGGAAAACCCAGAAACGGCACGACTCGAGGCCTCTGCTGATGTCGCTGCTACTGATTAATCCACCCAACGGTCGTCACGTCTGAGAGACCAAAGACAAAAAATTACTAAACAAAAACTGATTTCTGTTCATCAGCAGTGTCACAGCTGAGGTTCATCAAACATTCAGATCAACATGTCCAACGTAGTTCCTCCAGAAAACCACAGACCTCTAGTTTTCCTGTTACTGTATCAATGAACACTTTATCCTACAGTTTCCACAGTTTCTCAGAACCCAGGATGTGTGTTCAAAACCAGTTTACTGCATGAAAGGACAAGGGCCCAACGGTATGGTGCAAACTGCGCCCAGTACAGAGGCAGCTGCATTATAGTGCTAACATCTGCACAGGTAGCATGCTAACACTTAGCTAGCCAAGAACCCAGACTGATGGTAAAGCTGGGTGTATGCAGACCCCGGCCCAGCAGCCAGAGCCTGAACATCAACGGGTAACAAACTGATGAGCAGTCAGCCTGCAGCCTGTTCCTACCAGTTCAGAATCACCGTGGTGACCACTCCAAAGTGTCTTTGTGCTGGTTTCCATCTTTGCTTTTTGTTCATCCCTGAACAATAAAAGAAAGAGCGTACCTGTGTCCTCATGAGGACTGTGTTTCAGGACAATTTACGGAGTAATGAGAAAGCAATGGAAAAAAACCTTTCTTCAGCGTAATTAAGTAACGCAGCACATCACTTTTAAGCAAAGTAATGAGTAATGTGTAATGGATTACTTTTTTGAGTAATGATTTTGCTCCATATTGTAATTCTTTGCTTCAGAATAGTTCAGAATAATCCTTCATCTCATACGGAGACAGCTGGCTGCCCCTCACAACAGAAGGTTTAAATAGCAAGTGGGCGGGGCTTCTGTGCCTGAGATTGACCATATAAGGATATAACCTCCCTATGACATCATACAAAGCCAACACCATAAAAAACTGGTGTAAACTGAGTGTTTAGATCTGAGCTTTGGTCTCATAGTGATTAATGAACATAGGCTGAGCTGATTATTGTCACTGGGACAGCAGATAGATGTCATTTCACTGTTAGGAGACACAAATATTACTGATGGCGTAGCTGTGTGGAATATTTTAAAAACAGGATAATTGGATAAAACTTACTACAGATTTTTATACATTTTCTATTTTTTGAATTTACTTCTTTCACTTCTGAATTAGACATGAGAGTACAGCCTTCCTTCCTCCAGGATGATTCAGAGACCATGTGGGTGTTTTTCTGCATCCACAAAGCATGGCACTGGCCTGTCATCTGTGACCTTTGACCTCCTCACTGCAGGCTGTGGCTGGTGATGTCAGCAGACCTTTTTATGTGCAGGGGAGATTTTTTGGCGTGTGAGGACTCATCTCCTGAGCCAGCAGACTGTTCTCTGCTGGTAAATCGTTTTCTGTCCAAGTATAAAACATGAAAACACGTCTGCTGTAAACAGGTGAGTAACATCACCTGCTGCTGCTGCACGTCACGTCTGACCACGGTGGAGCTCAGATCATCTATGAAACTGTCCTAAAAGCTCAGTTTGGACTTTTCTGCAGAGAGATGACAGCCGTGTGCAGGATGTTACATATTTAAATATGAAATCAGTTTTTATGACAGCAGGTTGAGCATGTGGTCATGTGACTCGTGAGCACAGTGTGTTACATCGTGTGTCAGCGCGTGAACTTGGAGAGCTTCAACTCCTGTCACCCTCCTGCAGGCCGAGCATGAGTCATGAGCAGCTGCCTGCCAGCGCCACACACAGACACACACAGACGTACACACACACACACACACACACACACACACGCACACAGACACACACACACACACACACACACACAGACGTACACACACACACACACACACACAGACACACACAGACACACACACACACACACACACACACACAGACGTACACACACACAGACGTACACACACACAGACACACAGACACACACACACACACACACACACACACACACAGACACACACACACACACACACACACACAGACACACACACACACACACACGCACACAGACACACACAGACACACACACACACACACACACACACACACACAGACGTACACACACACACACACACACACAGACACACACACACACACACACACACACAGACGTACACACACACACAGACGTACACACACACACACACACACACACACACACGGCTTCAATATTACAAACTAAAACGGTGTGTGGAGCTTCTAATGCTTCCCAGAACAAAGCAACACTTCACTGCAGTTCCTCTGACGTCCACAGGGGGCAGGCTCTAAAACCAGCCAATCACCACTGTTGAGTGACATCACAGTGATTATGTCCAGTTTTTATACGCAGTGGATCCAAACCATCAGTTAGTTGGATGGTGTCTGCTCACCAGAGAACAATGCATATCTTAACAACTATGGCTCTTATTTTGAAAGAGTAAAACTTGTGAACCAGTTAAAATGCTTTCAATAATAAAATACACTCAGCTGTTTATTAAAGTAAACGTGAATACGTTTATTTATTTTTAAGAATAAACTTGTGAACTTATTTCACAAAAACAGCTTTTTCTTGTAAACTTTAATCACTAACTTTCATTTTTCAACTCAGAATAAAATCTTTTCATAAGGACTAATAATAACTAATAATAACATAATTCTTTTCTTTTCATAAAGCTTTGATGTCAGAGAGGCTGCTGTGGACTGGAGCTCTGATGGAGGCGCTTAAAGTTTGAGTGAACATGAAGTCAGACTCCTGATGGAGGACTCGGTGTCAGCAGCCTCCACAGAGATCACCGGACAGCTGACCCTACTCCCCCCACTCACCCATGTTGTAGCCGTACGGGGACTCGGTGGCTCCGTCCTGCAGGCTGGCCAGGATCTCGCCCTTCCCCACGTCGCTGTCGCCCACCAGCAGGAACTTGAGCAGAAAGTCGTAGGCGCGCGCCGGGCTGCTTCTGTGGCTCATGCTCGCGGCGGGTGACGGCTGTGGTGTCCCATCCTGAGATGAGAGCAGGCTTACACCTCTTCCCCCCGCACTCAGACTGGAGCGTGTTCAGGAGCTGCTCGGAGCGCGTCCAGCTGTGCCATCGGCGCGCTTTTACGCACGACAGTAAAAATCCTCTGCAGGTTCAGGTCCAGGTCTGCTCCCGGACTGAGGAGCAACTCATGGATCTCTGGCCTCCCCCCTCCCTGCTCCAGCTGAGGAGGTGAGGGAGGGTGTTTATCTCGGTTCGATTGGGTAATCGTTCGAGTTGCTAGGGCAACCTTGAGTCAGGATTGGACGTTGGAGACGTCCATCAGCGAGCGGGACAAGCTGTGCGTTTGGCTCACTAAGTGACGTCAAGCTGAACAGAAATAGAAAAGGCAACAATTTCCTGTTTGGATTGAGAAAATAAAAGCATGACAGCGGCTGGGCGGAAGAGATGCTTTACACAGGAGCAGTCTAGAGATGAGCCTTCGGACAGACAGCAGTCCGGGTTTCATGAGGCTGATGTTCAGATCAACAAGTGCAGCACTCGGAGCAGACTGAGGTTACATTTGCAGGAGATATTTCATGATGTCCATCTGCGTCTCTCTGAGTTTTGTGAAGCAGTGACTGTTGGAAATGTCTTAATGCAGTCGAAGGAAGAAGTTTTCCTCCATCAGCTCACACTCGAGTAACCAATCACTGACTGAAAGCGTGACAATGTTATTTATACAGCACCAACTCACAACAGCAGTCACCTCAACAACATGTTTTTGGCTGTTTTGGCCGTGCCCACCCTGACAAAGATGAATGACATATTTGGTTGCTGTAAAACCACAAACTCTGTGGCAGGGTTGGTCCTTCCCGGGAGTAGGGAGTGGGGGAGTTATCTTTTTTTGTGTTGTGCTCTGGTTTCCCAGAGGCCGAGGCACAATAACAGCAACAGCAGATATAAATTCCTAACTTCCTGACAAATAGACCACAGTCTGTCAGACTCGGCCCCCACCGGTCCAGCACCATCACACTCAGCACCGGGTCTCCACAAGGATGTGTTTTGAGTCCCCTCCTGTTTACGCTCTACACATCCGACTGCTCCCCTACCCATCTCTCAAACACCATCATAAAGTTCGCGGATGACACCACAGTGGTTGGACTCATCTCAAGGGGGGATGAGTCGGACTACAGAGATGAGGTCAACAGACTGACTGAGTGGTGTTCAGTTAACAACCTCCAACTGAACACCACGAAAACTAAAGAACTTATCTTGGACTTCAGGAAGGGCAGAGCAGACCCGGCCTCACTCTACATCCACGGGAACTGTGTGGAGAGGGTACGCTCCATGAGGTTTCTGGGCGTGCAGATATCTGACGACCTCTCCTGGACTGCAAATACCACGGCGGTGGTTAAAAAGGCCCAGCAGCGTCTCCACTTTCTGAGAGTGCTCAGGAGGAACAACCTGGAGGAGAGGCTGCTGGTGACATTTTACAGAGCCACCATAGAGAGCATCCTAACGTACGGCATAACAACATGGTATGCAGGGTGCTCAGCTGCGGACAGGAAAGTACTGCAGAGGGTCATCAACACAGCCCAGAAGATCACTGGCTGCTCTCTGCCCAGCCTGGAGGTCACTGCAAACTCTCGGTACCTCAGCAGAGCTGGCAATATCATCAAGGACCACTCTCACCCCAGCAACCAACTGTTTGAACTATTACCGTCAGGCCGACGGTACAGGTCACATAAAACCAGGACAAACAGATTCAGGGATAGCTTCTTTCCCAGAGCTATCACCGTAGTAAATAAGCACAAAAACAATTGAACCTATTCCATACCGTCACTGTCATTATATTATGCTGCTATTCATACTGTCATTATATTAATGCTGCTATCCTGTATATATTGTACATACTATTGTTTGAGTACTTACGATTGTTTTTTTGTCCTTTTATATTTATATTTATTATTGAAACTTGCACCAAGGGAGCGGCACTCCAATTTCGTTGTACTCTGTACAATGACAATAAAGGCTATTCTATTCTATTCTATTCTATTCTATTCTATTCTATTCTATTCTATTCTAAATTAGTGACAAATGTAAATATGAAAACATCCTTTCAACCTGTCAGGACTGTTTGAGGTCAGACTTTAAAGCTTCGAATTTATCTTTTCTCCTTTATGATTTTTAAATAAAGTTTCGGTATCCAACAAACAGGAAGCAGCACACAGTGTTCAACTCAGGATTCAGCTTTAGTGATGACATCCAGCAGGTGTCAGTGTCACACCAAACTGCCGTTTGTTGCATCACTTTGATATTCATATACAGTAAATTTCACGCATACAGTATTTTAGGTTTGTCACGTTAACAGCTGTTGATGGGAACACGTGATATATAGTTCTATATTGTGTATTTTGTTGTACAGTTATTTTATTTTCAACTTTAATTTATATATTTATCTTTATCTTATTCTTTCCAGTTAAATTTACCCTTCATTCTAATTTGTGTTGTACAGTTATTTCATTTTTAACCTTAATTTATATTTTATTCCTTCCTAGTTAAATTTACCCTTTTTAATTTTTCATATTTATTTCCTATCTTATTCATAGCCTTTTCCTTTTTTGTTTTCTTTAGGTCACGAGTAGTTGTCCAAGCATTTCACTACATATCATACTGTGTATGACTGTGTACGTGACAAATAAAATTTGAATTTGAATTTGATTTGAATTTGAAAAATTATAATAAATGCTTTACTGGAACAATTCAACCATCACTACATTTTTAGCCATTCTTTCAAGAGATTAACTGATCCTCGAGAATATTTTTAAAAAGAAAATGATTCTAGCGTTACGTAGCTCACTGATACTCAAAGTCCCCCTAATTAACAGAAGCTATAATAATGGAAGATAATTATTAATTATTAAGTGTGACGCATCAGAGTAAACTTAAGATTTCTCTTATTTTGTCAATAACAGTTGAATGAGATTATACTTATATACTCTACACAAGCCTTTAATAGTGGTTTCATGTCATATACATCATGTAGCTGTGATTTTTTTGAAAAAAGGAAAAAAAGTTCACAAGCAATCAAGAAGTACTGTATTTTTCGGATTATAAGGCGCATTAAGCGAAACAAAACAGTCAGATAAGTCAAACTTTACTCAGCTCATTCTTCTTGCTTCCTCCACTTCAAGTTCAAGTTCAAATTTTATTCGCCACATGCAGTGGCAGGTTGCTGGTTGGAATGAACCCGTCCCCCGACCTTACACACACAACACAGACATCACATGGGGATACAAGTCAGAGAATGGATGCATTACAGAAAAACCACTGAAATCTACACTACAATGGGAAAGTACAAGAGGAAAAAAAGAGACCTTTACTCATGCTGGGCTACAGGAGGACAGCATGAGAACAGGAAACAAAAAAACTCCTCTGCACAGAAAGCACATAAATGTCCACAGCACAACATTATAGAGCACGTGACCAGCAACAGGGTTGGGTAGGGGAAAGGAGTAATCCCAGGCAACACAGCAGCCATCCTGCCACTGTGCCGACTCTCCAGCGCGAGCCGAGACCTGCTTCGTGAAAAACATTGATTCATTGATTCCCTAACCCCTCCGTAACATTGATTCATTAATGTTGAATTCTCTGGCAGCTGCTCTATTCCCATGTTGTTGCAGTATATTAATGACTAACCTCGTATTGTGGATGGATTATCTCAGTTGTTCTCCTGACTGAAGTTTGGTCCGTTTACAGCATCCTGCCATGCGATTGCATTTGTCTCTAACCATCAGGAACCCTCAGGTGAACTTTTATCGAGTGGGAGAAAGTTAGCATTCATCCTCCAGCTTCACTGTGTTTATGTTATGCTAACATAGCTGTGTTGCTAGCAATCACCTAGCACATGATTATGTACCAGCTAGCCCAACTTCAGTAACCCTACAAACGCCACTGCTGTCAAATTTCCTTCATTTGTTCAACTCAAAGGGAAATTCATTTTTACATTTTTCGTGGTGCATACTGCTGAAGGACTCAGGGATGGAGGTGTCTGAATCTATGTGGAGTAAGTGTTTGTCTAAAATCCACTCTGGCTCCATAAACAGTAGACACCAATTAATTCAATTTAAAATCTGACTGCACAAGATTCATCCCTCTGTCTCCCTAATGTGTGACAGGTTGGCAGACGTTGTTTCATGCTTTTTGGTCTTGTCCCTCATCCATAGGCTTTTGGTGTAATATATTTCACTGGTATTCCAGCGCATATATGAAGCCCTACAGCCTGCTCAGAGCTGCTCCCGGCTACAGTGCAGCAGCCGTTGGAGTTAGGTCTGATTGGTGCCGAGACTAATCCTGAGGGAATGGAGTCCCCCACTCCTCCTTCCTTTCAGTTGAAGGTAACAGACATGATGTCCATAATACAAATGGAAGAGATCAGCAAAGACTGTAAAGACTCTCTTTTGAATGTCTGGAACACTTTGTGGAGGCCAGACTGGGCTAAACTGGGCTAAACTGGGCCCAGATTTGTAAACTCTATTCCAGCTTTTGGTGTTCTGTCTTGTGCTGTTTTGCATTATGCATGTTTGTCTGAATTAACTGTTTTTTCTGCAACACATCTGAGCCTGCTTGTTTTTGGGTTTGTTTTTGCTTTATATTTTGAAAATCCAAAACAAATTAAAAAAAAAAGGAGACTCAGAGCCACAACCTGTTCGTCCTTTAGCTTTGGTAGATTTAGATAGTTGAAAAATTCGTCATTTTCTGCATCGGATGGATTAATCTGTGACATGAAGCTTCGTTAAAGTCTTCAAAGACTTCTTTGTTGTGGCTCATGAGTAATGCTTTCAGTTCAACCCTTTATAGAGTAAATAGTTCTTTTTTTCTTTTAGTTCTCCAAACGCAGGCTTTGCACTAGAAAATGTTTTCTTAATTCTTTAATTTAGTTCGAGTTTTCTCAGGTTGTTAACTGCATGTTCTTGTGGTGAATAAATAACTTCACTTCGTGCAGGCATCAGTTTAAAATCCTTGAGTGTAATTTCATCAACCTCTCTGTTCCTGCAGTTTCTCTGAAGGTTCTCCAACCTGCTGGGTGGAGTGTTTAACTCACACTGCTGCTGCAGTTTGGCTTTTAGTTAAATGTTAGATGATAAAATAATTCATCTGTTGTTGATCCCAGGCTGTATTTGCATAATTTAACAACCTGAGAATCAGGACCAGACGATTTTTACCGGGTCCTAAAATATATCAAAGCTTAGACGTGTCAGAGCATCTTCTTTGAACGTACATAAAGTGAAATCAACTCTGTCGTTCTGCAGTTAAATGTAAGTGTAAGTTCAGTCTGTGCCGACACGAAGCAGTAAAAAGACCTCTGAGCAGGTCACGTCTTTTCCTCTGCTGCCCCCTGGTGTTCAAACTGTCCATGACTGTCCAACTCTGAAAAAATAAAAACTGTGAAATACATTTTTTATTTGATTCGACTGACAGGAAACATCCTGCGAGAACACTCAGCTGTGAAACTCTCAGGCATCTTTAAATAACAAAAGTAAAAACAGGACAACATGTTAGAATACACAGAAGAGTAAAAGTGAACCCGTACTGCATATATTCAGCACGACGCTCTCTTTAATTTGACTTTATTTCCAACCGCATTTATTAAATATTTATATCGTTACAGGCACAGGTTTAAACGTGTACCTGTACATGTGCACATGCACTTCCACACAGCGCATGGTGTGTTTTTCCTCCAGGCTTTAAAAGTAAAACTTTAAATGTTTGAACCTCAAAGAAAATGAAACATTAATAAGTTTAAATCAGACATCGATATTTATCTGATGTTCCCTAAATGTTCCCTAAATGTTCGAGAACTGATGAAGAGCTGAAAGGAAACTTTGGAACAACAGGAGGTGGGACAGAAACCAGGAAAACAAAAAGAAATAAATGAATAAATATCATCAGAATAATAATGATTAGTGGTGCATCTGTTAATGAACACATGAAGGGAAGTTTCATGTGTTTGTTTCAGGTTTAAAGTTTTTTCCATAAATTTAATTTTCTTTGATCTCTTCTGGTTTTTCTTTTTTATAACTTTTCATATTTTTCATACTTTTTTACACTTGTAAATCTTTTTATTTCTTTTTGTTTATTATCATGTACAATTTGTTTTTCTCCAACATCTGTGATTCTTGCTTTTGAAAGAAATGTTTTCTTGTACATTTTCATGTTGTAACTTCCTGGAAATGCTCCGACCCTCCGGCGCACAGAGCTCCTCCGTCGGGACGTTTGATGATCAGTGTCGACTTTTAATGTGACGTCAGACAGAGTGAAGAGTCTCGATTATCCGAACAGTTTTTTCCTTCGTTTCCTTGGAGAAAGGCGGAGCCCTCGCTCAGCTGTAGCTGTATCCGGGCAGAGGAAGCATCTGACCCTCTTTGGCCTCGAAGAAGGTGTAGGACAGCGTGATGGTGTCCACTCGGGCCATCCGCGGGTCGTTGTCGAACTCGGGGTCGATGTAGAAGAAGACGGGCATGTCCACCTCCTCGTGAGGGTTCAGGCGCTGCTCCTCGAAGCAGAAACACTGCAGACACACGAGCAGAGATCACGTGTTACACGTGTGATAGCAACCAGCTCAGATCACCCGCCAACGCCACGGCTTTACGTGCCGAGAGGACTCGGAGCGTCTCCGTGTAGGGCTCTCTCCCACAGTCCAAACACATCCATGAAGGTGTGAATCTAGAGTATGTGTGTGTTAGTCCTGCGACACACAGGCCACCTGTCCAGGTGTGCCCCGCCTCTCAACCTCCTGCTCACCTGTCCAGTGTGGCGAGTGTTGTGCCATTGATTGATCATGTGACTGATTATTGATTACCTGGATCTTGTTGAAGTACTGTCCGGCGTCAAAGGGCACCACGTTGTAGGTGGAGATGCCGATGATCGGTTTGTCTGTGGGGTTCTTGGCTCTGTAGAACGCCAGCGCCGTCTCCCCGGGAACCACCTGGGGACAGAGCGTGTGCGTGAGGAAGAGGAGGAGGAGGAAGTGATGAAGGATGGAGACGGAGCGCAAAGTCTTACGAAGATCTCCGTCTGCTGCGGCCTGAAGTTCCACTGCATGCTGGCGTGAGTGTCGGCGTTGAACGTCACCTTGATGACGCGCTCCTTCACCGGCGTCATTGTCGCCACCTGCTCCATGTCGTGTCCGGCCACCGCCGTGCCGCCGAGCCCTGATGCCTGGCGACAGAAGCTGAGCGTTCAAACGAGCTCTCAGCAGCTGTGTGTGTGTGTGTGTGTGTGTGTGTGTGTGTGTGTGTGCTCACCTGGCAGTAGAGTCGATACAGCGGCACTGCGGCGTATGCCAGGCCGATCATTCCCACGCCGGCTGCGGCGATGTAAGTCAGCGCAGTCTTGTTCCTGTTCCTCCACTCCTCCTCCTGACTCTGGGTCTTCCTGCTCCGCCCCCGACTGTGGAGGCGCTGCGGACGCCACCGCCACAGGAAGTTCTTAGCCTGAGAGCGCAGCCCCCTTGGAGCGCCACAGCGAAGCGTCAGGACGCATCGCGTTAATACCACCGAGGCCTGAGGAAGGCAGAGGGGCGGCCGCAGCAGCAGAGGCAGCAACATGGCTGCAGTCAGTCACACCTGAGACTCACCTGCACGACAATCAGAGTTAGTGTGGAATAAACAGGAAGACGTGTTCTCCACATGTTTAACTCGTCAGGTGAAAACAACAATGAACCAAACTCCATTCAAAAACGACACGATTTTATGCCACCATGCCAAACTGCACCGACTATTCAGAGTTCACAGAATCCTTTGAATGTTGGTGACTTTATGTTGACACGTCACAGTCTGTAAACTGAGCTTTTATTTTATATTCACCTGCACTCTACTTCAAAAATGTGCACATTTAGAAACTTTGCCTGGTAACAAAAGTTCTTAATGTGCTAAAAGTTTATCAAACAGCTTTTTCACATTTTTAAAAGTCACTCTTTAATTCCGCACATTGCACACTGTGTTAGTGTTAGCAGTACACTACACCAAACTACATTTACAAAAGGTTCATTTTTAAGACACTTGTCTTACAAACAAGGTTTGTAGCTGATTTAACCACAAAGAGCAGAAACGTTATCGGGGATCATCAGCTTCACAGATCTGCACTCAATAAATCTGATTTTAAATAAAGCGATCTGACAACACACACACACACACACACACACACACACCTGCAGCGGCTGACTGCACACGTCACGCGGATCACTCACCTGTTGTTAAACTCTAACTATGGACTAACTACAGAAGCTCAGTGGGAGCTTCATGGTTGACTTACCTGTGGAGTTTCTTCGGCATTCACCTCTGCTCAGTTACCAAACATGATTCCGGAAACACTTCGGTGTAACACACAATGTGGTCCGCTCCGCCCCATAGCAACAAGCGAAGCGTTCCGCCGGCAGAGTTCCGCAGGGTAACGGATCACGTGACTGAATTTATCCGCTGAGAAATGTTGTTTAACACAAACTTCACTGTAAAAATACCAGAATAACAGGAGTCGTTTGTAGTTAATTGGTTTTCATTAAAAGCACCTAAAATATATATAAGTTAATAAATAAATAAATAAATACTTTTAAAGAACCAAAGAGAAAATTTGACAGAAATAAAATAGATTTTACATTTAAAATGTGATTTTAAGGAAAACAGCCAAAATATGCAAATTAGGAACATCTTCAGCTTGGCCTCCAACAATCTCTAAACTATCTCTTTCACTCTTGCTCCTTCTGTCTGAAATCACCGCTGATATTTAAAGCCTGACAGACCTGCACTAGCGCTGTACTCATTTCCATTTCCCAGCGCGACAGTCCAGAGACCACACTGAGGTCTCAGTATAATATTTCCCTTCCTGTTGATCGACTCTCTGGCTTAAATAAATAACTTAATTTAATAATTTAATATTTAACTTAATTTAACCTAAGTTAAATTTAAGTTAAATCCTGTTAAATCCTCTCTTAGACGTAGGCTGCTGGGGGATTCCCATGATGCACTGGGTGTTTCTTCTTCACTCACTATGTGTTAACAGACCTCTCTGCATTGAATCATATCTGTTATTAACCTCTGTCTCTCTTCCACAGCATGTCCTTATCCTGTCTTCCTTCTCTCTCCCCAACCAATCACAGCAGATGGCCCCGCCCCTCCCTGAGCCTGGTTCTGTCGGAGGTTTCTTCCTGTTAAAAAGGAGTTTTTCCTTCCCACTGTCGCCAAAGCTCTATGAATGTTGAGTTGTTCTCTGTATGTATTTTTTTAGGGTCTACCTTACAATATGAAGCGACTGTTGTTGTGATTTGAGCTGTATAAATAAAATTTAATTGAATTTAATATTATTAAAAAAATTGTAAAAGTAGTCTTTTGTAGGGATGGGTACCGGTGTCCGGTGCCATGATGGCACCGGTTCTGACATAAACGGTAGTAACCAGACCGAAAAGCAGCGCACATTTCGGTGCTTTATTTCGGTGCTTTTTTTTCCTGAGCTGTGATACACTTCTAGCCAATCATTTTACGTTTCCCAGGATAGTAGGCGGGGCCAGGTACGTACGTTCAGTTAGAGCAGAGCTACAGATTAAAAATGTCCAAGGCGAAGCGGTCAAAAGTCTGGCTGTACTTCACAGCAAAATATGCAAACTCAGCAGCAACAAGTGCTTTAAGCTGATACTGTGATACTGTCAAAGGAGGTCACACCTCCAATCTGATGAAACACCTGGCGACACATAGCGTTTTTTTTTTTAAAGCCGAGAAATGCGCCGTATTTGATAGCTTGCTGCGAGACCTCACACTGTACACGTTGGGTGGGTTGCCAGTTATCGGACCCGGAGCAACATCCCCCAAAAACCCGAAGAATAGAGTCCTGGCCCCTAGCCCTGCCAGTGTAGCAGAAATGATGAGGATGATGATGCAGCAGCAGCCGTTCTTCTCTGCGTGAGTAGCTTCATGTTGTTCGTGTGTAATTTACGTTGAGTAGGCTAACCACGTTATTACATTAATGCATGTAAGGTGAACTAGCAAACATCATCATAGCTACATGCTGCTGTCTTCTTGTTTGATGGCAGATGCTCCCTTCACCCTGGCCAAAAAGGCTAAAATGACCAAAGAAAAAGTGGGAAACAGCTGAACATGAGAGGTTTTTATGGAACGCCAGGACTGCCATAATGAATTAATTAAATACACCATTAAATAATTAATTAAATGTGGCAATAATTAATTAAAATTGGAATTAATTAATTAAATAAATAGTTATGACACATGTAATTAATTAATTATTGACACATTTAATTAATTATTTATGTATTTCACATTTAATTAATTATTGACACATTTAATTAATTAATTATTGACACATTTAATTAATTATTTATGTATTTCACATTTTAATTAATTATTGACACATTTAATTAATTATTGACACATTTAATTAATTATTTAATGATATATTTATTTATTTCATTTTGGCAGTCCTGACGCCTGGCTCTCATCATGAAATAATTTTATCTGTCAGCCTCACCCATCAAACTCAGGGGGCGGGGTTAACGCTGCCCATGCAGCTTCTCTAACATTTGATTGGTTGCCGTGCAAAGTAAGTCAAAACAGGTCGATCCTAGAAAATCGATTGCTTGTGTAGACTTGGGGCAGCCAGTTATCCCAGAATGCAGATCAAATCACAAGCAGCAATGGTGGTGGTGTAGTTTTAAAATACCCCGTTTTTCTGTCACCAGCTACACTTTTAACAGTGTTTTAGCCGCGAATGTCGCGACGTATGTCTGGTCAGGTTGTCAACATAGAACATGTTTGCAAAAGTGCTCAGATGTTTTCAGAGATTTCACTAGCTCTGCTAACAGTTAGCATGCAGAGCGCACCCAGGGGGTTACGTTAACCGGTTTGTTTACATATTCCACTCTCCGTGTTCCACATGTTGCATTCGCAGATTCTCATTTTCACCGAACGATCGTCTCTTTCCGCCTGGTCTTGTGTCTCTGTGCTTCTGTAACATAAAGAACGAGCTGACATTTTTCTCACGAAACCAGCGATCAGCTCAACAGACCCTCAGTTTACCTGCATGCATCCTCCTCCTCACCTGTCAGCTGTTTAACACCTGCTGCTAATTCAAGAAACACGCCTACGTTACCTGGTGATAGTCACAGTTTAACTGGGCAGCCGGTGCTCGATATAAAGCAATGTCAGCGCATTTTTCTGCACAAGATAAGTAAATATAGTATTTTCCCCGAGCGCAGAGCTGCTGGAGCTTGTTTCCTTACAGAGCACTTTATAGGCGAACCAGCTTTATCAGCGGCTGATGTCCAATCACCGGCACACAGCTTTCAAACCTCAGCTGAGTTTTAGCTCTCAGTGGTTAAACGCTGGACTTCATTCACTCAGGTTCTGTCTGTCGGGTCACGTTTACTTCGCTGTTTTATTTCCAACTGAGCAAATCGGTTTGGCTGAGGTTAAAGTTACGTTTCATAACTGCATAGTTTCACAGACGTTTAATGGTTCACTGGCACATGTGTTAGACTGAACTATCATCTAAATATCATCTGTTTTTTAATAGTTATTCAACTGTATTCTAAGCACCAGCTGTCTGTTAGAATGTGATTTTTCTCTCTCTGTTGGCAGAGGTATAAAAATGCGCAGGAAAATCTGACGTGCATGGCAAACTTCACCGACGATATTTAGGGAGGAATAAACACACATCAAACATAAATGAACCATTTGTCTGTCTCCATAATTGAGAGCATTTTCTCTTCTTATGTCAACACTCTCTCTCTCTCTCTTTTTTTTTTTTCTTTTTTTTTGCTTTTTCGGTCATGTTATGTTTACCTGTCAAAGGCTTGTTACAAACTATGAAACACATTGTGCAGACTTCTGGATGTTAGAAGAAAACGAATACTGCTCATGAATGAGACTAAAGGCAGGAAGGTGTCCTTTAAAACTAAACATGTTAATAGGACCTCCCTGTTTATATCATAGTTTATGATATAGCACGTGTATTTCAGTAATAGCCTGCTGAGGCCACTATACGTGCTGGCCTCATATCAAATGTGAAGGCAGACTGAGTCTATGTTTGACGTTTTTTATATCTAATCTTCCTTTTCAAACATTTAAACAGCAGCGAGTCTGCAGCTGAGGGAACACAAACTCAGGTTTGCTCGTTTCTTGGATTCATTTGGTGATTTATTAAATGTATAACTGTTATTCTAATCTGCTGCCGAGTCTCTTACACTTTTCTTTATGCTGTATATTTTCACGTCTCTGGAATAGTTGGCAGTTAGATAGTCAGCTGGGAAACTTTGTGTTAACTCATGGAGCTGAGGATATCGTGGATATGCTGACCTCGCTGCGTGGTGTACAGAGCGAGGTCAGCATGATTAATATTCACAATAAAAATATTAGCCGAACATCATGAAGTCTGTATGTGTTTCATAGTGTCGAACAACCTTTGTACAGTTAAAGCCAGCAGTTACTACATGACGGAAACACCAACGTTATCTCTTTTATGCGTTTATACACAGGTCACGCTGATTACTGAACAAGAACCCAAAGATCAGATGTTAAACAGATTTATTTGCTCTCTCTCCTCCTTAAACATGTTTTTAATGTTAGTTATAATTCAGAATTGGCGACTGAAACACGTAGGACACATAAGAACATCAGGAAATAAAACATCGATAAATATAACCTCAGTAAAAGAAGTCAGCGGGGGTTACTACAGCTGTGTACCGGGGCCTGCGCTTTGTCAGTGGGATTGCTTGCGAGGCGAGCGGGTCTATCCCACGCTTTGCCGTGAGACTGGGCAGACATCTCCGAAATCATTGAAGCACTTTTGCAAAGAGGCTGTATCTTGACAAACCGACCAGACACATGAAGATTAAACCACTACATTCTCGGCTAAAAAATATTAAAACGGTATTTGGTGACACACACAAAGGGTTTTTCAAAGCTCAGTTCTGTTAGCTTCCACATGCCGGTTGTTGTGTGCTAGAAACAATGGCCACCAGGCCAAAGCAATGGTTTTGACTCGATCAGCGTTAACCCCGCCCCCTGAGTTTGATGGGTGAGGCTGACAGATAAAATTATTTCATGACGAGAGCCAGGCGTCAGGACTGCCAAAATGAAATAAATAAATATATCATTAAATAATTAATTAAATGTGTCAATAATTAATTAAATGTGTCAATAATTAATTAAAATGTGAAATACATAAATAATTAATTAAATGTGTCAATAATTAATTAAAATGTGAAATACATAAATAATTAATTAAATGTGTCAATAATTAATTAATTACATGTGTCATAACTATTTATTTAATTAATTAATTCCAATTTTAATTAATTATTGCCACATTTAATTAATTATTTAATGGTGTATTTAATTAATTCATTATGGCAGTCCTGGCGTTCCATAGCTTTTTGGACAAAGTTTGTGTTTTCTTTTCCATTGTTTAAGCACTGCTTCCAGCCAAGAGTGATACCATATATGCCCCATAGCTGCAGAAAAGGCTAACATTGTTATCTTTTTACAAAAACAAAACAAAACAGCTGAACATGGGAGGTTTTTGGACAAAGTTTGTGTTCTCCATTCTTTAAGCACCGGTTCGAGCACCGTTTAAGCACCGGCACCGTTTCAAAAGTACTGATTTGGCACCGGTATCGGATAAAACCTAAACGATACCCATCCCTAGTCTTTTGCATTGCAAGTTTTTTATTAGTGTGTGCTCAAATGGCACAGTCGGACCTGTCCAGGGTGTACAGGTGAAGTGGAATGTCTTGCTCCGCCTCTGCCTGTACATGTTTGCATTTCCTGCTTCTCCCATTAGGATCAGCTGGTTTGTAACCGCTAACTAGTGTAGCAGGAGTGGATCCTGAATTTACACATTAATGACGGCGTCAGGGGATCAGGAGAAACTCAGCTGTTTTCTCTGAGCTGAAATGATGCTTGAAGTTTAAAATGTTAGAAAGTCATTCTTGAAACCTCTGAGTTTTTCTCTCCTTTCAGCCTGCTGCAGGTTACACCAGGTTAAAAGCACATGTTCATCTACATTTCTGTATTTTTATTATGTAAAAAAATGTAAATATACTTTTATGTTCATATGTATTTGTATTTTCTAATTAGAGTTCTTAAATATATACAACAATAATATAAATTATTACAGTATATTATAGAGCTGGGCGTTAGAACGATAATGATATGTATTGCGATATTACTTTTTCTCGATAGAAAAATTAAACTATCGCGATAGACCTCGCCGCTCTTGTCCTCTTAAAAAAAAAAGAAGAAGAAGAAAAAAAAAAGAACAGCCAATCCAAATTAAGTAGCGCAGAGCCGAACCAATCACAGCCGCAGCGTCACGTGACTTGTTACGTACAGCACAAGTGCCAAGCCGCACATGTGTATTTGTTTGGGAAGCAGCCAGCCACCGTACCGCCCGGGTAATGGAGGAAATGAGTGTGCTGACTAGTGATGGTAAATTTGATTCTTTTTACTGAATCGAGTGTTAATGAGTCACTCACCAAAGTGAATCGGATTTTTTGAGTCATTTGATTCACTGAGTCAGTTGACCAGAGAGTGCAAAAATTTTACATTTTCACTCAAACTTAGTTTGTTTCCCTTTTCATGTAAATCCCACTGCTAAGACGAATGATTAAAAAAAACAACAACTATTTTATAGAGAAAAAAGAGCAAAAACATTTCTAAAATTAAGCAATTTCCTATCAAAATTGCTTAATAAACATTTATTTTGTTTATTTGTATTTCATTAGTATTTTCCTTAAGTGTGTCAAATATATATTTTCTCATCTAAATGTCCACTGCGCTGTGAGCCAGGGGGCAGTAATGCACCTTAACATTGGTTGCCAACCAAGAAGATAATTCCCTCCACACTCACCACCAAGCTGGAGCATCTGGGACTCAGCTCATCTATGTGTCAGTGGATCTCCAACTTCCTAACTGGCAGACCACAGGCAGTAAGGATGGGCGGACATGTCTCAGCCTCCACCACTCTCAGCACTGGAGCCCCCCAGGGGTGTGTTCTGAGCCCCCTGCTGTACTCTTTGTACACATATGACTGTGTGGCCACTACCAGCTCCACCACCATCATCAAGTTTGCTGACGACACCGTCGTGGTGGGCCTGATCTCTGATAACAACGAGACGGCCTACCTGAAGGAGATTAGGAATCTGGAGAACTGGTGCCAGAGGAACAACCTCCTTCTAAACGTCAGTAAGACAAAGGAGCTGATAGTGGACTTCAGCACTAAGCAGGAGAGGAACTACCAGACCCCCGTCATCAACGAGTGCCCAGTGGAGAGAGTGGACAGCTTCAAATACCTCGGAGTTCACATCACGCAGGACCTGTCATGGTCCTGTCACATCAACACTGTGGTGAAAAAGGCCCGACAGCGTCTCTACCACCTCAGACGCTTGAGAGACTTCCAACTGCCCTCCAAGGTGCTCAGGAACTTTTACTCGTGCACCATAGAGAGCATCCTGACGGGAAACATCTTAACCTGGTTCGGGAACAGCACCATGCAGGACAGATGAGCTCTACAGAGGGTTGTGCGGTCAGCTGAGCGCACCATCCGCTCCGAGCTCCCTGACCTGCACTCAATCTACAGCAGGCGGTGCTGGACCAAGGCCAGGAAGATGGTGAAGGACCTCAGCCATCCCAGCAACAGACTGTTCTCTCTGCTGAGGTCAGGAAAGCGATTCCGCTCCCTGAAGACCAACACAGAGAGACTGAGGAGGAGCTTCTTCCCGCAGGCGATACGGTCTCTCAATCACACCACCACACAGTACTGACCCACACATATGGTTCTTACACACACACTGGACTTTCTGGACTTTGGTTTTGCACAACACTGGTCACTATATTCTTCATTTCCAGTTAATACTTGTACAGCTGCTGTTATTGTGTATATATTTATTTATATTTAGATTTCTTCATACATTCTTATATAGTTCTATATTGTGTATTGTGTATTTTGTTGTACAGTTATTTTATTTTCAACTTTAATTTATATATTTTATCTTATTCTTCCCAGTTAAATTTACCCTTCATTCTAATTTGTGTTGTACAGTTATTTCATTTTTAACCTTAATTTATATTTTATTCCTTCCTAGTTAAATTTACCCTTTTTAATTTTTCATATTTATTTCCTATCTTATTCATAGCCTTTTCCTTTTTTGTTCTCTTTAGGTCACGAGCAGTTGTCCAAGCATTTCACTACATATCGTACTGTGTATGACTGTGTACGTGACAAATAAAAATTGAATTTGAATTTGAAATTTGAATTTGAAGAAGAAGAAGCTATGAGCCAGGAGGGAGGGGGGGGGGTGAGTGAGTGATTCGTTCGCTCGCTCTATGATTCAGCACAGGAGGGAGGGGGTGAGTAGCTCAAATGTGTTGTTAGCATGTTAGCAGCGCGATGCTACTCTGAACCGAGGAGCTATTTTCTTGATGTGAGCTTCTACTCAGGGTTTTTTCTTCCAGTTCAGAGCGGAAATGCTTTTGTTACGAAACTGGCTGTTGTTTTATCCCCACAATTTTAATTATAAGCTAGATATATTTCTACTAGGGATGGGTATCGTTTAGGTTTTATCCGATACCGGTGCCAAATCGGTACTTTTGAAACGGTGCCGGTGCTTAAACCGGTGCTCAAACCGGTGCTTAAAGAATGGAGAACACAAAATTGGTCCAAAAACCTCTCATGTTCAGCTGTTTTTTGTAAAAAGATAACAATGTTAGCCTTTTCTGCAGCTATGGGGCATATATGGTATCACTCTTGGCTGGAAGCAGTGCTTAAAGAATGGAAAAAACACAAACTTTGTCCTAAACCTCTCATGTTTAAGTGTTTTCCACTTTTTCTTTGGTCATTTTAGCCTTTTTGTCCAGGGTGAAGGGAGTATCTGCCATCAAACAAGAAGACAGCCGCATGTAGCTATGATGATGTTTGCTAGTTCACCTTACATGCATTAATGTAATAACGTGGTTAGCCTACTCAACGTAAATTACACACGAACAACATTAAGCTCCTCACGCAGAGAAGAACGGCTGCTGCTGCATCATCATCCTCATCATTTCTGCTACACTGGCAGGGCTAGGGGCCAGGACTCTATTCTTCGGGTTTTTGGGGGATGTTGCATAACAGGCAACCCACCCGCAGTAGATGCGCTCGGTGTGAGGTCTTGCAACAAGCTATCAAATACGGCGCATTTCTGGGCTTTTAAGAAAACGCTATGCGTCGCCAGGTGTTTCATCAGATTCGAGGTGTTACCTCCTTTGACAGTATCACAGTATCAGCTTAAAGCACTTGTTGCTGCTGAGTTTGCATCTTTTGCTGTGAAGTACAGCCAGACTTTGACCGCTTCGCCTTGGACATTTTTAATCTGTAGCTCTGCTCTAACAGAACGTACGTACCTGGCCCCGCCTACTATCCTCGGAAACGTAAAATGATTGGCTAGAAGTGTATCACAGCTCAGGAAAAAAAAGCACCGAAATAAAGCACCGAAATGTGCGCTGCTTTTCGGTCTGGTTACTACCGTTTATGTCAGGTACCCATCCCTAATTTCTACTAATGGAATTATTTTGCTAACAGCAACAGGGATGAGTCAGTGAGTCAGTTGGGCTTGTGAATCATGATTCACGAGTCAGTAAAGTGATTCTCGAGTATTGAACGATTCGTTCACGAATCGAACATCACTAGTGCCGACTAGAAGAATCAACCGAGCGTGACCGAAGAGAAAACAGATGATGGTTCCAATGCCGGAGAGATTGTCGAACGGAAAAGCCATAGAAGTTCCGTAGTGTGAAGGTATTTCGGCTATTTCAAGTCTGACAAAAAACAGAGTAGCGCGCACTGTAAATTGTGCCGAAAGCAAGTCTGGAAATACAATAAACTGGTGCATGCGCTACGTCCACACGTACCTGGGTATTTTTGAAAACGCAGATTTTTCTATGCGTTTGTGCCTTTCGTCCACATGTAAACGGCGTTTTTGGTCACTGAAAACAAAGATTTTTAAAAACTCAGTTTTTGCATTTATGTGTGGACTAGAAAAACGGAGAAAACGCAGCGTCAAAGGTGTGCGCATTTTTTGGCGTCACACTGTGCGCCACGTTATTGTTTCGGTGAAATGAATTTCTACAATACTGTTACTGTTAATTCTACTCTCTGCAGTGTTTAAATGCTTACATATACACACAGTTACTGTCCCCAGCTTTGTTTACTTTTTCCCACCGAGGCTTCTAGACTTCTGATTGGCCAACATTTCTGCACGGTTAGGAATCTAGCGCCACCTGCTGCTTTGGCATGTTCATAGCAGCGTTTTCCTTCATTTCTGCCTTTATGTGTGGACGGGATTATTTTTTAAAACGAAAACGGAAAATCTCCGTTTTCAAAAATACCCGTGTACGTGTGGACGTAGCCTCAGTCTCTGACTGGAAGCGCTGATTCGTCATTCGGCTTTTGTCAGACTAAAGTAACTGTTAAAACTGTTTGAAAAGCTCAGCTATACAAGATAAGATAAGATAACCTTTATTAGTCCCACACGTGGGAAATTTGTTTTGTCACAGCAGGAAGTGGACAGAGCAAAAGTTATGACGCAAAAATTAGAATACAATAAGAATAAATACAGTACACAGCTGTACAGAATAGAATAAAATAATATACTATATACAGTAGAATAAAATAAAATAAATATACAATAAGATAAAAATAGAATACAAATACAAATACTATATACAACTGAGTAAAAATACAACGATGACAGAAAGGATTATTGCACTTAGTGTTATTGCACATGTATGGATGTGTGTGCTTGATCAGTTAAAGTCTTTGTTGTGGAGTCTGACAGCAGTGGGGAGGAAAGACCTGCGAAATCTCTCCGTCCCACACCGTGGGTGCCGCAGTCTCCCACTGAAGGAGCTGCTCAGTGCTGTCACAGTCTGCATGGGGTGGGAGATGTTGTCCATCAGGGATGACAGCTTAGCCGCCATTCTCCTGTCACTCACCACCTCCACTGGGTCCAGAGGGCATCCTAGAACAGAGCTGGCCCTTCGGATCACCCTGTTCAGTCTCTTCCTGTCCCCAGCAGAGATGCTGCCGCCCCAGCAGACCACGCCATAAAAGATAGCAGAAGCCACCACAGAGTCATAGAAGGTCTTCAGGAGTGGGCCCTCCACCCCAAACGACCTGAGTCTCCGCAGCAGGTACAGCCTGCTCTGCCCTTTCCTGTAGAGGGCGTCTGAGTTATGAGTCCAGTCCAGTCTGTTGTTCAGATGAACACCAAGGTACCTGTAGCTGTCCACAGCCTCAATGTCCATACCTTGGATGTTCAGTGGTTGCAGTGGAGAATGCTTGTGCCTGCGGAAGTCTACCACCAGCTCCTTGGTTTTACTGGCGTTGATCTGGAGGTAGTTCAGCTGGCACCAGTCCACAAAGTCTTGAGTCAGTCCTCTGTACTCCTTGTCGTCCCCATCAGTGATGAGGCAACAAGGAGAGATTGAGAATTTCCTTTTAGTTCTCAGTTTATTTGATATTGACAAAAGTTAGTCAGTTTTGTCTGTTCTTCTGTAAAACAAACTAAGATTTATTTTTAGAATTAATATTTTGTTTCTAAGTGGAATTGACAGTTTAGTCTGTTTCGTTTGTTCTATTTTGAAACTTAAACGCTTTAGCGGCTGCCTTTTGTGTAGTTTGCAATATTTGCCTTTATTTATCTGAAAAAGTCTCATGTTCCTTAAGTACATCTACCCTGTTGAACTTATTATGGGAAATAAATATTTAAATAAAAACAAGCTGCTGATTATTTCACATTTTACTTGTGAGCAACGGCACATTTAAATCTTACAAATATAGTTATTTGGCTGATATCGTGATAGATATCGTTATCGCCTGAAATGAAAAAAACATATAGTGATATGAAAAAATCTTATATCGCCCAGCTCTAGTATATTATAATTATAATGCTATCATTATTAGTAGTAGTAATCTGGAGGCCGATTCGATTCACCGGCTAGCCTGGCTCTGGTCGTTGACGCTGTGAGGGGAAGTACGGTGGCCGGCAAGAAGAAACGCGCTGGTAGTGCGGGGAGCTGCAGCCATGGAGGGGGTCACCGTCGGCCAGGTGTTTGACGCGGAGTGTATCCTCAGTAAGCGGCCCAGGAAGGTAAGCTCAGCGCCGGTGGCCCGGGTGTTGTGTGGTTCCGCTCGGCCCGGCCCGCTGTGACTGTTCTGTCTCCGCAGGGAAAGTTCGAGTACCTGGTGAAGTGGAGAGGATGGTCCTCCAAGTAAGTAGCTCGCTAGCTGCTAACGGCTAACGGTCATAACAAAGCCGGGCCGCGGCTCGGTTCGCGCCGCCACCGAGGCTCCTATCGCGGCACACGGGGGGAGAAGCACGGCCGGTACCGACCCATCGGCGCCCGGCGTCGATCCACGGCCTGCCGGCGGACACGTCCAGCTCCAGGGCCGCAGCAGCTGAGGCTCGGCCGGTCCTGCGCCACCGAGCAGCCTGATGTTGATTTGCTGACATGTTTTGTATTTGTGGATAACGCTGGCAGCTGTGCGTGGGCCTCCGTGATGGCTCCACACAGAAAACCCGCTCGTGTCCGTCCTGAATGTGAAATGTTTGTCGTGTTTTCAGGCACAACAGCTGGGAGCCCGAGGAGAACATTCTGGACCCCCGGCTGCTGGCAGCCTTTCACAAGAGGTCAGTTTGTCCCCAGACTGCAGGTAAACTCAGGTGTGCTCCACGTCCACCTGCGTGGAAGCTCACCTGAAGGGCCTGAGAGAGGAGCAGTCAGGGAGCTCCTCCCAGCCACTCATTAGTTAAACACCTTAATATTTGTAATGTTTTTAATCATAATTTAAATAAGCAGTTAAAAGTAACTTTGTTAAGAAAGGTTGTATAGTAACAAAATTTATTTAATATTATTTAATATTTATAAAAATTTAAACATGTCATATCAGAATTTATAAATTATATATTTCATTTTACTGATAGTTATAATTACTGAAATAAAAAGTCCTGCGATTATTAGTATCAAAAAGATTTAAAATAATATAAAAATGTGTTGTCTCTAATATACATATGAATTACATATTAAAATACATGTAATTATTCATTCATTATTAGTAAACGTTACTGTCACAGTAAGATAAATGTATAGATATATATTTTAAAAAGTTAATGATGGCGTCAATAAATAAATTATTAAAAGACTAAAAATATGTATATTACGTACTTTACATATTTATATAATGTAATTAATAGATTTAATTTATTATTAAAAATATAGAAATATGTTATTATATTCTGCAGCACGGTGGTTAGCACTGTTGCTGCACAGCAAGAAGGTCTCTGTGTGGAGTTTGCGTGTTCTCCCCGTGTTTGCGTGTTCTCCCCGTGTACTCTTGGCTTCCTCCCACAGTCCAAAGACACGCAGTTAGTGGGGACAGGTTAACTGATGAATCCAAATTGCCCATAGGTGTGAACGTGAGAGCGATTGGTTGTCTGTCCCTGTGTGTTGGCCCTGCGACAGACTGGCGACCTGTCATAGGGCGAGAGGCGGGGTCCACCCTGGACCCCGCCTCTCGCCCTATGACAGCTGGGATAGGCTCCAGCGCCCCTGAAAAGGATAAGTGGAAGCGAATGGATGGATGGATGTTATTATATGTTATGTATTTTAAATGTGTTACATATTATATGTTAATAGATTATTATTCTAGTATTCAAACAGAAATCTATGTAAATAATATATAAAAGAATTAATATGTATTAAACACTAATAGTAATAATAACAAATATTCAAATTACTTTTAAAAGAATGATGTATATTGAATGTATTTAATAATAAAATTGCAATTTAATAATTATATTATGTGGACATGTAATAAATATATATTCGATATGTAATTTCATATTGATGGGTGAGCAGGCGCCCAGGTTCGAGTCCAACCTGTGGCCCCTCCCTCTCTCTGACCGCTCTCGTCTCTCGTCACTTTCATTTAAGGAAAAATATAAATATATGTACATGTAACTATTTAATTTCATATTTATGATTTTAATGAATGGAAACAAGCAGCAGAATCAAAGACAAACTGACAGATCTTTGTCACATGTGACGCGCGTCAGTTCACGAATCATTTCACGCTTGTTTTTATGAAAGAACGACGTGTTGAATATTTGGACTTGCTGTCTGCGTGTTTAAATAACGTTTGTTTCGATCTGTTCCAGAGAACAGGAGCGCGAGCTTCTGTTTCAGAAGAAGGGAAAGAGGCCGAGAGGCCGACCTCGAAAGATTCAGGTGAAACACGCCGACCCCGCCTCCTGATTCTGTCTCATGACCTCTGACCCCTCTTGCTCATCCCGTTCTGTTTCTGTTCTGCAGCCAGCGCCCACCGTCACGAAGGACGACCGCTCCTCGTCCTCCTCTTCCTCTGGCCTGTCATCAACCGCCTCCTCGTCTTCCTCAGAGGATGAAGAGCACACAAAGAAGGTGAAGCCCGCCCCCCGCGTCCACCCCGTCCCTCAGAAGAGGCCTCAGATCCTGCTCGCCAAACCTGACACCCCCCGAAAGAAGAAGCGAGGGAGGAAGCCGCTGCACCCCGACCTGAGGGCTCTAAGGCAGGCAAAGAGCCGCCCTCCCCCGCCGCCTTCTCCACCCGGTCCACGCCACCACCAGCTGCCCAGAGACGAGCCGCGGGCCAGCGTGAAGAAGCCACTGCAGCCGGCCAGCTTCACCTACACCGGCCTGAGCCGGAGCGCCAGAGAGGAGGCCGGCTCCGCCTCCCAGACCTCTTCTGCCTCCTTCTCCCAGGCCTCCAAACCCGGTGGGCTCGGCTGCATTTGGACCAATCGTTCGCTCTCAACCTCCTCCCTGTCCTCCAGCTCCACCTCCCAAAACAAAGCCACGCCCACCGCACAGAATAAGAACTCTCTGTCAGAGCTGAAGCGCTCCGTCCCAGAGATCGGCAGAGGAGACGGCTTTAAGGTGACGCCTGTGAAGCAGGGCGGAGCCTCTGGGTCGCTGGGACTGCACAGCAGCTTTGGAGGAGGCGCAGTGGTGCAGCGCCCCCTGCTGGCTCAGAGGAGGCAGGATGGCAGCGGTGGTCAGAGCGGGGTGGCTCCACACAAGCATCTGAGCACGAGTTTGTCCAAACCGCCATCGTCAGCATCGCCGTCGCCCCGAGACAGAGCCAGCCAGGCGCTGAGCCTCCGCGCCCTTAACCTGCAGAGCGTCGGCAAACTGCCGCCCACGAGCGGCCTTCAAGGAAGCAACACTAGCGGGGTGGCGGTAGCTAGAGCGAACCCACGGAGTAGTGGCAGTGGGATGGTCATAAAAGGAGGAGCGAAAGATGCTCGCACTGGAGGCGGAGCTCCAGAGCAGGGCATGACGAAGGACAAACTGACGGGTGGTGGCGCTGCTCGAGGGAATAGTGGCGTGAGGCAGGACGGCCGTAAACACGTGCTCGGCTCTCAGAACAGGAACCTGAACGAGCTCAGCACCGGCGACTCCGACGAGACTAGCACCAGCGAGTCAGAGACGGAAGACCCTCTGTTTCCTAGCAACAGCAGACCCAGCCGCGGCAACAACGCCACCGACTCTGACACGGAGACGGACTGGAGGCCGGCGCGGAGCCTCCTGGAACACGTGTTCGTCACAGACGTCACAGCCAACTTCATCACGGTGACAGTGAAGGAGTCGCCAACCAGCGTGGGCTTCTTCAGCTCCCGGAACCACTGAGCCGGGCGTCTGCTCGCTTCCTAGAACAGCTCAGGGTTCCTACACCTCTCTGGAAATCCAACACGCAGTCATTCCCGGCGCCTCCAGGGCGACCCTTCGGTTCCAAGAAACAAAAACACGGTGGAGAGATCGGATCGAGCAGGAAGCTCCTGACAGTCGGCAGTAGGAACCCTGACGTTCAGACCCCGTTCACACCTGTGATCAGTCTGCCGACCTTTAACCTGCAAACAGGTCACCTTCACAGGGTCAGAGGTCAGGCGACTTTCATACCTTTTTAGACCTTCCTACCTTCCTGTTAGGACGGAAAATGCATTAAAAAAAGTCAATAAAACAAAATGTTCCCTTCCTCTGAGATGTAATACACTACGACTGCCAGGAGGGGGCGCTAATGTAGGGCTCAGATTAAGCTCATAAATATTGTGTCGTCGTCTGATTGACAAACACAGTTTTAAACTGAACTATGTGAAAATGTTACTTTTTTGTATCTAAAGTTGAGAATTTGTGCTTGTAACGATAATTACGATTATCTGTCTCATGACCTCTGACCCCTCTTGCTCATCCCGTTCTGTTTCTGTTCTGCAGCCAGTGCCCACCGTCACGAAATGGAAGGGTAAAATGTATTACCCTTCCAGGACCTGAAGCTCAGTCAAGCTCCACTCTGACAGCCAAACCATCTGTTCTCTGATTGGATTGTTAAATTTGTGATTCACGTGATATTGACCAATCAGCTGAAAGGAAGAAAATTGGGTCAAAATTTGTACTTGTAAGTTAAAAGTGACAGAGTGAGGGAGCAGAGAGGTTTACACTTCGGATCTGTAACCTTAACAAAAAAAATGTGTAACCTGTGTAAATATTTTTTAGACACACAAATTCTCATCTACAGATGCACAAACATAACGTTTCTTTAGATATTTTAGTTTACAAAGTTCTAAAACTACTACTCAGATTTACGAGCACAGTTTGACTCCACACTAATGAACCTAACAGCTGATTGCTGCCATCGTGGAGGGAAAAGTCTGTATGTTTGTTTGAACTGCAGGATCATCCTCGCAGTTTAAAGTTTCGTCTGTACTGAGCACGCTCAGGTCGAGCAAACAAACAGCTGCTCGTTGTCTGCATATAAACACTCCCGCCTCACCTCTGGTTTCTCTCTGTCTTAAACACAGAGAGCGTCAGGTGTTTGTCAGGAAGGTGTTCAGGTATGAAAGTAGGTCAGGTCCCACGCAGCTGAGACCAAACCAAAGTCAGGATGAGGCTTTGATGATGTCGTAAATGACACATTGATTTCATTGGCTGGAAGCCCCTCGAAGCTGGCGCAGGCTTCTGCACCCTCTGCTTCTGCTTAGAAAGGAAGTGACGTCCTTCTCGGCGCTTCCTGATCAGCGGGGATAACTCAAGCTTCCCCACAGACCAGCCAAAAAACCCTGGAAGACAGAATTATTGATCCGATTGTTTCTGAGCGACACGCCGCCCACATCCACAGCTGCTGTCACTGACTGTCACAGCCAGCGGCTCCGAGGCGTGGCTTCCGAGGTGTGAAGCCACGTGAAACCACGCCACTATGAGTTGGTTTGTTTCTCGTCCGAAAATCCTTTTTGTTCAGTCGCCCGATAAAAAGATGATGGAAACCGTCCGCTCGGTTTTTCTCACATCGCTGAAGCGTCTCGGGCCGCGTCACGGATGCATTTTGGTGCTACGCCGCTTACAGCACAGTCCGACTACTCTGGCGTCCTTCAGGAGGCTTTGTGTGCTCGCCTCCTCAGGTCTGATGGGTGTCTAAACGGGGTCTGGACTCACAGGTGGACAGCGCCTCTCCGGTGCCTCAGGTTCCCCACTCACAGCAGGACTGTTGGACCGCCGCTCGGCGGGATTAGCTCCAGGAGGACATTTGTGTTTGTTGGACGTACGTGGCTTCTTCCAGGGCAGCATGTTTAAAAAAAGAAGTTTCCTCCAGCCGTCGTCTTTCAGTTCTCTTTGGACCAAAGCTGTTACGAATGTGTGTCGTTCTCAGTGTGGTATCGACAGTGTTTCGTGCACTACGTGCAGTATAAGCTCATGAGACATCCCATAATCACTTCTATATATGTACATATATATATTTAGCAGTTTTGTACCATTTGAAACCATCGCCGTGTCTTTTGGAGGTGAAATATGTGTTAATTTATATTTGTAAATATGTCTTTCATGTGATATGTAATGATCTATGGGTGCTCATTTTGGCTTTTAGCGTCACGCACCTGTAGCCTGAAATAAACCGGAAGCACCTGAAACTTCACGGCTCGCTCGGTGTGTCTGTGCGCTGCCGTGTTTCACCACCAGGTGGCAGCGCTGCACAGAGAGCAAAGTGGATGCAGGTGCTCGCTGACGGTTGATGACCAGGAAAAGTTTTAAATGAATGCAGTTAACAGGAAGTTTGCAGGTCATACGTAGGTCATATGATGTCACACCAGTGACATCATCAGGTCACATGAACGGAGCGTCCAACTGAGACAAAGCACTGTTGATAAATCAGCTCCTGTAATAATGTGATAAACGCAGAATTGATTTTTCTTGTGTTAAAAATGACATTAATTAACCTGTAAATAAAATTACATATTAATAGACTGTTTTAAAAATATGTTTAAAATAAAAAGCAAATATTTTAAACATTTAAAATGAATAAATTATAATTAAAATGTTTTTCAAAACAATATTAAAAAGATCAAAATAAAACACCATGAATAAATATTAGAATTTAAAAAAACGCCTTAATTGTGATTTAATAATAATTAACAGGGAATGTGATGAATAATTAAAAAAGTCAATTACAAAGTAAAATACTGAAATTAAAAAAGTTAAAAATGATTTTTGTAAAATTGTATTTTAATAAGCAAACCAAGAGATTTCAGAAACTATAAATAATGAAATCAAATCTGTTGTCAGGTTGATGCCACAGCAGCCATAAATAAACGGTTTCTTCTTTATGTTTAACGGTGACTCTTTAAGGAGAAACGAGAGTGAAGCACATGATCGTCGTGGTTATCGTTCCATTAACATACAAACTGGACTGATAACTTCTCAGTTCTCACAGACGTGTCGGCTCAGACTGTAAAAACAGGAATTCAGTTTATTATTTCTAATAAGTAACATACGTTTTAGTGTTTCGCAGATTCTTGAAATAGTTGTTTTGATTTTATGACAATAAAAATGGTAAAATTTTAAATATAGACATAAATATAATACAGGTAGCAGGACCTCGTCAATGTTTCTTCATTTTTTCTGTTTTTTGTACTGAATTTGATAAAAAGGTGTTTTACAGGCGCAGCGCCTCCAACTGGAATCAGCTGAAAAGTCATAAACACGTCTTTAAAAAACCCGAGATGATATTTCTGAGATGAATTTTAAACGGTTTAAGCCAGGGGTCCCCAATCCCAGTCCACGAGGTCCCTGCAGGTTTTAGATGTGTCCTTGATCCATCACAGCTGATTTAAATGGATAAATGACCTCCTCAACATGTCCTGAAGTTCTCCAGAGACCTGATGATGAACTCATCATGTGATTCAGGTGTGTTGACCCAGGGTGAGATCTAAAACCTGCAGGACACCGGCCCTCGTGGACTGAGATTGGGGACCCCTGCTGTAGAGGAACTACAAACATATTCTTGACTACACTCGATGTAGAATAAAGTGCTGCAGGAAGCGTCTGCCTGCTGGGAAAAAGGAAAACAATTCAGGAAATTCCAGAAATGGAGGAAAAAATGTGTCGACTCTAAAACAGAGAGAGACTCTGCACGTTTGTGACATTTTATATAGAAATGAAAGTATATTTCTACAGCGTGAGTGTCTGTGTGCTGCTCATCGTCTGTCTCTGGTTACTAATGTTGTGCTTACAGATTTTACACACTGACACGTTTGTTGCACCACAGGCAGTCCAGCACGGCACGCGGACTGCGGTGTACGCGTCGGCTCCTGGCAGTCTCCTCTGAACATGGGGTTTATGACGTGTGGGCGGGGACGCCGGCGGAGGCCGGGCCAGCCGGGTGGGTGGCCACAGATGCCGACTGTCTCCTCGCACTGCAGTGAAACCCTTGAAACACGTGGGTGTGACATCCGACATCTCCCACTCATCCCACCTGCAGTCTGTTTTCCAGGCGCTCCGTCTCTGCTGCACAGACTCAGCGTGACTCCGAGTGAACTCATCATTTATGTAACTGTGCCACAAAACACGGCCTGAAATCATGAAAACGCGTCAGACATGGCAGATTTATTTCACTTCGTTTCATTGAGCTCATGTTTGGAGGACGATGGGCTGCAGACGTGTTCCTGTTGGAGGGTTTTCACGTTCAACTGATCATTTGAAACTTTGCGTTTTTGTGCCACTTTCGGACAGAAATGTTTCACGAACATTATTTTACTTAATATGTGATTCAGATCTTCACAGTGGTTTAGCTGTGGTCCGTAGAGCTCCTCACATGGTCCAAGACGAAGCACCACGTCTCAAAGCTACCGCGGTAAAGTGAGCCGTCATTTGTGAGCCGCGGTCAAGCCAGCCGCCTCCTATCCGCCGCATAAATTTCCTTGCGCTTTTACACCAGTCTTTAGGGTAGCGCCTTTTCGCTTTATTGTCAAAGGAGCTTGCAAAGAAAAGCGTCTGGACTTCTTTAAGTTGCTTGAAGACGTTTCACCTCTCATCCGAGAAGCTTCTTCAGTTCTAAGGTCAAATGGTGGCGAGTCCCAGATATAAACCTAGTGGGAGTGACCCCCACAGAGGGACAAAAGGACCCCCTGATGATCCTCTAATCGCCTGAGCCAAGGTGGGAAACTGGGTGTGGGTCCCAATCAGCCAGAGTTTCGGGTGAGTTCATTGTGAAACCTGGCCCCACCTTATCATGCGAATTCCTGAGGTCAGATGGCCCAGGATGTGAGTGGGCGTTAAGGCGTCTGGGAAGGATCTCAAAACTGGATTATAGATGGCAGAGAGTTTCGCTTTATATCCTGATTGAAAGCCTAGACCCGCGCACACGTGCGCGCGCACGAACTGTCACGCGCGCGCGCGCACACACAAATTACAATGGAACAGCCCAGTACAGCCATCGCAACAGTCTGGTTGCATATTCAAAAATTCATTAAAAATCATTCTTAAAAGTTGATGCCAAGCTTTCAGCACAATCCTCTTCTGGGACACCTACTTTACCTCTGGGCCAGGTTTTACCCAGATTTACTGTAATATTACTCAGAAATCACAGTAAACTCATATTCAGTGCAATACAGTCAATACACTACAATTATGTCTATTTCACAAATTCATTAAAAATCATCCTGAATAGTTGATGTCCAACTTTCAACACATTCCTTCTCTGGGACACCTACTGTACCTGTGTGCCATGTTTCGTCCAGATTTACTGTAAAATTCCTCAAAAATGAAAGGACATTTATATGCAATTCAATACAGTCAATACAATTATGTCAAATTCAAAAATTCATTACAAATCATCCTGAATAGTTAAGGTTCGATTTTCAACACATTCCTTCTCCGGGACACCTACTGTACCTCTGTACCAAATATCATCCAGATTTATTGTAATATTACTCAGAAATTAAAGGACATGTATATTGAATTCAATACACTTACTTAAATATTGCATCATATTCAAAAATTCATTAAAAATCATCCATAATAGTTGATGTCCAACTTTCAACACCGTCTTACTCTGGGCGTCCTACCGTACCTCTGGGCCAAGTTACATCTCAATTCACTGTAATCTTTATCAAAAATTGAAAGAACAATTATATGTCAATGCTGCTGTGTGCCTTTCAAAGTGACACTAAATAACAGAAGGCACATCAGGGAATAATCCAAAAGGCGGATTTATTAAACAAAATCAACATACAAAATATCTCTAACCCATACTACATAACCTAAAAAGAAACAAAGGGACACTTAGAAGCACAAGGAAACAATACTGAAAGGGCAAGAGACACAGTCCAAACATAATCCACAACTAAAATGCCAAAAGAACAAGTCATCCCACATAGCAGACGGGTCTTGCCTGGATCTGGTGTCAAGCCGGCACTGCTGGATGACTTCTGGCATGGTAAGATGGCACTGTTTATGTGATGGCATGCCACATTTGGCCTGATTGGGTGAATGTGACATGTTGTATAGAGCACTTTGAGTAATATGGGTGAGTAAAAAAGTGCTGTATAAGAATCAGTCCATTCACTGTCTGAACAGAGTTTCGTCATGTTACTTTTGCACTATTATGTTCCAGCACATGTTGTTATTACATGGCTTACATGGCTAAGGTACACATTAGGCTGACATCTGGGGCCAGAGCTGAAACTGTTCTGGGCCAGCACAGGGCCAGCAGTGTGTCTGCAACTGGCCTTGTGCTGGCTCATGTGTGGGCCACCTCTGGTAAACCAGATCTGGGCCACCATAGGGCCGTCATTCTTTGCGGTACGCAGGCCATGTGTCAGCACATTGTGTGGGACAGATCCAGGCCATACCAATTTTGCTATGTGGGAGGAATTATGTAAAAATAGAAACATCATAAAAATGAAAATGAACATAAAGTAAAATGTACTGAAAAGAACATCAGTATGGCCATCATTATTTGCTTGGAAAGTCTAAAGTTCCATGGCTTTGAACAGCCAGAGAACGCAATGCCCAGCTTAGAGCGACTAAAAGTAACTTCTTTTAACATTCTGTCATTCTGCTTCTATATCAAACATCCACTAAAAATAGTCATTTGAAAAAAAATATTCGCCACTTTTCATCAGTTTGGGTTCCTCTGTTTATAGCAATTTTTAGAAAAGAACCCAATACCTTTGTCACTATACAGTTGTACAGTGAGATACAGAGCATCTCCTACTCATTGCAAACATGCTGGGAGGGTGGCTCTATCCGCCTTAGTGCAGCTGCTGTACCATACAGAGGGTTGTGCGGTCAGCTGAGCGCACCATCCGCTCCGAGCTCCCTGACCTGCACTCAATCTACAGCAGGCGGTGCTGGACCAAGGCCAGGAAGAGAGACTGAGGAGGAGCTTCTTCCCGCAGGCGATACGGTCTCTCAATCACACCACCACACAGTACTGACCCACACATATGGTTCTTACACACACACTGGACTTTCTGGACTTTGGTTTTGCACAACACTGGTCACTATATTCTTCATTTCCGGTTAATACTTGTACAGCTGCTGTTATTGTGTATATATATATATTTATTTAGATTTCTTCATACATTCTTATATAGTTCTATATTGTGTATTTTGTTGTACAGTTATTTTATTTTCAACTTTAATTTATATATTTTATCTTATTCTTCCCAGTTAAATTTACCCTTCATTCTAATTTGTGTTGTACAGTTATTTCATTTTTAACCTTAATTTATATTTTATTCCTTCCTAGTTAAATTTACCCTTTTTAATTTTTCATATTTATTTCCTATCTTATTCATAGCCTTTTCCTTTTTTGTTTTCTTTAGGTCACGAGCAGTTGTCCAAGCATTTCACTACATATCGTACTGTGTACGACTGTGTACGTGACAAATAAAATTTGAATTTGAATTTTTTGAATTTGAATACTGTGATGCAGTAAGTTAGTAGGCTCTCAATGGGCGAGTGGTGGAAGGGTGAGCTGTAGTCCACAAAGAGCATTCTGGCGTAGCTCTGCCGCTGTTCTAGGTGACTCAGCACCGAGTGGAGGGTGATGGCATCTTCTGTGAATCTGTTTGCGCGGTATGCAAACTGGTGGGGGTCGAATTCTGGGGGGAGGTAATCCTTGGTGTGCTGAAGGACTAGTCTCTCAAAGCATTTCATGATTACCGGTGTGAGGGCCACAGGGCAATAATAGTTCAGGCTGGTGATGGGAGACTTCTTTGGTACTGGGATGATTGTGGCTGATTTTAGACAGGATGGGATGGCTGCTTCATCCAGTGAGAGGCTGAAGCTTCTGGTGAAGATGAGGGTGAGCTGGTGGCCACATGGTCTTAGCACTTTACCACGTATTCCGTCTGGACCGGCCGCCTTCCTGGGGTTCACTGCTAGGAACACACATCTGACATCGTGCTCCGTTACAGTGAATGGAGCGGTGCAGGAACCAGGTGAGGATGAGGATGGGAGCAGGGCTGAGGCAGATGAATGCTGCTGTTGTGGTGTTTCAAAGTGGGCGAAGAAGCTGTTTATTTCCTCTGCCAGCTGCACACTCAGGTTTTCTGTTGTCACAGTTCTGCCTCTGTGGTTTATGATGTCGATTATTCCCTGCCACACCTCTCGTGTGTTGTTGCTGGACAGGTGGGACCCCTTTTCAGGTCAGCTCGAGCAGACCTGTACAGAGCTCTGTCAACAGACCTAAAGTCGGCATTGTGGGCTTTGAGGAGTGTGCAGACCTCGCCGGTCATCCAGGGTTTTTGGTTTGGGAAAACCTGAATGCTTTTGTCCACAGTCACATTTGCAATACAGAACTTGATATAGTCCAGTACTGATCCTGTGAATGTTTCTAATGCAATATATTAAACTTTACCAATGTAACGCTGCCAAATCAATTTTGAAAATATCTGTGGATTTTGTATTGAAAAATGCAGGTATCTTTCAGATTTATTTTTATGTTATCAAAAATGTATTAAAAGTATAAGCATGAAAAATTACAAGAGTGCAATAAAAAATATAACCAAACAAGCTTAATTTACAGTTTGAAATACAGAAGATAATGAAAATATATAATAATCCCCATATCCAAGTATCAAGACGTGTAAAAACAATTTACATTCTTTCCTCAGTTTCTATTAATAAGACTTAAATTTACATGAAATTATTCAAAATTATATACATTATTCATAAGGAGACAAAGAATTCAGAAACAACATGGAGAATGTCTTGATGCACGCTCAATCATCCAGGTAATTAAATCCCTAAAGGTTGATTCTGTTCATCTGGACGTAGCGTTTTCAATGGGAGAAAAGTTTTGTCACTCATCCAGGTGACTTCTGCAGTCTCAGCTGACTGCAGGTTTCCCTAATCTTATAATACTAATAATAATAATGGATTCCATTTATAAAGCGCTTTTCGAGACCCTCAGAGTGCTTTACAAATCCACTATTCATTTACACACGGGTGGAGGCAGCTACAGTTGTAGCCACAGCTGCCCTGAGGCAGACTGACAGAAGCCAGGCTGTCATATCGCGCCATCGGCCCCTCTGGCCAACACCAGTCGGTTTTAGATGAAGTGTCTCGCCCAAGGACACAACGACCGAGACTGTGGGAGCCGGGGCTCAAACCGGCAACCTTCCGATTACAAGACGAACTGCCAACTCTCATTATGCAATGTACTGTTTAAAAGAAAAACCTTTTTTTTTGCCTTGACAACATACATTCATCTTCATTTCAAATAAGTAGTTATTTTTCACACAGAGAGCAATACCACTCTCCAGCCTCTGCTGTCCAAAACTCTGTATTCATCTGGAGGCACTGTGTGTGAAACCACTTTAAATAGCTCTCATGCAGGAACAAAGATATTGTATAAAATGAAGTGAGGGAATGGAGCTATAAATAGATTAATATAGAGATATGAAAATAAACTTATATATAGACATAGGAACACAAGTTTTAACATTAATGTAATATAAGCATACAGGTGTCTAAGCAAACATTGTGGCATACAAAGTGAGAGTGCAGTGAGTCATGTTTATTCCTGTTCAGTATGTGTCTGACACAAGTGGATGAATGAAAAAGTCTGACAGCAGCAGCAACAACAGACTATGCCTTCCTGATGACTTTCTATCTGTTTACATCTTTTTCTCTGATGCCTGTATCCCAGCTTGAAGAGTCTTGGACCCTTTTTCTAGTCAGTGGGTGTGTGGGCAGACAACTCTGGCTTGTCACCCAGTTGGATTTCCTGGTATTTGTAAGATGGCACTATCTACAAATCAGGACACATTAACTATGATATTAAAAAATGACATGATGACATAGTTCTTGGTCAGTTTACCAAGCATTTCTCAGCTTTGTTCTTTATAGTTCTGTTCATCATATCATTGCTTGTGAGTCCTGGATTATTTGATGATATGTTTACATTATGTATTCTTTTGTTTTCAGTTCCATGTTGCTTTTAAGTGTAGTTCTTCTTCAGCGTTCCACAAGTGGATGGAAGACTTGTGAAAACACTCTAGTGTTAAAGCCAGTCTTGTCTTCATGTCTGAAGTACATTATTCTATTCTATTCTATTCTATTTATAGTAAGTAAGTAAACTTTATTTATTAAGCGCTTTTCGCAGACAGGCAATCACAAAGCGCTGTACACAAATATTAAAATATTAAAATAAACAATAAAATCAATAGACATTATACACAATGTAAAAGATCAAATGTAAATAATGTAAAAAATAAAATAAAATAAAATATGTAGATCAACAAAAGGCTTGTTTGAACAGAAGAGTTTTTAACTGTTTTTTAAAAGAATCCACAGAGTCAAGCAAACGTAACTGTAGTGGTAAACTGTTCCACAGCCTTGGTGCAACAGACTGAAAAGCTCCGCCCCTTTTGTCTTCAATCGTGTACGGGGAACAACTAAGAGACTCTGAGTCTGTGAGCGGAGATGACGAGCGCCAAATCACAACAACAGTCACATAAAGACACTTTATGTTGCTGGGTAAAAACGCAACAATAATACAAAGAAAACCCCAACAATTTAAGTACCCATATGAGCTAACATTTAGTGTGAGTGGGAAGGAAAAACTCCATTTGAAGAGGTAGAAACATCTGGCAGAAACAGGCTCAAGGAGAGACAGCCATCTACTGTGACTGGCTGAGGTTGATGAAAAGGAGACAGGACAACATACACACTGTGCAAGAGATATTAACTAATGATTAAATGCAGAGAGGTGTAGAAACACAGAACGAGCAAAGAAGGGAAAAATTCATACATGATGGGAAGCCCACCGTTCCTAGGCTTATTGCAGCACAAATAAGGGAAGATTCAGGGTCACCTGATCCACTATAACTGTATTATTTGTCAAAACGGAGGGTTTTAATGCTAATCTCAAAAGCAGAGACGGGTGTTTGTCTTCTGAATTAATATAGAATAGAATAGAATAGAATTCAACTTTATTATCCACAGAAGAGAGGTCTAAGAGATGAAGACTTACCGTTCAACCTTAAAATTCTATAGGAACCACAAGTACACCTAATACTCCAAAATTAAAATCTGGATTTCATTTTTTTTCTTTTTCTTTTTTTTTCTTCTTTTGTGTCCCGTTTGGATCTTTAGCATCAGAATTGTTGTCTTAAGGCCAAGAAAGATGCCAAGCGGATTTATTTTACCAAGTGGATCATCATGGTCTTGCCATATTGGTCCATTTGATTGACCTTTATTATAATTATGAATTTATTTTATTTTCAGTTGCTACAAACGGGACAGACATGACTGGGGGATAGGACAGGGAGAAAGAATGAAAGAAAGAGAGGGAGAGAAAGAAAACCAAAGGGGAGAAGAGACGGTGAGAAGGAGGGGAAGAAAGAAAAAAACAAAACAAACAAAACAAAACACCTGGATCACCTGTATGGAGAAAAAAACAGAAGAGAAAGCAAACAACAAAGAGCAACATAATAAAAAAAACGGCACCATCACAATAAACTAGCTAGCAGTAGATATCAGTAGATACTAAATAATAAACGATATTGTGCAGCACGCAGGATAGACAGCGCACAATGTCCTTTGAGGCAGCAGCCAAGAAAGCTGTAGTCCGCGTCTGTGAACACCCGTGTGTACACCTGTGTGCATACCTGTGTGGATCAGCATGCTTGCATTCCAAAGGTTTCTCCATGTAATGATCTGCTAGAGGGTGTGGGGGGGCCACAGCCCCGTCCTCCAGGGCATGAAGCAGGTATGGAGGAGATCAAAACTCCAGACATCCAGAGGCCCCCAGAACACAAGAGACCAAGGAAGACCAACAGAGGGGCAGCCGCGCCACTGTCCCAGAAAGAGCTGAGGAGAGTCCCAGATGAGGGCTCACTCAGCAGCCGCGGAGCAGAAGCCAGGGGGAGTTGCAGTGACGCGCCCGTGAGCTCCGCCGGCAGCCAGCCGTGCCTGAGTGACCGAGCCCCAGGCCAAGAGGCCGGGGGCACCCCACCTCCGAAGTGGCCCGAGCGAGCCCCAGGCTCCAGGCCCCGATAAGCGGCCGCCAAGGAGTGAGCCGGTGTGAGTCTGGATTTCAAAGCGAGTCAGTGAAGACAAGCAAATATGCTGTCTCTTCATAGTCCCTGTCATGACTCTCTCAGCGGCACTTTTGATCCATCAATATTAAACAATTATTAAACCTGGCCCAGAGGTACAGTAGGTGTCCCAGAGAAGGAACATGTTGAAAGTTGGACCTCAACTATTCAGGATGATTTTTAATGAATTTTTGAAATTTCCATAATTGTATTGGCTGTGTTGGGCTGTTCCATTGTAATTTGTGTGCGCGCGTGTGCGTGTGACAGTTCGCGCGCGCGCACGTGTGCGCGGGTCTAGCCTTTCAATCAGGATATAAAGCGAAAAGGCGCTACCGTAAAGACTGGTGTAAAAGCGCAAGGAAATTTATGCGGCGGAGAAGAAGCGGCTGGCTTGACCGCGGCTCACAAATGACGGCTCACTTTACCGCGGTTCAAAGCTCAGGGTCACTGATTGTGTCAGTGGGTCCGGGAGGTTTTTCAGTGATCTGCGAGCTCCTGGACTGATGCTGTTTCTCACATTTTTACTGATTTCCTTGGTTTAAAGTCTTTGTGCTACGCAAACCACTCAAACTTGATGTTTTCTAATATTTCGCAGTGATTTACAGACACAGGTCTTTCGCAGCGACCGCACAGAGAAGCTTCTCGTCTCTGAGCCACTGCTGCAGGTTTTAAACTGAAACTAAATGAGCGTTAAATCGTTTGGATCAAAGCTTCTTCCTGCTCTCAAACATTTTACACTTTCAGCTCTTTTGTTTTTGAGGATTTGCTGTTTTTTCAACAATACAAAGTTTTTTTATTCCAAACTGCATCCTGACATCACCCTCACTCACTAATGTTTTCAAAGTTTTTCAGGATTTTAGAGAGAAAACGGACATAAAGACAACAAACAATAAAACTATATCAAAGGTTCAGACTGAAGCTGAATGCGTGACGTGAATCTGATGAGAAGTCGCGCACGTATTTCTGATGGACAATAATCAGCTGGATTTATAGAATTTAATCTTTCAATCTTAATCTTCAACCTACAGGAAGAACATAAAGAAAATCTGTAGCTGTTCAGCAGCAGCAGCGGCACAGGTGTGCGCTCCACCTGAATACGTGCAGAGGAGAGCCTGCTGGAGCCGTCCACCGCCCCTCCATCCTCCCTGCTGCCTGTGAGCGGAAACTCTGGTTTAAATAACACGATCCCACATTATTCATGTTAGTTTTAACTCATTCGTACCGAAACGACGTTCTTGTCTTGCTCAGCGATTGTTTCGTGAACAGGAAGCGTTCAGGTCTCTATTAAACACAAACATTTAAACACAACACAGATATAAAACTGCTAAAACGCTGCCACCTTGTGGTAAATGTGTTTATTTCTCCAAAGAAATGACAAGAATAAATCACTGATAATAAACGATAATAATTTTCTCGGTTACATCATTTAGCTGGAATCTGCAGGTTTTCCTTTAACAAACATTTCCACCTTAAATCAAGCAGAAAAAAACACGTAAAGTCACCTGAATGTGACAAATGTTCCTGCGGCGCTGCTCGTTTCCACCCATTTGTACTTTTCTGAGGACATAAAACAGATTCTGGATCTTTTGCATTGATCTTATTCTGAGCAGACTGACTCCACGTGGACCCACAGGCGCGCGCCGGTCTGTGGATCCGCAGGCGCGCGCTGCGTTCAGGGTTTTGGCTGCTGTGACAGAAAACATTTTACATTTCTTGCAAAAACAAATTTGACACTTTTTTGTTTCTCGAACAGAAGACAAAGTCAAACACGTGATTTTACAGGATGCCGTGATGAATAAATAAAACCAGTCTGTTCTCTGCGGTCCACGCCTGTGATGATGTCACGTACAGGTGTGATGCGGGTGTGAGTGGAGAGTCTCAGCTCGGGCAAGCGCACTTGCACTCAGATATGAGTGGGTACTGCACCGGGATCCACGCGCACCGGAGCGCGTTCCTGCGCCGGCAGCGCCACCGCAGCAGGGTCACGTGCGCGGCTCTGGCGGGCGTGCACAGCATGCCCTCGGGCACCGAGCACGAGCGCTTGTTGGAGCAGCTGCCCACTTTCACGTAGCGCGGCCAGAAGCGCGCGCCCAGGTCACTCCAGGCGTGCTGCACCGGGCACGCGGCACGCGCCCACAGCCACTGTTGCAGCCGGCGGCGCAGCTTCCGGCCGCGCGGCGGTTCTGGGACCCCCGGGGAGTCCGGGGGCTCCTGCGGCGGGGATGCGGACATGAAGCGCGGGTCGAAGCGGGCTCCCAGCAAGCCACGCAGCTCCGTGACGTTCAGGTCCCGCTCCGTGGGGTCCAGCGCTGGGTCCGGGTCCTCCTGCAGAGCCTCCACCGGTAGACCGTCCCCGGGGACCGGCCGCAGCAGGAAGCAGTGCTGACACGCCCCCTCCTCCGTCCCAAAGCCTACGGAGAGCACGAGCGCCAACACGGCCAGGAGGGAAGAGGGCTCCATGTCCACGAGCCACACCCCCACGCAGGTATCCAGAAAGACCTTAGCAACCGTAAGAGCGCGCGGGGCGCAGAGACGGGTCCGCGCAGTCCGTGTCCAGGTCCACGGCGCGCGGGACTCCACGCGCGGTCCGCATGCTGCTGCTGGTTCTCCCGAAGCCCGAGTGAAGCCTCCGCTCGCTGCAGCCAGATATCCTGCAGGGTGCTGATGTCATCCACGCCGGGCCCACCCCCTCCCTAGATACTCCAAGTTCACGCACAAGCGCGTGACCGCGAGGAGGAGGAGGAGGAGAGGAAAGCACCAGGAGGAATCCACGCGTGATGACGGTGAGCTCATAAAGTCAGCACAGACATGAAGTAAAAGCGCGAGTGGTACAAATACTCCAAAGTACTGTGGAAGTACTCACATGCCACTTGGCTGCAGGGGTGTATTTAGCTGAGGTGCCCCCCCCCCCCCCCCCACAGCTTTGAAAGGAATGTAACTCAGTACATTTACTGCCAGTTACTCTGCTACTTTCTGCTTTCACTCCAATATTTTCTATGTAAATATTTTAGAGGTTAATTCCTGTAGTTTTTGCAGATCAGTTGAATCATTACAGAGCAGCTACACAAACATCTGGAAGAGGCTTTGCACAGGATGTGGACTCATCTGCACCCTGAACCTGAACCTTGAGGGGTCAAATGTCGCTTTTGATTTGACATTTACCTGTTAAATCAACTGTTTACCTTGTTTAGTAAATGCAAATAAATAGATTTGCATTTAAGAAATATAATAAATATAAATGGTAAATGGCCTGCATTTGTATAGCGCTTTACTCAGTCCCTCAGGACCCCAAAGCCCTTTATACTACATCCAGTCATCCACCCATTCACACACTGGTGACGGCAGCTACACTGTAGCCACAGCTGCCCTGGGGCGCACTGACAGGGCACACATTATTATATATATAGATATAGATATAACACATTGTAAATTTCAAAACATGCACAGAACTGCAGAACAGCAGCTGTCCCAAATCTGTAAACTCTGTTAATATCAGTTTCTTTCTCTTGCTGTCACTCCTCACAAACCTGTTCAGTGAGCACCTCCTGCTGCTGTCCTCAGGAAACCCCGTTTTTACTGTTGTTTATATAAAGCAGGACATTTGTTCCAGAAGGTTCATTCAGATTAACATCTTCTTTATGTCTTCATGTTTATGTCTTTTGTCACATTCATTACTGCCGGTGACGACGTGCAGCAGACCCTCGTCAGTCCCCTCAGCCTGAAAATGTGAGGAAGGGTCGTGAAGTCAGAGTGGACATCAGGCTTAAAGGCTTAAAGCAGCGCTCCATTTATTTCTGCCTCCTTACCTGCTGGTGACGAGGCAGCAGCAATGTTTTTGTTTCATGCTGTTTTATTTCCGCTGTCAGCTTCATCGTTACCGACTCTGTAAACCTGACACTGAACCTCCAGCTTCACTTCATAAACTTTGCTTTGAAAGGTGATTTCTGAATTCATAAAGTTATTATTCTCATGTACATATCAGGTGTTTTAGAAAGAGACCTCCAAACAGGACAAAAATAAATGTCTTACATACAGCTGATCGTTCACACCACACGAATGATCACTAGATACTGTGTAATACCCAGAGACTGCAGCTGTGGACAGAATAAACCTGATTGTGCAGGTGGAAAGATGCTGAGTTCAAACTGTGACTCTGAAGATCCTGATGGATGACAAAGATGTTGATTTATGGTTTTTATCCACGTCCAGCTCTGCAAGGTTCCCTAAACAGTCGAGGTTTTCTTTGTGACCCCTGCCGCCCTCCCACCTCCGGCTCCTGCTGAATTTTGGGTAATTTTGTGGCCGGTGGCAGCATGTGACGGGCGCCATTAAACTGTCATATCTGTGTGGGGAGGAAGTCAGCGGCAGTGAGATAAGATAAGACTGCCTCTCTTTGTAAACCTTTTATCCCTCGCTTCCACATCGGGGTCCACAGAGGAGCCCCGGGGGACTCGAGTCCACGCTGCGATGGATGCAGAGCACCTCAAGCACCTTTCAGGTCGGAGGGAAAGGCACCGGCGAGCTCTGAGGAACCGTCTGAGCGTGAAAAAAAACACATTTGGTTCAAACATCAGCTCAGACGACAGCTTCACTCCTTCATGTCCCAAATAAGAGCATTACTGACGTGTCCAGATCGAGAAAGTCGTAAAATGGTTTGTCGTTGCGTCGGCTGTCATGCTCAGGGAGCTAACCCTCACAGCGACTTCACCGTTCATGGCTGAGAGCATGAATCAAATCACGAAATGATGAAATCCTCGGGTCTTTAAACTCATCACAGTGCAAATATTTTAACCTCTGCTAACCTGCCCCACAGCATGAGGAGGATTTAACTCCAGATCTTTCTTCATGTATCTGGTGATGTTTTGAGCAAACCTGGTGAAGAGCAGTGCTCGAGTTTTTCTTTCCCACTGTCGCCGAGTGTTTGATAGTTTCTCTGTATTACTGAAGCGTCTTTAACCCTATAAAACGAATTTAGGTGGCTGTTGATGTGACCGACTCTGAAATTGTATTTTTATCCTTTTGGATAAAAGGAGGCCAAACATCCTGAAGAACCTAAAAAAACTCGTCCGATTATTTTAAACTCAGGTGTAAAAACCTGAACTTTGAATCCCGGCAGAGCAGTTTTCATTCATTCTGCAGCTCGAGCTGTTGTTGTTGTTGCTGACGTGATGGGAGTCGCGTCCTTGGTCTTCTCTGTGATTGTGGAAACGTGGAAAATGGACCTTTGAGACCGTTTCCGTCCTCCTGCTTTCACTTTGAAGCCAAACACGCACTCGTGCTTTTATTGACGCATCAGTCAGGATTTATTGGGGAAATTGAGGAGATTTAACAGGTAAATTTATTCAGTGTGTTCTGCTTTAAAGCGATCAGAAAAACATCTGTTTGCACGTCTGTGCTTCGACTCGTGTGTCCGGGGTTCAGCTTCTTTGAAACAATAATTCTGGCGGTGGGAGGGCGGGGCTGAAACCTCTGATAACGGCCCGTTTCGTGTCTGTTTTTTTGCGCTTGACCTGATCCCGCCACCTTGAAGCCTTCGCGCCCAAATGGACCGTCCAAATTGCCCTGGTCATCTCACCATCAAAGCCAGAATTACACCAACAACAAACAACAGCTCCCCGCTCCCGGTTTTATCTGGCCGGGTCACGGACGAAGCAGCCGGCCTGTTTCTCCTTCATCCTGGGAGGCCCTTTGATTCGTTATTAAGATTACGCTAACGTTATATTTGAACATCAGAGGAGCAGTTAGGACCTGCAGGAGTCCCGACTAAAGGCTGGAAACCCACTGATCCACTGCGCTGGGCCGTATCGCAGCCCGGCTTCGGAAAATCAAAGGAAAACGTGATTCAGAACATGTGGATCTGTCTGTAGTGGAAAGACGAGGGAGGAACACAGCGGCTAAATGGAAACTATGGAGAATGCTAATGGCACTACGAGGCTTTTGATGATAAGTGAATGAGAAGGTGACGTAATGTTTTTACCCCAAAAGCCTCGAGGACACCGAGAAGAGTGAACTCCAGAAGTGGGAGTTTGATGGAAAAGCAGGAAACAGAAGGATTATTACAGCACGTTCACATCAGCCGCAACATCTGCTCATATAGGAGACTTTGAAAGGAAAAACAGATTCAAATACAAAACAATACACTTCAACATTACAGAGGCGGCTTAAAGAGGACCGAGTGTTCTCGAGGGTCGGCGTCAGAGGCCGAGGACAGAGCCGCCGTTCGAGTTCCCGTAGTCGGACAGGAAGTGGTTGCACTTCAGCCGGAGTGCAGCAGGGGGCGTTTACGTGGAGAGTCATGAGTGACTGGAAGTGAACGAGCTGAAAATGATCTCCACCTGCTTCGTCATTTAAAACTACAGCAGGCGCATGGCTTCATTACTGCAGAGCCTTTGCTTTCCACCTTAAAGCACCTGCAGGCCTGTTGTGAACAGCTGTTAAATAAATAAAGTTAAATTGAATCCACACATTTTGTTTTAGTTTTCATGAATCATAGCATGTCAAAGCATCGGCGTCCTTTAGCGATTTTGCCCTCAAACACTGGTCAGTGACGGGTTCGGGACAGGACGTCGTCCCTCCACGGCGCCTGTTTCAGACCATAATAACGTTTCCACCAAGCGTCGGTAACAGCAGGCGCTGCGATGAAACGGACACTTGTTCTCTAATTTCACTGAAACATTCTGCTCCACTGTCAGAAACATGGAGCTGTTGTCACGACCTGCGGGATCGGCAAGATCAGCATCTCTTCACTCTTAGCCCCCCTTCTCTTCTCTTTTTCCTCTCCCCTGTTTTGCTGGGGCGGAACTCATGGCGGCTTCACGCCCTCGGTCCACGCCTTCCTGGATTGGGAACACCTGGGCCTCATCAGACCAGCTGGTATATTAGGAGGAGATCAGCTGTTCAATGCTGGATTGTTGTGAAGGCTCTTGTCAGTACACACCTAGCTCAAGTTTCCCGTGCCTCTGTCCCAGAGACTTAACGTGTTCCCAGATTCCCCGGACCCATCCCCGTGTTTCCCCGTGTGGAGTGTGGAAGGAGTGACAGGTCGCTAGCGGAGTGGAGAGAGGCTGTTCTGAGCGCGTGTGTGATTTCCCCGTTTTCCCTGGAGCCCTGCCCCTCACGTCTTGTATATAGCACTAACCTCGCACCGTCTGTACATACACTTGGTGAAGATCTGTAAATAAACTATCTCTGTTTGAACGCTACCCAGGAGTCCTGCGAGTGGATCCTCTAAGCAACTCGTGACAGCTGTGGTGAAACTGAATGAAGGCCTGACGTCTGCTCAGCTCGCAGTCTGAGCTGCTGGACCGTCCTGCCTGCAGAGCGGCGATCCTGTGGCTTGGACCGACGCTCCTGAATGCTCCGGGAGCTCCAGCTGGAAAACTCCCTCCCAGCGGTGGTGTGAGATTCCAGCTGGTTCACACCCTCCCACACGGCGTCCTGTGACCGCAGCCGCCCGGCGTGCAGCTCAGGAGCTCGGCCGATTCCTCCAACACCTACGGGCTGACCTCCGAGAGACCACAAACACCGTCCACAGTGACGCTCGGTGGCTTTTTACTGTTCTACAGTTTAATACTCTGAGCTCAGAAACGTGAAACTGTGTTCATGCTTCCTCGCGCTGTGCCAGACTCTGTCATCCTTTGTTCTGACCTGTGATTCAGATTTTGCAGAGACAATAAATCCCTTCTAATCAGAGCTAAACCTGGTTCACAGCAAGACATGAATCTAATTTGAAGCCAGAATTAAATACAGTTGAAAGCTGACATTAAACCTGAATTAAAGCCTCCTTTAAGACACTTAAATCCAATTTGAGGTTGTATGAAGATTTAAAACCAGTTTTAAATGTGGTTTAGAGCCTGGATTAAACTTTTACTTAAAGCTCAGGTTAGACCTGATTTAAAGTTAAGCTTTAATTCAGATTGAACGCTGACATTAAGCTGTTATCATGTCTAAATTATTGAAAAACTTAATTACACTTACATTAAGCCCGATGGCAGCCAGTATAAAACCCGATTTAGAGTCACCATTAAACCAGACCTAATCCAGACTGCAGCTGCCTTAAACCCGAGCTTTCTGAAGCAAAGCTGTGACTGAACACACCACCTAAGGAATAAAGAGTCTTGTTTACCCAGAATGCCACAGGCACAGCGCACAAACCTCACAAACAGCAGGTGGCAGGTTGAAGTGCACGACATCAACATGAGTTTATTTCAGCTGGTAAAATACATCCATTCCTGTGAGGTTGCAAAATGTCAAAATGCATGAACACTTTTTGTAAAGCAGTCCATAAAAAACACGTCATCAACGTCTGCTGCGAATAAATAAAGTGGCATCAAAGTGAACGCAAAAGGCATTTTTAGATAAATGGAGGTGATCCAGAAATATACAAACAGAAGGTCGACTCGGCGTTTCTGAGTCCGCACATCACGACAAAATACCAGACGTGATAAAAACAGCAGAAAGAAAACATGAAGACAGAGTGAAATCAATAAAAACAAACAAAGTTTAGGCGTTCAGCCTTTCAGAATAAAAGCCTTTGTGAGACAAACAGGAGCCTCAAAATCAATGAACTCAACTTACTGTGGAGCGAGTCACCCGGCTGCTGCTTTCATTACTCTAATGAAGTGAAACTGTCTCCTTCCTGCTGTTTATTACAACTCTTATTTCCATAGCTGTAGCCAACACCTTTGTAGTCATCAGTCAAGTTTCCATCCAGCTTTCATGTTTTCAATTCAAGCATTAAATTCAAATAAAGAAATGTTGACGGAAACTTTTTACGGTGTTCCCCATTTGCAGTGTTTTTGAGTTTGATGAGGCATGGATGGAAATGACATTTCTAATGTAACGTTAGCTGGCGTCATCTTGTACTCGTACACAAGGAAACTAAAACTAGAATAGCCGTTTAACGTGAACGTCGACAGCTATCGAAATTCACAGTACGACACGCGGTGGGTTGAATTTTCGGGTCAAATACTCATCGAATGACTACGATCAGTCTTTATTAATTTTGCTTGTACATAATCAGAAGATGTGATGGCCACAGGTACAAAAACAAAATTTAAATCGTTATAAACTGGTTTAGCTTAAGGTCCTGTCCACATGTACACAGGCATTTAGTTAATGTGACTTTTTCTGGGCCTTTTGGTCCCAAAGTAAACAATTATTGTTTATAGTCTTTTGAGCTGCCAGCATTTTTATGCAGTGAGGCTTATATCGCCACCTGCTGGCACGCTCTTGATATTTTTCAAAAAGAAATCCTTGCTTTAAAAAATACCCGTGTATATGAGGACGTAGCCTAATGCTGACAGTCAGATGTTCGATACCAAAATCATGTCTCGTGTCAAGCTTCAGAACTGTTGGCAGATCCAGGAAACCTTTGTTAGTACTGACAGAAAATGCTGTAAATGTTTGAACTCCACTGAATAGCCGGTGTGACGTTACAGCTAGCTGGCTAACCGCCCTGCCTTTAATCCCTCTACGTTACCACATCTTTTAATTTAATGCTTTTGCTTCAACTCAATCGTCTTAGACTTAATAATGATAATTTTGCTAGCTGGCTAATTAGGAGTCACAGTTTTCGCCCACAATAACATTGGCAAGCGGTCCTAGTTAGTTTAGCTAGCTTAAGTAACTAAATTGAATGCGTTAAAATAGTGGATAGATCGTAAAATTATCTGATAGTCCTGTTTGGCTAACCTATGTTCGTTACATAAAACTGGTGTTTCCTCTGGCTAATGCTAGCTAGTGCTCTAACATGAGCGTTCGTTTTGTCGTCATGTGGAGCCAAAAGATAAACATGACGTTCTTTGGATTTTTTAGGGAACTTTAGCCTATGAAATGACAGGTTACTGAGGTTTAACCATGTGACTTGTTCACCACTGTAGACACATGAGAATCATGGAGTCAGCGTAGATAATTATAAGACTTGAGACTAGTCTGAAACCATCTGCCATCCACCGGTTGTTTCCTGATCATTTCCAGACCAGTTGCGAGGGGTAAATGATTACTAAAGTGTCAGCCACGCAGGTCTACGGCCCGATCAGTGGTAACTAACCCTTGCTAAGGAAAATGTGCATTCTCCAACTGTCCAAAGTTCCTTGTGATGACTTTGGTTCCTAACATGTTGCTGCGGTCTTAGTCCGAATGGAAGAAACAGACCTGAAAACAAACACCGTCCAAAGTATGACACAAACCTTCTCCATCATTTCTGGTTCACATCGCACTTTTTCAAGTTTTACTACAGCCGGGCTAACAGTTAGCAAACATGAAAAACTACAGACAACCTGTGAGCAACAAGTGATCGCTAAGACGTTTTTGGTGTTCCACCGTCTTGGCAACCCATTTCAACCAAAGACCTCAGGAACCAAGGCCAATCAGTTCGGGAATACACATTTCCATAGTAACCATGGTGGTTGCATCTCGCCCACGGCAGACGACGTGTTCATGACATCACGCGAGAAACCTCAATAATCCTGATTTTTAAATGACTTCAGCTTCCGTTCAGATATTGGCGATAACCTTTAGCACGGACATGATTTTGGTAACGATCTTCTCTGTAACTCTCAGTATGAAAACTAACAAATGATTTAACTACACCATGAGCTGTGCTAACGAGACAGCTGCAGCAGAAACGTGTTGGTACATTTATTGCGCGTCTGGTTGTAAAGCTGAAATCTTCAGACATCACTAAAGATCATCTGGAGACAGAATCAAACCTGTAAGCTGACGCCTTATCGTCAACCCTTTGTAGGACATTAAACTGACCTTTGTACAGTCACTGTGGTAGAAGCTGCCAGAGTTAATGCCCAATTTAATCAAATATTTAATTAGCTTTAATTCCATAATCGCTATGTGCAAACGTTAAAAATGCACTTTTAAAATACTGTGCATACGTTAAGAATCTGTGCATGTTCAAACCGCTCTCCACTCTACATCACTTCTCTACAACACAGATGGAGCTGCTGCAAGTTTTAAGTAAAAAAGAAAAAAACAGAAGAGAAAACACCGCCATCGTGGAAGAAGCTGAACAAGAAGTCAACAAAGACAGCACAAACACCGTCAGGTCTGACCACACGGCGAAGGCTAAACCGGAACCCACAGACTCCCTGACATCATCATGCCGAACGAGAAAGGAAGCACAAAATGGACGTAAAGCTTCAGTCAAAGATTAAAACAAACAAAAACAACACCACAGACTACTTCATGCCAACAAAATACAGCTCCGACTAGTCATCCACATTCCAGGTAAAATAGTTGGTCTTTAAACCTGAAAATATAAAAATACTTCATGTTTTAAGGTTTTAGTGGTCTTTGTTTAGTGACTGAGGCCGTTTCCGTGCTCAACACTCAGCGATTAATATATTTATATATATTTTCTTCTTTTTAACACCAGGACAGCACACAGGAGCAGCTCAGAACAACAGTGATTGAAAGACGGGATTGGATCGTCACAGGCGGCCACGAACAAACAGGCTGAACCGTACATTCAAGTCGAGGGTGGGTATCCATGCTCTGAGGGCGGGGTCCAAAAAATAACTCTAAACTGCGGATTTTTTCTTAAGCGCAACAATCAATCAAACCACCTTTTTTTCTTTTCTTTTTGTTGGTCGACATGCAGAGTCTTGTGCAAAGTTCCTGGTCGGAGAAGCAGTGCTTGGTTTGTCATTGCATTGACTTTTTTTCCTGGGTAACAGTCGATGCCATGGGTTCTGAGGCGTGGCAGAGTTGAACCAGCAACTTTAGTTGAGTTTACAATCTGCGGAGGTCGGAGGGCAGCTCGTCAGCAACACACCCGGCCAATCACCACTGTGGTAAAAAAAGGAAGGGCGGGGAATAGTTAGCTGAGATACTGTGAATAATGATGGATCTGAAACCTGCATTCTTTCTAATGTCCAGCAGGGGGCGACTCCTCAGGTCAACAGTATAAACAAATAGTTTCTCACAACTGTCGACTGTTCCAGTATTGAATGTTTATACTGATCGTGACCAAAGTTTCCAATAATGAGCTCAGTGCAGTAATCTAAACACTGCAGTTACATGGCCCCGCCCACCTACTGTTTAGACCTTCTGTTTGTGAGAGGAAACCAATCAGAAGAGTGTTTGCTTAAAAGGGGAGGAGCTAAAACAGCTTGTTTCAGACAGAGGTTGGAATGCAGACTACCAGATAAAGAAGGATTATTATGAATTATGAATCATGAAAATCTGCTTAAGTAGAGAACAGGAAGTGACATCATGCCTTGTTGGTTTTGGTAGTACCTACATATGTCTGAAGAACTTCTTCCTTAAAGCGTGCTGCTGAGGATCTCCGACACCTGGGAGTTGGTTTGGTCATCCGAGTCCACCTCCTGGGCGGTGGCTCCCTCTGGCTCCTCCCCTTCCACGACCACCGACACGCCTGCGGCCCTCACCTTCTCCATCACCACTGCCCCCTGCTCCTCCTCCTCCCACCCCCTCCTCTCGTGGCCTGGTGACAGCTCTTTGCAGGGCTCAACGAATATCCTGCGAACGTGCGGTCGCGGCTCCCGATGTCGGGTTTTGCGGCTCTCCAGGACACAGGAGGCGTGGCTGACATAGGTGGTGCCATCCGGGGAGGGCAGGTCCCCCGGCAGGGGCAGGTCGGGGTCGAGCTGCTTGGTGTAGATTCCCTCTGACAACGATCCGGTGTGACTCTCCCCGCTGTGGCCCCTGAGCCAGCGCTGGGGCCCACTGAAGTACTGCCCGCGGTGGCTCCTGGACAGGATCTTACGTTTGGCGGGTGGGTTGGCGAGGGTCCGGAGGAGGGGGGGGCCCTCGTGGTGGCTCTTTGAGAGCGAGAGGCCCTCCAGAGTCCGGGTGGTGTCAAACAGAGCCGGGGACAGGGGAAGATCTTTGGAGAACCTGGGGGAGAGGGGGAGGGAGGGTGAGGTGGGCAGGGTTCGAGAGCGAGAGGGCGCGCGAGGGAGGAGAGGTGAGGAGAGGGGAGCATCCTTAGGATCCTTCACCACGGGGGAGAGGGGGAGGTCTTTAGCCGGGCACACGCTATACCTGAGTGGAAACCATGAGGAAAGTAATCAGATTACCCAAACAACATGGAGGACCTGCTGGAGGATTGATACTGATGCTCAACAACTCAAAGAAGCTAAAATCTAAAGAAATGAAAACGATTCACTTCAGATGAAAACAAAAAACGTCATGTGACTCTGAGGGTGGGCTTGCAAGGTGATACCAGGTGTGCAGGGCGCATCCTAGTCAGGTGCTGAAGCACCCCAGTGCAGGCCGAAGGTAACAGCGCTGCGCTGTGGACTGACTCTGATCTACAGCCTGAAGTGATCAGTGCACGCACACGAAGACGTGCAGGGTTAAAGAAAGCGCACTAATCACCGGAGCTCGTTGATTTGGAGCACGTCCGGGGCGCTGCCGCCCAGCAAGCGCAGTGCCTGCTGGGACAGATCCTGGCCCGGAGAATAGAGCAGATCCAGGTCACGGGGGCTCAGGGCATCGCTGGAGTCATAGTCGCTGTCTGTGGGCAGGAACACCTCCGAGGATGCATCTTCATCTGAGCCCGGCAGCGACTCTAGATGACAGAGGATTAACGTTAGCTTTGAGTGCTTCTTGTTTTCCTGAAGTTTAATTTGTTGAGCGATGCCTCACCGCTGAAGGCTTTCCTCCGGCGGAGCTCTGGGGAAGGAGACGGTGTGGGCAGGTAGTCCATGTTTGAGGAAGTGGAGTCTGTCTTCTGTTGACCGGAGTCACTCTCAGGAACGCTGGCATCCACCAAGCAGGTGATGGGCACGCCGCCTCGAGGCTGCTTGTAGCGTGCGTATTGTAGGGCGTCCGTAATCCAGCGAAGGTCCCGCCGCATCTCGTCCAGTTGCTACAGAGACGCAGAAAAAACAAGTTTAGCCCTCAAAAAGCTCGATGGGGGCTGCATGGAGCACAGCAGGAGTTACAGCTTTACTCAAATACCAGAGAGCTTTTCTGATGATCTACTCGTCTATGGCATCAGGCGATAACCACTGTGATGACTGAAGCCTGATTATGAAGAGTTTGGTTCTACTGTGAGAGATCTTACTGGGCTTCTTTCTGTCATAACAACATTACTGATGCTGAAAACTACATTCATGTATTTAACGGGACTTTTGAGCTCAGCTGTGGAAGTGGAACTTTATGAACAGGAGTCAGTCACAGGCTCCTCCTCTGACACTATCGAACAAACACGAGTGACAGTTTTTCTGTGGCGTGCACGCTCTGTGCACGAAGGTAAAGTCAACATGTGCCTCGGGTGGAACGAAAGGAGGCAAATCAAAAAGCGATCAGCTGATGTCACAATCAGCTTTAGTCTAATCGGCTGTACTCTTCATCCTATTGGTCCTGCAGAGTAGCTCCGCCTGCTTATCGATCCCACTGATCTGACCACCACCCGCCTCTATGGTGACGCTTCCACAGCACAACGTTCTACCCACTGGCTCTGGAGTCATGCATCCACACTGTCAGCACCTCAGCGTTCCTGTGTAACACTCCTAACAGCAACATTCAGGTCTCAGGTGTTTCCTGCACGTTGTTTAGGATGCAACATATGATGAAGACACGGAGAACAATTATATGCCAGATCCACGTCCACTCGGTAAAGTCTAATTTGGCTGGAAGGTTAAAAACACTTTATACAAATACTTTGCAGTTCAGCCCAGAAACAGAAAGTTTGAATCCATCAGCTTGTAGTTAGTTTGTGCTGTTCCAGTGGAAAAGACGTAAAAACGACCACTTTAAAGAGAAAATGGCCTCATGAGACTTTCATCTGTGGGCTCTCAGTGGGATCGTCACAGCTTATTACGAATATTTGTCTGAAACAGTCCAAAACAAACAAAGATTATTATACAGCGTCGTCCCGTTTAGTGACATATTACTGTGGAGTTCTCTGTTTTGTATTGTGCACATTAGTGAGGTCATCCCAGCGCGTGTTATACATAAGTGACAGGATTTCTTCATAAGTGGTTAAACTGCTGATGTGATCTGATCTGGAAACAGTGAAAAACATGTTTTCTTTGGACGGCAGTAAAGTGTGATCAGCAGTAATTAGCCTGCTGTCAGAGAGGCCGAGGCCCACCGCGGTCCTCGCAGAGTCAGCCGACCGCCGACACACACGGTGGGGAGACGGACAGCGGCGATGACTCGACTGGAAAGAATGCGGCGAGTCTGCTGCGAGGAAAACACGAAGGAGATTCCTGCTCGTCCCACAGAGCGCGGCGGCACGTCTCTGCCGAGCGTTTACAAAGAGCTGCTGCTGAGCCCGGATCGATGTGAGCCATTACATCAGCCCTGTGCCGCGTCCACAGGAAATGAAGCGACGCAGCGTGAGTCCGCGGCTCATCTGCAGCTTCTCATCGTCAAATCTAAACACAACGCGCCAAAGAAATGACGAATCCTTCGACAACAAAAGTCGCACCTGAGCCAGCGCGCCCCGCAGCAGGTACACAAAAGATGTCAACGTCCTACAAATAAAGGCTTCTGATTGGTTTACTGTCTCTGGACAGATGATGTCAGTTTCTGATTGGTTTGTTTCATTGCTCTGTCTTTCCTCTGCTCCGTATCTTTGGATGGGTTCGGTTTGTCACGCACAGAAAACTAAACCAGGTGAGCCGGTTCAGTTGCTGATTGGCCCTAAACCCTGAGCCTGGTTCTGTTGGAGGTTTCTTCCTGTTGAAGGCGAGTTTTCCTCCCCGTGTCACCTGGAGCAGTGTCGTTGAAGGCACTTAGCTCAGACTTGCAGCGCACACCTGGATGGATCGGATCACGTTCTCACCTTTAAACCGCTCTGGAGTCCATGTGGAAGCGAGTCTCGGTGCTTTGGGCCACGCCCGTGTGTGATTACCGCGACACAAACTCAGCACGTATAAGCTGGAGCTGTCTTTCTGCAGTAACAGTGGGACAGACTGGGCTGAGCCATCACAGCCATCAGGTCCAGTTTTACTACATTTAAAGAAACATAAGAAAAAGTCTTCCTGCGTTCAGACGGGAAAGTTGTTGAGCCCCACAAATCCTCTTAAGTTGGTCGTGATGATGAATCTGCTCGCACATCTGTAAAGCTGCACGGCAGTAAGAAGAAGTCAGTTCGAAGCCGTTGCACTGCAGATAAGATGCTGGAGGTTTCACGCCGATCGGGGTGGCGTGGAGCTTCAGGGAGAGAGCTGTGCGGTGACGAGCTTCCCGAGCTGAAGATGAAGTTTCCATCTGCAGCTTCATGATGTCACACCAAGAGCGACGCAGGCAGATACGCCGCACTCTGCTCAGCGTCGCTTCCCTCAGCATCTGTGTCCGGTTACCGCAGCGACGCCCGTCTGGGCGCTTGTGTTTCCTGCTGAGCCAAACCTGCTTCCTGAAACAGAAACGTCCTGATGAAGACCAGCGATACGGGTTCACTGAAGAGCTGACTGAGAGAGCCGAAGACGGACGAGCAACAGGAACTGCGATCGATCTGCTCGCCATCGCTGCAGCTGAGCCTAAACTAACTGTCCAATCAGACTCAGTGTGTGAACGTTTATAAATATGTAATAAATCAGTCACTCCTGTAACGTGTGTGTACGTGATAGCGTGGCAGCGATTACATGTTGAAACCAGCTGTTGTCTCAGATGTGCTCTGTTTCTGAGAGATGAACATTAAGTTTTGGACCGTTCACAGTTAAAGTGATGACTGTCCTCAGGACGCCTGACGGAAGCTCCACCCCTCCACGCGCTCTGACTGCTTTTAGTTTCCGAGCATTTTGTGGTCGTCTACTTTTCCCCCCGAGCGTTCAGATGACAGCCGGAGAGCGAGACGACGGCCTGACACGCTCTGGCAGCGCTGCGATCGGAGCCAGCTCTTGTGGTTTTGCGCTCCGTTGATGGCGGCGGCGGCGAGCTTTCCAAGAGCAGAGAAACAAACTGTTTAACAGCACCGACTCTTTGTTGCCTCCATAAACGTGTCAGATCGATCACAGACTCGTCTGCTTTCAGTTTGTTTGCTTCTCAGAGAAAAACTGAAATAAAATCATAGAGAAAACGAGATCTATTACACGAAGGCTGTTTGATGAGCTGCCGGGCGATTAACGTTCCTGCAGCGGAGACGTTTACGAGCCTGAAGGGCGTTTTAATCTGAGGTCAGCTGACTCACAGCAGTGTTTGAGTTTCACACGTTCATTTCAGGAATTTTCCCACATCTTTCAGAAAATTCTTCCCTGAATGTTTCACAGCCTGGTTAGCCTCACATTTCCATGAACTAGCAAGCAGAGAGCCGCTGACCTGCTCCAGGACAACAAGTATCTGTTCATCTTACACGCCGAGCTGAAATATGAGAACGTTACAGAGCACGCTCTCCTCAGGATGAAGCTCCACCCACCAGAGACACAGCTGAAGGAAGCAAAGACGAACCAGCGTGAGAAGAAGACTAAACCTGAGCCACAGCGTCTCAGGTACAAATCAGAAAACTCGTCGTCAGAACTTTAAACCTGAAGGTGATGATGAGTGTGTGAAATGCATGCTGGGAAATTTATAGGTCAAAAGGTTAAAGGCGACCAAAAGTTACCTGGATGTAATCCAGGATGAGCTGGTGCCTCTGCTTGGCCGTGGCCACCTCGCCGTCAGTGATGGCCTCCCGCAGTGCCTGCTGGGTAATAAGGGCGTCCAGGTCGAGGACGGAGGACAGGCGGCAGTACAGGCTGATGAACTTCTCTTTGTAGGTGCAGAAGTGCACTGAGGAGAGAAAGGAAAGGGGACGTGAGAGAGGACACTCAAAGCATCGCGGCGGTCTGACTCGGCCGGCGCGGCGAGCAGCAGTGCGTACACAGAGCGAGTGTTGCTCAGTGTGATTGGCTGCAGACTGATATAATGCTCGGCTCTGCAGACGGACCCGAGCGTCTGTGCCGCCGTCTGTGCTGCTCATCCCGCCACAATAAAAGCCCAAAGCTCTGCCGCACGTCTGCACAGCGAGCCCGTAAACCTGAGAGCCCGCCTCAGAGCTGCTGCGGGACAGTCGGCTGAAGACTTCCTGTAAGAGCTGGTGTATGTGAACGCACCGCCGAGCTGCTGCTCTGTGATGTTTCTCCAACACGCTCGCTCCCTGGTTACGGCCTGATTGGAACGTTAGACTTCCTAAAACCTGGAGATGGCGCTCCACATCCCCGTTCTTCAGGCCTTCTGCAGTCGTCTCGTTCCATTGAGCTCGTGGTCTTGAAAGTTCTGCTCGGTAGCTTCTAACGTGTTCACCGTGTTTCCCAGCGTCTCCGTCTCTTAAAAACGCCTCAGTGGGTCGTTCTCGGCATCTCCGTGCTCATGAACCTCGCCGCTGCTTCATTCTCAGCAGAGCCGTCTGCTCCACCTTTAGATCCACCACGATGTTTCATCCCTGAAAGTCACCGTGCCATCAAACCGATGTAACGTGCTGCTGCGTGCTCTTACCGAGTTCGAACATCTGCAGGGGCAGGTGGAGGAACCCCGACAGCGGGGTGTAGGGGTTGGACTGTCCGGGGGCGGAGCAGACGTCATCGGCGGCGGGCAGCAGCAGCAGGAAGGAGACGCCGTGACCGAGCTCCACCACCTCCTGACTGTAGAGCCGGAAGTGACGGGCCTGCAGACACACACACACACACACACTGTACTTCAGTGTCTGCTAATAAAAGTCAAATCCTTTACAATGAGCATCATTAACGTGTAAAATAATAATAAATGACGTGATTCCAGTAAAACGTCGTCTGCAGGCCTGAAATGAGACGCTTCCTCTGCAGGTTAGAGAACCTGTCACATGACTACAGGCTGATTTTACAGCCTGATGTTTGCAGGTGTTACCTGCAGGAGCAGCTTACGTTATAACTTTGTAACACAGCCTGTGGCGGGTGGTGTAGTTCCCCTGTAATATAAGAACTGACAGTGGTTTTATTACTAAGTCATTATGTTTATGTAGAAATACTTAAAGGCAGGAACACGAGCATAAGGAGGTAACAAGACAGGTTTTTAAAGGAAAAGGAAATAATTATACTGTAAGTAATATATACACTGTAATATCCTGTAAGCACGCAGGATTTATTTAGTGTCTGCTGTAGGAGAGCTCATCACACCAATGTGGGTAAAACAACTGAACATCGTCCACATTATTAACACCCTGAAAAGTGCAGCACAGGTAATTACACGGTACTTTAAACTGAATCATTTCTCTCTGTTCCTGTAAAATATAAATAAAGAGCATTTACTCGTGCACTGCCTTAAACAACTACACATTACTGTTACTGCATCACTTTGTTGTTTCCTGTACAAGCCTGACTGTTTACTAGGGATGGGTACCGGTATGCACCGCTTCTGACATAAACGGTAGTAACCAGACCGAAAAGCAGCGCACATTTCTTTTTTTTCCGCCTGAGCTGTGACACACTTTAGATTCTAGCCAATCATTTTACGTTTCTGAGGATAGTAGGCGGGTCCAGGCACGTACGTTCTTTTAGAGCAGAGCTTCAGATTAAAAATGCCCAAGGCAAAGTCTGGCTGTACTTCACAGCAAAAGATGCAAACTCAGCAGCAACAAGTGCTTTAAGCTGATACTGTGATACTGTCAAAGGAGGTAACTCCTCGAATCTGATGAAACACCTGGCGACGCATAGCGTTTTCTTAAAAGTCGAGAAATGCACCGTATTTGATAGCTTGCTGCGAGACCTCACACCGAGCGCATCTACTGCGGTGTGGTGCCTGTTATCTGACCCGGAGCAACATCCCCCAAAAACATGAAGAGGAGAGTCCTGGCCCCTAGCCCTGCCAGTGTAGCAGAAATGATGAGGATGATGATGCAGCAGCAGCCGTTCTTCTCTGCGTGAGTAGCTTAATGTTGTTCGTGTGTAATTTACGTTGAGTAGGCTAACCACGTTATTACATTAATGCATGTAAGGTGAACTAGCAAACATCATCATAGCTACATGCGGCTGTCTTCTTGTTTGATGGCAGATACTCCCTTCACCCTGGCCAAAAAGGCTAAAGTGACCAAAGAAAAAGTGGACGAAATTCATAGTCAAAGATCTCCATCCATTTTCAACGGTGGTGTCACCATCACTCGTCGTATTACTCTGACGTAAAAAAAATAGTATGTTATAGACTGTATGTTGCAGAAAAAAAGAGACGGCTAAAAATAAAAACATGTTCTTCATTCTTTAAGCACCGGCACCGTTTCAAAAGTACCGGTTTGGCACCGGTATCAGAGAAAACCTAAACAATACCTTCCCTGCTGTTTACCCTCATGTTGTTCGAGTGTTCCTACCTGTAAGTATTTGTAAGTAATATAAGTACAGAGTAACTATGGCTGTAGCCGCGTGCTGTTTGAGGCGTGCGTACCTGGTGCAGAGGTAGGTTGATGTGTTTCAGCAGGGACTTGATGGCCGTCTGCAGCTCATAGTACAGTAAAGGGGCGTGACTTTCTGCCCGGGGCCCCGCCCCCTGGTCGTCCTCCTTCTCTCCTGCAGCTGCCAGCGTCTGGATCCAGTCCCACTCCTCTCTGATTGGACAGCACACACAGACAGAGGCGGGTCACTGATGCCGTCAGAGACTTCCTGCGGACCGCAGGGCGGGGTCTCCGCTCGCCTCGGCTAACCGAAACCGACAAATCAACACCAGCTTCATCTGCACGCCGGCTCACACACTCAAAAACACAGCAGCAGCTCTTTTCTCTCCCGTTTCTTCCATTCTTCGACCACGCCGAGCTGCCGAGCTCGCACATATTCTTGGAAGTCGACGAGCAGGAATACGATGTTGATCCTCGATCAGTCCGAGCGAGGACACGCCGAACATCTCACACTGACTTTAGCTCACAGTAGGAACCAACTGGTGCTGGAGCTTCACGAGGTAACGCGGCAAGATTCAAGTCGGTTCCCTCTTTTCATCGTTAGTTCCCTCCTTCGTTGGTTTGTTCATCGCTTCCTTCCGTTCCTAGCTTGTTAGATTCTTCTTTCCTCCTTCCTGGTTGCTGTGTTTGCATCTTCCATGTTTTTCTTATTTTTTCTTTTATTTCTTTGTAAAGTTTCTTCACTTGTTTCTTCATTGGTTACCTTCTTCCTGTTTTTCTTCCTTGGTCCATTTTCTTCTTTTCTTCAGTCTCTTTGTTACTTGCTTCCTTTTTAGTTCCTTCCTTTGTTTCTTCCTCTGTTTATCCAAAGTCGAGTTACACGGGTGACAGACCAATGAGGGAGCTGCACACGCCCATTTTGCCAGCAAAACTTTCCAGATATTCCCGGACGATTCCAAGGTGCTCGCAGGCCAGATGAGGTATTCCCCCAGCATGTTCTGGATCAACCAGGAAATCCCTTCCAGTTTTCCAACCCGCCACAGGCTCCGGGCAGCCGTCCTAATCAGACGTCGACCCAGCCGCCCTGCAGAGGAACCTCATTTGATTTCAGCCACGTGTGCTGCTGCAGGAACAAAGCAGCGTTCGCTCTACATTTCACACGGAAACCAAACTAAGAGCTCGCCATTCAACAACCCCGCAGTCTGAGAGCGAGCGACGTCACTGACATGAAACAGCTTGGAAACCTTCCTCCCTCCTCCTCTCAGCTCCTTCAGCTGAGAGCACTGACCCCGTCTCCCACCCTCGTCGTGCACTCGCCTCATTCAATGCAGCTGTTATTCAGCACTGAGGTAAGCCTACCTGGACACGTTGGCGTTGTCTCGTACGCGGGTGTGGCAGAGCATGTTGGGGGTCCGCTGGGACACCAGGACCTTGATCTGGTCCACGGAGCTGCTGAGCTTCAGGTAGCCCAAGTAGAGTCCCGGGGCGAGCCGGTGGGTGCTGCGCCGTTGGTACGCCAAAATGTCCTGAAGGGCAGAAACAGAAACGGGTTAAATTCAGGACTTCCTGTCAGGTGACTCGCGCCTGTGCCTCACCTGTATGGTGATGATGAGGATGTCGAGGGCGTAGGGCTCCTCGGGTGTGGACAGAGACTTCCTCTGGCTCTGCAGTTTGGTCACCTGCATCCACTTCCCGCTGAACAGCGAGTGCTGGCTCTCCGTGTCGCGGATCGTCACCAGCAGCACGTTGCCATGGCGATCCTTGATGGGCTCGTAGTGGACCCGGCCCAGGTTGTGGGTTCCCAGGAGGTTCTGCGGGTGGAGCAGGTAAACATTACAGGATTACAGGTCTGAGACGGCTCTGGGCACGCTCGGCCTGTCGGACGTCACTTTGAAGGTTTGGTTTGTGATTTTCACTGAAGCTGATTGGTCGGTTTCCTGACCTGCAGCTGCCCGGCGGCGGTGAGCATCTTGTGCCTGGCCTGCAGGGTGGAGGACGACGACATGGACACCGACATGCTCTGTCTCAGCCACCGGACGTCCTCCCACATGCAGGACAGCTGCAGACACACAAACAGGAAGTTGACATCAGAGACACAGCGTGTGAAAAACTGTCCATTAACACACTTTAATCCTTTGCCGTTCCTCCTCCACCCTCTTACTACAACCAAGCAAAAGCTGCTGAGGGCTGAAGCAGCCATTATGACTCCAGCTCGCACACACTGGTCACACTGGTCACACTGGTCACACTGGCAGCTTCCCTACAGAAGCCCTTCAGTTACAGCAGACTTGCAGGTTGTAGCGCTGCAGCGATTCGGTTCGTTACGCTGAACCTCGTGACTCATTGTTTGCAGGTTCAAACCCACGGTCTTTAGAAACAGAGAAGTGTGGCAGTACAGAGAGGCTGGAGGGAGACCAAAACCCTGAAACAAGACGTGAACTGTTCAGACATTTATGTCCAAACCAGCTGCCTGCTGGGAATAAAAGACAGCCGAGACCCAGCAGCAGAAATAAATACGACACATGATGAGAGGAAAGGGTGTGAGGAGCAGAGGGCTCATTCAGAGCTGCCGGACAGACGACGATGATGACGAAGATGATGAGGTTTTATTTGCGTACCTTTGTGAACCACAGGAAGTCCTGCATGAGCGAGCTGCTGTACGAGTCATCCACCTCCACGATGGGGATCTGCTCCTCGGCCGTCACCAGTAAACTGTCCTTATGGTAGAACACAGCCGCCAGGTAGATCCCCCTGCACGCACAGGATGGTGCGGTCCGCACAGGTGAATAGAAAGGAGAGTTAGCGTGCTTATGCTAATGATGCACTTTACAGTTTAATCAGATTCGGTCTGAAAAACCATCATTTTATGAGTTTACTGAGTTAAATTAGGATAAAGATGTTTGTTATTCTGTTTCCTGTGTCTCTGCTTCCTACTGCAGCTTTCTTGCTGTGGTCCGTCATCGCGCTGACATCAGTGGTTTCAACTTCCTGAAACAACTTTATGTTGTGGTGTGCGCCACTGACCCCAATCAGAGACTTTTAAATAAGAAAGACACAAGAAACTAAATCAGCAGTCCTGAAAAGCTCAGGCGCCAAGTTGGAGCCACTGATGTCACTGCAGGACTACCACAAGAAATTCCACCCAAGAGAACTACTGTTGATACCAGCAGGGCATCAGTGTCTATGGGAGGGATTCAATTCAATTCAATTTTATTTATATAGCGCCAAATCACAACATAAGTCGCCTCAAGGGATGGCTGCAAGAAAACTCCTGCAATATCCACCAAGACTGAGCTGGTTCCCACGTGAACTCGATCCACATATTTCCACTAAAATATGTGGTGCTACTGCGAGAATTCCCACCCGCCACACCTAAACCAATGAACGTGATGCTGGTGCCACAAGAACGGGAAGCCTATGAAGGTTACAGTGAAGCCGAGAGCGTCCTCAGGCTCGTCGTGGAGAAGCAGCTTCTGACCTTTTCAGTGTCTTTACAAACTTGTTGGAGGAGTTGAAGAGATGTTTCAGACTTCTGGAGACAGACTGCTTCCTGCTGGGGTTCTGCAGCTTAGAGGCATCTGAACAAAAAGACGAGAGAAGAAGAAAACAAGTGAAAACTGCGTTTTTTTTCCAGCTTCAGTCTAAATGTTTGTTTATGGGTCAGCGGGGTCGAGCTTCTCTCCCACGCTGCCGCTCTGACTCAATCTTATCTCCTTTCCCTCGCGTCCTCTGTCGCTCCCTCTGGCCTCGCGAGGACGCCGACTGGCCGCTCAGTGATGCCAATCTCCAGACCGCAGCGCCCCTTTTACTGCAGCTAATTAAGCATCACGTAATTACCGTCCTGTAAACAGACGTCAGACGTGGAGCCGACAGGAGCCGGCCGCAGACCGCCAGGGGAACGAGCCGTGATACAGATGCACAGTGTAGGGAGCGTCGAGGAAAAACAGATCATCGATCCCGTGACCTCTGACCCCTTCCCAACAGAAAAGCAGCACACAGCAACATCACTGTAGGTCACAGCGTCCTCGTGTGCTGGTGCTTTAAAGCCTTTTATTAAAACCATGTTGGTTTAACATATTAAACGACTTTAAGGAGCAACATCTGTGCAGCTGTGTGTTTAGTGTCACGTCAGTTCATTTTCATTCAGTTTGTGTTTCAGCTCAAACTGACGTCTGAAACACACGAAGCTCACGTGAAACCCTGAATCTGTAACTACCTGCACGTCACAGCTGCGAAAGGTCGCCCCCTGCAGGCCATGAATGGTACGCTCACTGTTTTTATAAGCACGTTAATATTGCTGCAAACAAATCAACTTACATGCCTGAAAGTCCCACAAAACAACCTGCATCATGTTTAATGACTCGCTGTGTTGTTTGTCTGCTCTACTCAGGATCTCAGAGACGAGGGAAACTTCGTGATCCCGGCGCCTACACGACCATCTTCTGCTGATCTCTCCTCACAGGCTGCTGTTGTTCCTCTGTTGGGTTTGACGAGGTGAATTAAGGCTTCGGGTTTCTATCTCTCCATGAAATTGCTGTTTGCTCGTTAAAAGCTGTAATTACAGCTCGTTTTATCGGAGCGCCTTTTGTCCAGCTGCTGCTGCTCTCGCACACTCGCATTTGGAAAATTGGCCTTTTTCCGAGTCTGTCACAGGGAACCTGACGACTTTAGCAAGTCTCTGTGTGCGTGAGCTCCGAGCGTGAGCTCTGACAACTGGATAATGTGACGAGAGCTCGCACGCCATGCTGAATAAACACATGAATGAGTTTTGTTGGAGAGGGCTGCAAACACGATTGGAGTCGATTAATGAGGCGTCCACCTCTCCATCTGTCAGAGAGGAGGACGGGGGAGAGTTTGAGTTCTGACATTTCAATTACAGGTTATTACAGCGTTTAACTGCTTCTGAGACAACATCCAGCTAAGTGAATGAGACGAGGAAGAGGAGACAGATGAAGGCCTGAAACCTCCTGCAGCCTGCAGTGACGATGACGATGTGATTAATAAAAAAACTGATAAACTGATATCTGGTCAGATGGTGTCACGTCCCTGCGTCTGCCCGGTCGGGACACATGGTTTTGTTGCCTCTCTCTCTCTCTCCTGTCTCCGCCCTGTCTGGGCGGAGCTCACTGTGGGCTCCCGCCTCTGGCCCACGCACCTGCAAACAATCCCTCACCTGCGGCTCGGTATCCTGCTTCTCCACTATTTAAACGGTGGCTCAGAGCGTTTCGTGGCTGGATGCTTGCACGCCTCACGTCAGCGTCGCTGTAACCTCGTCCTGGTTCTGATCTCTTCGCCTGTTTATTCCCTGGACCCGTCCTGGTTTCTCTTGCCTGGATTCCCGAGTGTTTGGCAGCGTGGACGAAGCGCGGTGTGTGGATCGATGATCCAGTGTCCCTCTGCCCTCCCTCCCGTGGATCTCTGAAACCCCAACTCCCCCTCTTTGTACAAAGCTCTGCGTCTGTGAATAAAAAGTTTTTCCTGGGTCCGCTCAGACAGGCGTGAGAGCGTCAGTAAAAATGAATCTGCGTTGTGATCGAAGAGCATGTTTGTGTCTGCAGACTGTGTCTCCACACATGTGTCTCTGCAGATATTACAGCAATAAAAAAAAAAAAAGGTAAATGGCCTGTATTTATATAGTGCTTTACTCGTCCCTAAGGACCCCAAAGTGCTTTACATATCCTGTCATCCACACATTCACACACTGGTGATGGCAGCTACATTGTAGCCACCCTGGGGCGCACTGACAGAGGCGAGGCTGCCGAACACTGGCGCCACCGGGCCCTCTGACCACCACCAGTAGGCAACGGGTGAAGTGTCTCGCCCAAGGACACAACGACCGAGACTGTCCGAGCCGGGGCTCGAACCGGCAACCTTCCGATTACAAGACGAACTCCCAACTCTTGAGCCACGATCGCCCTTCATCAGTGGGATTCAAACTCCCACTGATGTCAGAAACGCCTTTTTAACACAGTTGTGTTAAAAGTTACATCTAAAGGATTAAAACGTAACAAAAAATGTTTATTGTGGTGAAGGCCATCCGCCACGAGCCCGCCGACACTCACCTCCACAGCAGTAGTGCGTGTGAGTCGCTCGGACCTGCTGCAGGAGACGCTCCATGGCCTCGATGTGGCCCCGCCTCCTGGGTTCCCGGCCATCGCTCTCCCGCCAATCTGGACAAGGCACCACAGGACAAATGAAGGAACTGAGTGAATCTGCGAGAGCTCCAGTCACCTCAAACGTAAGCATTGTAACGTGCGTCGGCGTGGACTCAGGTGCAGCTACCTGCTGTTTTCATGTGCAGACTCAGACAGCTGGACAACTTTGAAATGACGTTTACAGAAAAAATAAAGTCTAACGTGTGAGCAGAGACAGGAGAACAAGAACGGCTCCGAAAATGTGTTTGTGTGTGAGATGCTACAGAATGAACTAATGGATGTCAAGCATCTTTAGAGGTGTAGTCGTGCTTTCACTCTGTTTAAAACAAACACCCACACACTTTCTGTCCTCTGCTTCTGACATATGCGCGCACACACACACACACACACACACACACACACACACACACACACACACACACACACACACACACACACACACAGCTCAAGGCTGAAGCTCCAATGTGCAGGAAAAGAGAAAGCGAGTCGTGACAGAGCGATGAAATTGATTTTCCCGACCCGAGGACGTCAGAACAGGATGTTCACACGATTCACAGCGGACGCACACTTCAGTCACGACCACAGGAACAAACCCTGCAGGTTCACACTGCACGAACTTCCTGTTTTATGTGACAACATTCGGACTCATGTATTTGTGCTTTGTCACACGTCACGTCATCCCGGCTCTGCTGACGGCTGATCCTCGGCTTCGTTCGGGTTTTCCTTGATCCCTGCGGGTTGTCCCAGGCCTCTGACTGTGTGTAAGGCAGGTCAAAGTTCAGCCGAAGAGTCCGCGTGGCCCTGTGAGCGTCTCTGAGGTCACCAACAACATCACATTGTCTGCTAACAATCTCCTTGTTCTTCCATCGTTGGGATTTTGAATCTCACGTCTTTAAGCTCATCCAGTCACAAACTCTCCAAAAATGTAACAAATGAGCGAGTGAGTAGTTTATCAGTTTCAACCGATCTCACCTTTAACTGGTCTAGAAGGAAACCAAAGCTAGCCTCCTACACGTATATCAGCATCTAGTTACTCCCTGGAGAAAGTAATCTGTTACTGTTGTTTGTGGGAGGAGCTAGAAGTCATTCTAAACCCACAGGTGGCAAAATATCTGCAGCCTCACATGAAACATGCCCTCCACCTGAGCGTCATATCCAACCCGAGAACATGCGGCACGACCTCGCCTGTCGTCAGCTTGTGTTTCACTCGCTCGTTTGTGGTTTTTCTGCAACTGCAACAAACCAATTTACCCCACCAAGTCAATCTGCTCTCTGCAGGCCTGTAACAGTGGCTCTGTAACATTTACATGATGCATTATTCAGCAGAGGAATATAAAACCAGGCTGAAACAGCTGCTGCACAAAGAGGTTAAACTCCAGAGTCACAGAGAAGCTGCGAGCTGCTGAGATGGTGAGGTTAATGGAAAAATATGGAGAGAACTTACTGGATGGAGCAGCAGATGGAGGGAGGGAGGAGGCGGGCGGACCCCAGCCCTTCATGTTATAAGCCGACACTCGAACGTAGTAGAGCCGACCCTGAAAAGTAGAAACCCATCTGTTAGAGTGAAGAGGCGAGTTTGGAGGAAAGAAATCACTTCTGGTGAAAATAACTGCATCAACAAAAGTATGTGGACATTTCCACTGTTGGAACTGCAGCAGTGTGTCCACATACTTTTGTCTTTTTATCCTGCCTCCTGTTATTAATGTGTCAGGACGGGACTGAGCTGTTTCTGGCTTTTTATCCCTCAGATGTCGGTTAATGTGATGACTCCCACTGAGTGCTGTGAAAGCGTCTGCACAGCTTTTTCACCAACTCATTTGTCTGCTTATTCATGCATTTAAAGCTGGAACATTTCCGACGTGCACGTCTGAAAAAGTTTTCTAAAGGTTTGAAGAGGTTTCTTTTTACTGTTTTATATCATCAGGACACTTTGTGGAAATAAACCTTTGCTGCTGTAAAAGTTCGTGAAAGCATAAGTGCTTTAACATTTGAGGAAAGTTTCCTTTCAAATGTCACTCTGCTGCTTGGTTCAATTTGGGTTTTAATTGGAGCCCCTCGAGCCTGTGTGCTCCGCCCCCTTCTGTTCATCCACACAGACAGCAGCTCAGAGGAGGTCTGCAGAAAAAACCAGCACTGCCATCATCATCATCAACAGCCGACTGCTCGCCTTCAGCCAACGTAACGAGGACACGTCTCCACGCTGGAAACATCAGAACGTCTCCACAGAAAACAGTCGACTCCACCTGAGCAACACGAACAACACGTTTACTTTCAGGCTCGCACTGAATCAGCTGACCTCATCCAATCAGAGCAGGGTGCAGCTTTTTCACCGACAGCGGCCTCGATCCCTGAAACCGAACGACGGAGCCTCCGTTACATCAAACTAATGACTTTAACCCAATATCACTCAGGTTTCTTTAAACTCGGCCCCACCCTCAGCAGGCCCCACCCTCAGCAGGCCCCACCCCTCAGAGGTTGTCATACCTCTTTGCAGCCAGTTTCATGCTAGCAACCAGCAGAGGAACATATATTTCCTGGGTGTGCAGGCCTGTGAGACTGGTCTCTACGTGCACAGACCACCAGGCCGACGTTTGTGCCCACCAATAAACGTTAAAAATCTTTTTTCCCAGGAATTCGAACGTCCTGCTGTCGCTGCTGTGTCTGTCTAATTAAATGTTTTTAACGCCATGTGCTGAGATATTATCAGCTATCATTAGCTCCCTACCTTCACTTTGCTCCCTGGCTACAAAAACACCACCTGCACCACCTGCACCTGTGCTGTGTTCCGGTCACAGCTCCTCGCAGCTTCAGGCTTTCTTCCACCTACACAAACAGGCCCCCCGTGGCCCCCCCATGTGTGTGCCCTGCAGGTCTAATCCTTCCAGGACAGCTGAGTACTTAAAGGCCTCCGAGCTCCTCGTGCGGCTCGGCCCCGACTCGATGAATTCAATATGTAAATGAGAGCTGTGACGTTCGAGGCCCAAGAGCCTCGCCGGCTCATTATTCGCCCTCGCAGCGTCTCCGGCCCTTTCAGCCTGCTCTCTAGTTCAGGGCCACCGTGGAAGTTTGTGAAAGCCGCTCGCTGATCTAAATGGCAAACAGCAGCTGTGGTTCGGTGTGTGCAGCACAGCGAAAACAAGTCTGCATCACAGACGCCGATCAGCCAACACACAACGCAGGGACCGCGCAATGACATCACCGAGGTCCGAAATCACGCGCCTGCTGCAAACGAACACATGCATCACAGCGAGCGGACAAACGTGCAAACGACAGACCGACCTGAGCGACAGCAGCTTCGTCGTGACAGAAACTCTATTCAATCCTTTTTCTGAAACTGTGAACTAAAGCCAGCGGCAGACAGGTGGATGTGCGGAGGAGGGATGCTCTTGTTACCGTGGTGAGGCTGCTGATGGTGCACTTCAGGCTCTGCAGGTTATCCAACACCATCTCTCCGGCGAGCAGCGAGAAGTCCTTCAGGCAGCTCCATTCCACTGCGAACACATCGACAGACGCAACGTTAGCCTCCTCATCCCTGCCTCTGAGCACCACTTCCTGTTCCTCCGTGTAACCACGACAACCTGAGGCATCATCTGAGAATAAATCTGGGGTTTAAATCCAGAAGCTTTAGAGTTTAACCGTGAAGTAAACCTGTAAATTAACGCAGAACAACCTTGTTAATTTATCGTTTTAAATGTGGTTTTGCAGACCCAACATGAAGTCTTCAGTCGAAGCTTCACCTCGAACATCGAAACCTAAATGATGGCCTCACCTTTGACCTTTTAGTCTCTCAGACAGGACCAGGCCTGTGTGCGTGCATGCACATGTGTGTTCACCTCTGTACTTGGTCACCACAGTGGAGTTGAGACACTGCGGTTCCTGGAAGGTGACGGTCAGAGTGCTGCTACTGCTCACGCTCAGTCGAACCATGGACGGGGCCTCCGGGGCACCTGAGCAGGGGCACAGAGAGGAGGGTGAAACGTGTGTGTGTGGACCGTAGCTCTGACTGTTTTCCAGGTAACTATGGCAACATGTGATTGACTTCCTGTTTCCTCCCTGACGTCGCTGTGTGAAGCCTGCAGAAGGACCTCAGTCGAATCACCCTGACGTTGCTCTAATGAGACCGTGAGTTCACCGCGCACGTCGTTCACGTCTCGATCGCAACCTTTCTGTTTTATAGCTGGTTGTGTAAATCCCGCCCCCTCTGAGCTCTGGGTGTAGCAGCTCTAATGTTGACAGGAACACCTCCAGCTGAACGTGTACTGCGCTCCGAATCTGCTGCAAAGGTCACGCGTGTCCCCATCAGGCTGTCTGAGCTGCCACACACACAGGAAGCGACGGCAGGAAATACACACTAAGGAGGGCGGCGTGCGGACTCACGTGCGTGCTGGAAGCCCGTCCTCATGCGTTTGTACAGCTTGCACCTCCACTCCCACGCCCTCAGCTGTTTGTCTTTGTGGCAGGCCTCCAGCGAGAGGCCGTCCCTCTGAGCCTGAGCCGCCAGGTCGACCGCCCGCCGCTCCGCCTCCAGCACCAGAGAGTTCAGGTGAGCCTCGCGACTCTCCACGCTCACGACTGCAGGAGAAACACAGCAGCTGGTTACAGACAGCAAACTGCAGGAGGAGCTTTCTGCTTCTTCACATTTTATCTGTGCTTCACACAAACCTCCACCCGCTGCACCCATTGTCACAGTTCACAGCCAGTGTCGCACTAACTGCTGAACGATCTGCGAGCGTTTGATTAAAGCTCAGACGAGCGTGTTTGGCTTTCTCGCTCGGTGGGCTGAATGTGGCGTCGTGTCTCCTGTTAGTGGAAGAAAAGCAGCTTGTGGAGGAGTTGGAGTTCGTCTCTGTCAAGGCCACGGCTCACTCGTCTTCAGAGGCAGACAAAAGGAGATGCAGCAGAGAAAACCAAACACGGAAACGTGTTCTGAGCGAGCGCAGAGGGACCAAAGGTGCAGGGCGGCAGAAAGACGGGAGAAAGGAAAGAAAACTTTCTCTGATCGATCGTCAGGTCTGTTATTAAAGCATCTGTGCTGCATGTTTGTGCTTCGGTGTGTGAGCGGCTACATGCCGTCTGTTTCAGCTGCCTCTTATTTAGCACCAAGGACGAAATCAGTCGTATAAAAATAACTTCAGCTGATGGAGCTGACGATGAAACAAAGCTCTGGGGAAGCAACTGGAGAGTCCATCACAGGGCGGGGTTTTCAACGGGCTGTGCAAAAGTCTTGAGCCACATTTTGCACAAATGATTCATAGGTCAGAGTTCAGAGGCTTAACAAACAAAAGCATTCTTCTGAAAATGAAACACTGAACACGAGAGGAAAAGCAGCAACGTCTGAAGAAAACCTCTGAGATCTTAGGATGAGACGCTTTTCTGTTCGAGCTCCTTAGACTACGATGAGCTGGATGACTGAGAACCTTCACAAACAACTGTGAAAGAAAGCTTCAGATCTGCTGCTCGCGAGTCTGTCTCCTTGGAAGCAAAATACACAGAAATGAGGGGTGGCTCAAGATTTTTGCACAGTTATAAAACCAGTGAAAATCAGGTCCTAATGAAACCAGTTGGGTTTGAGCTGTAAAGTCCAGGATCTGGTTCTAGAGCCCACAGAGGAGCCCGAGGATGCATCAGCATCATCATCATCAGAAACAACGACTGGCATGTTTTTAGAAGACGAGCGTCATGTGTGGACTGTGGAGCCTCTGAGGATGGAAACATTTCTTTTTCATGCTCTGACTGATGTTTCCCCTCCGCCCGAGTGAAGAGTGGCAGCAGAGCAGTGGTATGAAGTCTGACGGGCGCATTCATCACCAGCACAGCTCTGTGTGTGTTCCTCCACGTTTGTCACGGTGAAACGCTCCGCGAGCTGCCAGCCCGCCCAAACACCGCCGCTTTACTGCGACGCCACTCGCTGCCGTCCAGTTCTCAGTCACGGACCGTGACAGCAGCATAAACAAGCAATCAGCAGCAAACAAGAACACCCTCACACACACACACACTCACTGTGTGTCTCAGTCTAACCTGCTGCATGCAGAGATGTTATGAAAGCGAGTAAAAATGAGCCGTGAGGAGAGATTTCAGCTGCTGTCGACATGTTCTGAAGTCTGCACAACAAACCAGCTCATCCAAAAAATAAAGCCGAGGATGATTTACGCTTCAAGACCTGAGCACAGAATTATGTGACGCTTTCAGCTCCTGAAACTGTGCTTCACACTCTGATAGGACAGGCTGATGAGAGCAAAGAGCATGAAGTCCAGCTGTCAGAGTGTAACGTCCATCATCAGTGTCCACGTGAAAGCCCACGAGTATTCACACTACAGCCCACGAGCCACAAACGGACTTCAAAGATGTCTGACAGCAATGACTCTGCAACAAAGTCAATGATTCGATACGCAGAGTCCAAAACTGATGAGCGACACCACAACAGCTGAATGAGTTTGTGGCTGTTTAACATTGAGATAGAGATGCAACGATACCAATTTTTTCAAATACGATACCGATACTTGGATCTGAGTACTTGCCGATACAGAGTACAAAAATCGATACTTCTACCACACACACACACACACACACACACACACACACACAAATGCAATGAATTGAAAGACAGGTTTTATTTTATTCTCTGCCGATAAAAAATAAAATCTTAATAAAAATGACCACAAAAAAATTTCAAGTGAAAAATAAGCACTTCTGTTAAATTATTGCAGAGTGTCCATATTGTAATTTAAAAACCACTGAACTATTGGCACTGTCTCGAGCTTTCAGAATAATAAATAAACACTTCTGTTTGGAATAAAATAAATACAAATTAGGTTTGAGAATAAAATAAACTTTTAAATTATTGCAGAGTGTCCATATTGTAAACAAACAAACAAACAAAATAACGAAAGTATTTGGCAGTGACGAACTCCTCATCTGCCCGTGGATCATCAGTTCACTGTGACGTTAAACCAAGGACTGACATCGCGCACACACTGCTGTCTTTACCTCTTCAGAAAGTTTTGGCACCATTATCTCCCTGATGTGTGGGCGGCTGGGAATTTCATATTGTGACTCGAGTACGCTGAGAAGACAGTGCAATCCTATGTTTTCCACGACTGGCATTGGCTGGTCATCCAGAGCGATAAAATGAGTCAGAGCCTCTGTTAGTTTACCTGCCCGTGGATTTTCTCTTGACATTTTTCATCACTTTTCCAAAACCTGAGTTAAAGTTGGCTGTTCCGGTCCACACTGCTGACATTTTGTTTAGCCTAGCTACAGCAGCCTCCAGTTTCTCTTTTTTATCTGGAGCCGCCAGTCTCACTCGCCTAACCCTGTGCCTGTTTAGCGCGGGATGTCCCCTTAGTGGCCAATCTAAAAAACTACAACAGAAATGACATGCCACCCTCTGATTAAAGAAATAAGTTAGTATCGGTTCATGGTATCTGTTAACTTTTACGAGTATGAGTACACACACATTTTACAGTATCGGTCCCGATACCCGATACCAGTATCGGTGCATCCCTACATTGAGATCAATTAAAGTGGAACAGAGCACAACAATAACAAGGAGTGTGAGTTTGTTCTGTGTGTATGAACAGTGGTGCACCACAGGGCTCCATGCTGGGACATCTGCTGTTTAACATTTCTTGCAGCACGTTAACACAACACGTTAACGTCAGCTTCTATGCTGACAACTCTCTCACTTCACTGAGTTACTGGTTCTGTCACTAGTAGCTATAACAAACCAGTTACTACCGATGGTAACCAGAAAACCCAGGAATGTCATGTTCTTCAGCAGGATGACGCTACACTTGCTATAAAACCTGCAAACTGAAACATTCGTGTTTAAATCCTGTGTTTAAATCTGCGAGAGTAGATCACTGTGATGTAGATCATGTCCTCTGTTCCTGTAAATATATGAGAGGTTTTCTAGAACAATCTCACAGACTCCAGTAAACAAACTGTAGAAAACGCTGACCTTCAGCAGCAGAGCAACAAAGAGTCATGACTTACTTCTTAAGACGCTTTGGTTAAAAACACCACGAACTGTGTTTTTAGTGCCAACAATGCTCACTGATGATGAGCGGTCTAATCTCCTGGTCCTGACGGTGTAGAGTGGCAAAGGTCTTCACCACCATCTTCAACCTCTCACTGCTACAGTCTGTCGTACCATCCTGCCTGTGAGCAGCCACCATCGTTCCAGGGCCCAAGAACACGGTGAGCTGCTTGAATGACCATCGTCCACGTGCTTTAACAGCCATAATTACCAAATGTTTTGAGCAGCTCATCATGTCGCACATTAAAGCTGCCATCCCTGCAGACCTCGATCCACACCAGTTTACATTCAGGGCAAACAGGTGGACAGAGGACGCCATACTTACAGCTCTTCACAAAGCCCTCACCTGGGCAGTAGTAACCCCTGTGTGAGAATGCTGTTTGTGGACCAGCTCTGCCTTCAACACAGTTCAACCCCACAGACTGGTTAATAAACTAAGCAACTCATGACTCAGCAGCTCACTGTGCAGCTGGATACTGGACTTCCTGAGCAACAGACCCCAGAACATCAGAATGGGAGAGCACACCTCCACCCTCATTCTGAATGTGGGCGTCCCACAGGGGTGTGTCCTCAGTCCCCTCTTATACTCACTTTTCTCCCATAGCTGTTCACCAATCCACACCAGTAACGCCTTTATAAAATTTGCTGATGACAGCACCGTCATAGGACTGATCGACAACAGCGATGATTCAGCTACAGAGAGGAGGTTCAGCATCTGAACACAGCCGAGACCAAGGAGATGGTAATCGACTTCAGGAGAACAAAGCGATCTGAGCACTCCACCCTCTACATTGATGGAGGAGGCAGAAAGGGTAGAAAGCTTTCCAGTCCACATCTCGGCCGACCTCACCTGGTCCACAAACATCTCCCACCAGGTAGGGAAAGCACAACAATGGCTGTACTTCCTCAGGAAACTGCATCAGGCCCAGTTACCCCAGAGTCTGCTAGTAAACTTTTACCGCTCCACCATCGAGCCTTCTGACCTCCTGCTGCACACTCTGGTCCAACTGCTGCACCACGGAGAACAAGAGGAAACTGCAGCGGGTGGTGAGGGCAGCAGAGCGGGCAATCGGCACCTCACTGACCCCCCTCAGAGACATCTACAGGGAGTGCAGAATTATTAGGCAAGTTGTATTTTTGAGGAATAATGTTATTATTGAACAACAACCATGTTCTCAATGAACCCAAAAAACTCATTAATATCAAAGCTGAATGTTTTTGGAAGTAGTTTTTAGTTTGTTTTTAGTTTGAGCTATTTTAGGGGGATATCTGTGTGTGCAGGTGACTATTACTGTGCAGAATTATTAGGCAACTTAACAAAAAACAAATATATACCCATTTCAATTATTTATTTTTACCAGTGAAACCAATATAACATCTCCACATTCACAAATATACATTTCTGACATTCAAAAACAAAACAAAAACAAATCAGCGACCAATATAGCCACCTTTCTTTGCAAGGACACTCAAAAGCCTGCCATCCATGGATTCTGTCAGTGTTTTGATCTGTTCACCATCAACATTGCGTGCAGCAGCAACCACAGCCTCCCAGACACTGTTCAGAGAGGTGTACTGTTTTCCCTCCTTGTAAATCTCACATTTGATGATGGACCACAGGTTCTCAATGGGGTCCAGATCAGGTGAACAAGGAGGCCATGTCATTAGTTTTTCTTCTTTTATACCCTTTCTTGCAGCCACGCTGTGGAGTACTTGGACGCGTGTGATGGAGCATTGTCCTGCATGAAAATCATGTTTTTCTTGAAGGATGCAGACTTCTTCCTGTACCACTGCTTGAAGAAGGTGTCTTCCAGAAACTGGCAGTAGGACTGGGAGTTGAGCTTGACTCCATCCTCAACCCGAAAAGGCCCCACAAGCTCATCTTTGATGATACCAGCCCAAACCAGTACTCCACCTCCACCTTGCTGGCGTCTGAGTCGGACTGGAGCTCTCTGCCTTTACCAATCCAGCCACGGGCCCATCCATCTGGCCCATCAAGACTCACTCTCATTTCATCAGTCCATAAAACCTTAGAAAAACCAGTCTTGAGATATTTCTTGGCCCAGTCTTGACGTTTCAGCTTGTGGGTCTTGTTCAGTGGTGGTCGTCTTTCAGCCTTTCTTACCTTGGCCATGTCTCTGAGTATTGCACACCTTGTGCTTTTGGGCACTCCAGTGATGTTGCAGCTCTGAAATATGGCCAAACTGGTGGCAAGTGGCATCTTGGCAGCTGCACGCTTGACTTTTCTCAGTTCATGGGCAGTTATTTTGCGCCTTGGTTTTTCCACACGCTTCTTGCGACCCTGTTGACTATTTTGAATGAAACGCTTGATTGTTCGATGATCACGCTTCAGAAGCTTTGCAATTTTGAGACTGCTGCATCCCTCTGCAAGATATCTCACTATTTTTGACTTTTCTGAGCCTGTCAAGTCCTTCTTTTGACCCATTTTGCCAAAGCAAAGGACGTTGCCTAATAATTATGCACACCTGATATAGGGTGTTGATGTCATTAGACCACACCCCTTCTCATTACAGAGATGCACATTATCTAATATGCTTAATTGGTAGTAGGCTTTTGAGCCTATACAGCTTGGAGTAAGACAACATGCATGAAGAGGATGATGTGGCAGCTTAGATAACGTCACTTCAGAAAAGAATTTCGCCCATATGGTTTTCACTGCCCTATGCATAGCCAAGAAAACAGTCCTCATGAACTGGAAAAATAAAAATAATCTTAATTCTAACCAATATAGAAATTATCTATTAGATTACATTAGTCTTGATACAGCCTCTGCCACCACATCAGATCAATTGCTCTGGGCTCCTTTGATCAGCTCCATCACCTAGTGGGGGTGGGGGGTCATAGTTTGGTCCCGCCTTCACTGTTGTGATTGGTGTGGGGGTAGGGACAGGCTTAGGGCGTCGGGGGGTTCCCTGGAGGCATCTTCCTTGGGGGGCTCAACCCGGGGTAGCGGTCATGTCCGGTTGGGGGCTCTTTTGGCTCTCGGGTGACTGTTTCCTCGTGGCTGCGTGCAGCGGGGCTAGGGGAGGGTCTGTGCTGACGGACGTGGGTTACTGACCCAGCCTGTCTGCCCCTGGGTGGGTCCGGGATGGGCGTGAGGTTCTGGGGGCGCTCCGTCTCTGGGCAGGGGCCCTGGCCGGACCTTGGGGCCTTGGGTCCTGGTTTGTGTGTTGCCGGGGTTGTGGGCGGGTGGGTGCATGGGGGCCCATCCCTGGCGCAGGGTGCCGCCGGTGCGTCGAGCCACCTGGGGGGCTCTTCAACTGGTGGGGGAGATTGTCACATCTTGCAGGAGCTTTCCTCTCCTCAGGAACTCTCTGCAGGAGGGGGAGATACAGGAGAGGTGGAGGAAGATCTCAGCCTGGGTGTTTATTGTCTTATGTAGTCTGGAAGATGAGTGGATGGTGGGGTGGGTGCAGTTTTCTCTGTGGTGGGGTTGGGTGGACTGTCCTGGGCTCTGTGGGGCCGGGGGGCGCTGCTGCGCTGGGCCCCGGTCTGGATGGGCCTGGGCCCCCTTTCCCTGGTGGGTCGCGGAGTATGGGGGTGCCTACTGGGGTCAGCGGGGGAGCTGGCCCCAGGGAGGGGTCACTTGCCCCCCCCTTCCTTCCCTCCCCATCTCCAGCTGCCTCCCTCTTCCCGCTCCACCACAACCACCCACACATGCAGGACCTTGGAGTAGGGGTGTGTCACCAGGGTGCAGAGGAGGCCACCCCCCCCCCCCCCCCCGTCCCCTTCTGGCTGCCTCTGCCTCAATTTTATCCCACAACTTAGACATTCACATTACTCACACTCTCATTACACATACATATAGGATCTTGGGGGTGGGCACGATACACGGAGTCCAAAGTACCATCAGGGTGTACACCCCACCCCTGGCGTCATTGCCCACCTCTCAATTTTAAATACACGTAGACATTGAGGGCTAGCAGGAGGGACTATGCGCTTACCTGCTGCTCCTTGGCAGGTAGCTCCATGCCCTCCTGGGTTTTAAATGCACCTTAGAACACACATGCATCAACACTACAATGAGCGGGTGGAGGGAGGTTTGGAGTCTTCTCTCACCCCCGTTCTCTGCGACCTGCTAGAGCGGGGGGGCTAGGAGGAGGAGTTGGCCGTCCGACTGCGGTCTGGAGTGTGGGGCCTCCCTGCTGCTGCGGAGTCGGGGCGGTCTGCCTCTCCCCACCGCAGGGAAAGGGTAACACCACCTGGGTCTGGGTGCAGTTCCCCCCTCCAGGGGCGGGGGCACCTAGACCCGGTTTGTAGAGTACGCTTGGGGAGTGTGATCATGTGTACAGCGTCTCTTTATGTCTGTCTCCACGTCGGTTGAGTGTGGAGTAAGTGCATATGAGAGCCTGAGGGTGGGAATGGATGTTTGTATATGTGTGTGCCTGTATTTCTGTGTCTATATGTCAGGTTGGGTATCAGGCGCCACCTCTCTGGGGACATCTCAGGCCCTCCAAGGTTTGGAGGCCTATCTCCCCCCACCACCACTTCCCCTGCCAGTGGCGGACTCCCTCAGGTGTCAGTGCGTTGGTGGTTCTTTGTGTCTGGGGGTGGGCGTCCGGGTACACGCCGGCTCACTCCTTGGCAGCCGCTTATCGGGGCCTGGAGCCTGGGGCTCGCTCGGGCCACTTCGGAGGTGGGGTGCCCCCGGCCTCTCGGCCTGGGGCTCGGTCACTCAGGCACAGCTGGCTGCCGGCGGAGCTCACGGGCGCGTCACTGCAACCCCCCTGGCGGAGCGCGGCTGCTGAGTGAGCCCTCATCTGGGACTCTCCTCAGCTCTTTCTGGGACAGTGGCGCGGCTGCCCCTCTGTTGGTCTTCCTTGGTCTCTTGTGTTCTGGGGGCCTCTGGATGTCTGGAGTTTTGATCTCCTCCATACCTGCTTCATGCCCTGGAGGACGGGGCTGTGGCTCCCCACACTCCCTAGCAGATCGTTACATGGAGAAACCTTTGGAATGCAAGCATGCTGATCCACACAGGTATGCACACAGGTGTACACACGGGTATTCACAGACGCGGACTACAGCTTTCTTGGCTGCTGCCTCAAAGCACATTGTGCGCTGTCTATCTTGCGTGCTGCACAACATCGTTTATTATTTAGTATCTACTGATATCTACTGCTAGCTAGTTTATTGTGATGGTGCCGTTTTTTTACTATGTTGCTCTTTGTTGTTTGCTTTCTCTTCTGTTTTTTTTCTCCATACAGGTGATCCAGGTGTTTTGTTTGTTTTTTTTTGTTTTTCTTTCTTCCCCCCCTTCTCACCGTCTCTTCTCCCCTTTGGTTTTCTTTCTCTCCCTCTCTTTCTTTCATTCTTTCTCCCTGTCCCCCAGTCATGTCTGTCCCGTTTGTAGCAACTGAAAATAAAATAAATTCATAATTATAATAAAGGTCAATCAAATGGACCAATATGGCAAGGCCATGATGATCCACTTGGTAAAATAAATCTGCTTGGCATCTTTCTTGGCCTTAAGACAACAATTCTGATGCTAAAGATCCAAACGGGACACAAAAGAAGAAAAAAAAAGAAAAAAGAAAAAGAACAGGATGATGTGGACAAAATACTCATTTGCCTAATAATTCTGCACTCGCTGTACATATATGTATATATACATATATATATACGTATATGTAGAAAGATATGTACAAGTTATACATACACATGCAAACATACACATACATACATATACAGCGGGGAAAATAAGTATTTGACACATCAGCATTTTTATCAGTAAGGGGATTTCCAAGTGGACTATTGACACAACATTTCCACCAGATGTTGCCATCAAGCCAAATATTGAAGTCATACAATCAAATCAGAACATATAAGTATACAAGTTAAACCATAATAAATAAAGTGAAATGACACAGGGAATAAGTATTGAACACACTTTATTCAATACTTTGTAGAAAAGCCTTTGTTGGTGATTACAGCTTCTAGACGCCTCTTGTATGGATAGACCA